>NW_025964334.1:41495418-42095418 GCF_023055435.1 Haliotis rufescens | reverse complement strand
GCTTTGCTTCAGCCAATCAGGTGCCACATATTAAGCAAGTTGGATATAGTCGTAATTAATTTAGCTTGCTGATTGGTCGAAAATGTCCTGACCTTATTCAAACTAAAAATAGCCAGGCACATCAAGGGTATACTTCAGAACGTGGTAACAGTGACCCGCGAAATCGAGTGACAGTGTAGGATGATACGCTATGTTATCGCGGTAGTTAATTTATAATGGATCGTAGTGGGGCACGCTTACAAACTTATTAAATATGTGATTCACAAAATGTTTGTTGTTCATTGGATTGATTGATGCCGATTTTCTTTACCGACTTCGGTAAACAAAGTACCTGTCATTGGTGAATCTTACCGCAGTAAGTAAGGCTGTGTGGATTATATGGTATATCACTTCCTGTTTTGAATTTTGCATACGACCGAGGTTTGGTCAAGGGACTTCGTTTGAACAAACGGGTTCTTTTTCTAATCAATTTTGAATGGAGGAAGGGGTAATTCCACTTCAAAAACATCCCAGGAACTGTCATAAAAAAAGTTAACGTGTGTACAAGTAGCCGTGACATACCGCAACGAGTCCTGTATTCGATCATGCGATGAAATATATCGTGCTTAGATTTGCATAAGTAAACAGTCGACAGGTTGTGTGGATTACGAGATTTATCAATACCGCGATACTGTATATGATAAAGAATGAATGCGAACACTTGAATGTACAATGATGTAAGCATTGTTTTTATTTAGCGGACTCTGAATATTTAGTTATTCTACAACAGACTTACCAAGCTGATAATAATTCAATCTCTTGTGAGTTATATTAAGAATTGCAAAACACATTTTGCCAGGACCGTTATTGGTGTAACTGACATGTTTAAACATTTATAGCACCTGAAACATGTTGACTAGATTTATCAAGGAAATGCTGGATCCTGAACATACTCTTACTAAAAAAACGTTCGATATGCCAATTATATTTTATGACTCATTGATCATTGTCACAGTTACAACATGAACTCAATACTCAGTACAGTAGCATCAGAACAGCCATTGAACTTAACTGAATTCATAACTTCAAATCATTGGTAGATCTCGGTAAAAACATTCACAAATGTCTGTCACAATGACCCCTTACCAATGGCTGACCCGTGTACTGCCTTTTCATATACGAAGTTAGATATTAACATGGATAATTTTGTGTTAAAAAATTCATTAATATCAAATGTCCCTTTTAAGAAATTGTTTGTCCCTTAATGTAAACCTCTTGGTTATGAGAGCAGGATGTGCCCTGATGTGAACCTTTCTCTCACTTTGCCTGTTTGTTGATATTTTGCAGTTGCGAAAAGATTTCTTATTTTTCACAACCACTGTGTTCTGTTGTTATTGTTATGTTATAATGCTATAAATTGGACCCCTCCATTTTTGCTTGGGACCCCTAATTTTATGATGAAGGGGTCCAAGTGACCCCAAGAAAATTTAAGCCAGAGCAGACACTGGGTATAACAATACTTAATTCACCTATTAAAAACCAATTATTTCTCTGGCAGCATTTATATTGGTCCACCGTGGGTAATACGTTACATCGCAGATAGCGACTTCAAGTTGTCAAGCCGAGTTATCGATAGTATAAAGCAGTTGAATAGACTGACCATTTGTTATTCGCGGGAGTGTTACATACATATTAAATATACAAAGATACTATTTCATAACTTAAATATGAAATCAACTTACATTACTAATCAGTCGATTTTAGTAAGTGCCTCTGGTGCTAATTATTTTGTTAAATTCCCTGATATCTTTGAAAAATACAGGGTCATGGCAACTAGCGATAAAATGGTGCATGATTGGTTTCACAATCCGATGCAATTTTGGCAGAACCAATTAAACTTTGCCATATGGTGTGCCAGAAACAGGATGTGGTGTATCTCTTTATGCCCCAGGATTTGAACTAAATAAGTCTGTTTTATCATTTCACGTGTACTATCAGATAAGACGTATTCTTAAAGAAATTAGTGCTCCATTACCGCAGGATAGAGCATGGAATTCCACAAATAATCCATACAATAAGAGGACCTTTGAACTTATTTGTAATGAATTAAATGTTTCTACGAGTAAAGATTGGCATATTAAAGGAACTAACCATGGTTTAGGAGTTCCTTACACAGGAAAAATAACCGTCAAAGAAGAAAGCGATGATTTATTTAAAGAAGTTAACAAAGGTCCATTTAAGTTGTTGCATACGAGCAAACTTTACATAAGAATGTGGGGGCACGGGTGGCCCAGTCGTCTAAGGCGCCGCGATTCGCTGTGCAGAGTTGCATCCCTTGGACACGCCAGAAACCTATGATTGTGGGTTCGAATCCCGGTTCGCCCCGATTATGTTTCTAGGTTTGTCAGCACCATACCCGTGCTCGTGAGTTTCACCGAAGTGGTAAACGTCTGAGACCTGAGACTTCGGGCTTTCCTCCCACATTAAGCTGACACGCCGTGATATAACTGGAATACAGTTAAAAGGGGCGTTAAACCCAACTCACTCACTACATAAGAATGTATGATTTTTTCCTAAAAACTCATCATTGGTGTAAAGACTGGGAACTTTTGAGTAATGATGGGAGAGGAGATATTATGAGTTTTAAGAGTGGTTTCATTTATATTGTTACAAAATTTGTACAACTAGACGATAACACAAACGCTTGGAATGAATTTCTTAATGATAAAACAGAAAATAACTTAACAAACCCAGGAGTTGTAAGAGTTAATGAATCAATAAGAACTTATATATGGGCAATTCTTGGTGCACAATCACAAACACAAACGGGAATAATTGGTTCTGGGACGGCACTCGATGCGCAAAAACAGTTTGTCGCAAACGTAGAGGATGCTATTAATTCACAGGTTGTCATACCATCTTCTATAAAGCGTTATCAAGATGTATTACAGTACGCTCAATCCAAAGTAGACTACGTTTATGCGCATATGGAACTTAAGATCGGTCAAGTGATTGGTTATAATATTAAAATTGTTATTGCTTCTGATCAACAAAAACCAGTTATAAATTCAGATATTAACACCGAATTAATAACGCAAACAAACACAGGCGAAACGGGAATAGTCAAGCCACAGACACCACATGTTTCACAACGGCAACAACCACAAGTGTTACCACATATTGCAGCTATAATCAACAACATATCGATGAAAAAACAGCGCTTAAAGTAGGTGGAGTCGCGGCTGGTTTACTCATGATTTGGTTAAATAGTTCTTAATGAACTGATTTAGATAAATAGTTCTGAATGACCTGATTTGGATAAATAGTCTTTAGCGGATACGTACAACAGCCCTGCAATTGCTACGATCAGTGCCCACAAGTTTTGACTAAGCCAAGTGTTGGTCTTTGCTAATAACTTCAAGAGCCAGGAAACAATACTCCCTATTATACCGGGAAGTGCAGATGCAGCTTTCCCAGCGAGCTTTCCCAGTGCTTCTCCCAATGCTTTTTAATGTTTTTTTATCCACTCTTTTACGCCATTCTACTAGGTGGTGTGCCACCTCCTGTACCGCCTGTACCATTGGTTAACGCGAGAGTCAAAGTCGATATAATAAATCCCAATGCTGTTAAAATACTGGCAATGGATATCCCCTGTTTTCTGAACAATGTTTTAATTTTATCGACCAGTGTAGTATCATCGTTGAGGACATGATCGATAGTTTCTCGAATTCGACTGATTTGTGAACGAAGTGCCTTTCTATTACTGGAAGCAGCATCGAGGCGGTCCGATCTTTCCTCTCCTAAGTTACGCAATCTTTCTGCCACGCGGCGTCTACTGAATTCATCACCCGCCTGTTCAAATTTTGTTTTCTCTTGAGCTATATGCTTGTCGAGTTCAGATAGCTTGGCTATATTATTGATGAGTTCTCCCCGCATTGTTTGCATTGCCTTGTCAAGGCCTCGTAATTCCCTAATAGAGTATGGCGATACCTGGAACGTGGAATTATCGTAGTAGGTATCCAAGATGTCTCCGAGTCCATCAGAGGCCAGCTTCGAGCTTTCTTCCAAATTATCTTTATCTATGTTAACGAGTTTAGTACGCACAGTCCGAAGAACCATAGTAGTATTAGCAGAATTTTTTTCTCGTGAGTAGTCTACAAAACCTAATTCATTACGAACAGTGTTGATGCCGTGTTTACTGGCTATCGTAGACAAGGCTAGGGGCTCACGAGTACGAGAATCCATAAGATCAATATCCGCTCAGTCGCAATATTCCTTTACTATCTATCGTAAACTTTGAATAATTACGACCTATTGGAGTTTCGTTTTAGACATCGTAATAATCATTAATGGTTGATTGCAAAAGTTCGTTAAGATTCATGAAGCTGGTTTCATCAGTACCCTCTTCGATTGTACTCGGATTATCAAAGTTATCTAGATTAAAATCATCCATTTTTATGTTAAACATAAGGTTACATAATTTCAATATAACAACGTAGACTTCGGGATCCATCAGGGGTCAAAGCAAAGCCAGTCTGTAACTATAACTAATAACCCGAGTACCATTGATCAGAATCAAACACTTCTGGTTCGCTTTCCTTATCTCGGCGGTCACGATGTGTTAGTTCCGGGAACTGCACGACTATCATTTACAATTAGTTTGAATTCTACCGAGGGTAAGCAGAGAGCTCGTTCAGAACATAGGTCGTGCGATTGTTAAGAAAATCGCAATTAAAATTAATGGTAAAGAAGTTTTGAGTATTGACGACAGCGATGTATACTTCTGTTACATGGATCTCTGGAGAACTGCCAAAGAATGGGAAAACTTACAATACCAAGGTATTTGTAATCAGAACACATTGAGACTGCGTGTAGGTGCTGATAGTGGTGATAATACCGTTGTAGGAGATAAGGCTGTTGCTGATTCATTAGTTAACCAATTCTATATTCCGCTAGACTTTGAATTACTAGATAGTCACATGCCCTTCTATCAAGCATCCCTAGCTACTGAAGATGGTACTAGCTATTCTATTGACAATATCTCACTGGAGTACGATATGATAACAGATCCTGAATTAGCCAGACAAATTTCGTAACCAGTATACCGGAAGTTTAGCCATTTTGTACGATCGCGTGCTTCGACACCGAAAGATCACCAGGAACAAAAGATATACGACGTGGAATATCAATCTAAACGTCCCCGCTTTATCGTTGAAGGGTATTTTAATGTTGTTCGAGGACCCCTCTGATGCATTTGCAAGAGATACCAAGAAGTTCTACAACCCCAAGATTATAAAAGTAGAATTGGCTATCGAGGGCGTGCCTAATCAACTATATAGTCAAGGCATGTGACCATATCAACACTGGGATGAGATTAAAGAACTCCCTTCTATAAAATGAAGTCCAGAAGTTAACGCGGTCGTGAAAGATCTGTCTCTCAGGGATGTATCGATGGCTGAATGCCTTGCCACAAAGTATGCGCTATGGCTCGACATGCGAACTACGGACGACGACCAACTACACGGCTAGAAAATGCTAGCGAGGGTGTTACTATGCAGATAACGAAGCTCCAGGAAGCGGCTGGTAAATCGAACTTATATTTGTACATGATTATGGACGCACAACTTAACTCTTTCAACACCGTAGGCCGGTTTTCCGCCCAAGAAGCATCGAGTCCCCAGACACCGTAGGCCGGTTTACCGGCCAAGCCGTAGTCACGTCAAATTAGTATATATTTTTATGGACCTACCTGTCATATCATTCCTTTATTAAATCTATCACATTTCACAATGTCTGAAATATGTATTCCATTTCAATTTATCATTTTTTATCGATAAATTAAAAAATTATTCACTGTTTCCCACGATGTTATTGAAAATAAAATTCTCGGACACACATTTCGACAATGGGTCCACATCGAACATGTCAAAGAGCAAAATAAAGATGTTTTAAACAAATCTTTAAATATATTATACAAAGCAATAAATAAGATCAACAAAAAAATATCTAAAAGTAATCAAACTTACATCTAAGTTATTATTTCCATCTTTTTGTGCGATCGCTCTTAATGTAGGTCAAATGACATCTCGTCTTTCGTCGCCTTGAATTCTCGGCTCAGACATGATATTTAATGCAAAAATATATGCAAGATTTCCTGCTTAAAACGTTCAGAATAACACGATTTAACTAAAATCTTTCGTCAACTTCTGAAATTTATCAAACATGAGCTTGGTATCACAGCTGTAATTTGATTGGCCGCCTTAGGTCACTTGCTCCAAATTGACCAATCACGAACCTTGTAGCAGATTTCGGCAAGAAAGCGTCATTAGAAACCAATTTTAACCCAATGAAGTCGCTTGTTATAACTACGGGAAAAGAACAGGCGATAGTGTGTAGATCAAGGAATAAGCTTTCCAGCGATGTGTCATATGCCATTCTTCGACGAAGTCTCGAAAACGGGGGTATTTCTTCATGTTACTGAGCGGACAGCCGCTGTTATCGGGAAATTGGTGATGGCAGATACTATTTATAATTGTTTTTAAAATGATTTTCCAATTACGTAAACAATGAAAATAAAACAAAAATAGGTAAGTGGATTTTATGAAATCTTATTTTACCGAAAATTGTCAAGTTTTCACTTCCTTGGTCCTTAATCTGGATGTTAAGAATGTGTTAGCTTACATTTTTTATTTACAACGAACTTAATTAAGTTGTAAATGCATTATTTTAAATAATGTGAAAAACCCATCGTATCGAGCAAAATTAACGAGGAGTTAGATGATTTAAATAGTATAAAATACCAGCTGACGGTTAAAATGTCATTGAGTAAAAGTAACACAGACGATAGCACTGAATATACTGAACCTTATTTCCGAAGCAATCAAGAGGTTATAACCGAATCTGATACTATAAACGCATCATTAGATACATCAATTCAGAGGATACAAGAAACTTTAGAACGCTGGACTAATAGAGGTTCGGGTTGGGGTGTGGATAAAATCGACTGTTTAGATTTAGATATAGCAAATTATATGCCTTTCAAAGGTGGATCTTATATAGATTTACCCCCGTATTATAAGAAGAAAAAAGCCATAATTAACGTAAAAAATACAGGCGATGACATGATGATAAGATATGCATTGTTCCCCGCAGATTCTAAAATTGCAAATAGACCCTCGAGCTATCCCCAAAAGGACAGACTCAACCTTGATGGTATAGACGAACCTACACCAATCTCACAAACTGATAAGGCGGAAAAAGCAAAATAATTTAGCTATAAATGTTTTAAGAGATTCCCATTAAGGAATTGTTGTACACAGGGTAAGCTCCGCCCCAGAACATATTCCCAGATTCAATTCATTTCTGATGGAAAAAGATGGTAAATATCATTATACATGGATAAAGAGTTTAAGCAGACTATTATACGATCAAACAACCCATAAGGAAAAGTAATATTTCTGTGAAAGATGCCTGCATGGGTACAGCAGACAAGATCTATTAGAAGCGCATAAAGAAGACTGCAGAGGTGTTGGACAGAATGCCATCAGGGCCTAGATTTTCGAAACGATCTTAGCCCTAAGATTATCGTAAAGTTATCGTAAGGAAATCGTAGGCGATCGTAGCCTATTTTCGAAACTATCGTAGCCCTAAGATATCTTAAGTTTGTCGTAAATCTAAGATAGCTCTATACCTGTTTATTTTATCTTCATCCAAGATGGCGGCATACTTTTCCATAGATATTGTGCCAAACAACTAGTCCGCTTTACGTTCAAACATTGACATTTCATTTTGTAAAACTGAGTGATTCAAATTGACACTTCGAAAACACGAAGAACGCATCAAGGATTGCACGTCAAAAATGTTCTTAATCGCGACAGCGATGCACATAACTGTGGAGTCGATAGCTTACATTATTTTTCTATCCGAGTCCATGCTGAAGAAGTGTGAAACAACATACCTTTTCGATAATTTGTGAAGGATAAAAACGGAAGGTGTCGGCAGGCTACAGTAATGACCGTGACCTTATTGATAGTTTAGGGGGAGCTAATCTTAGTTCAAACTCTAGTTGAGAGTGGTTTCCCTTTGTATTCGCCCGGGACACCTTGCTCAATGGTACAGTTTTCATAAACCGCAGAGTTCCGCTGTTATATTTTCTGAGTCGCATTTGAGTCAATGCTTTAGTCTTTATTTTCGCATTTTATAAAATTATATCAATCTACATATGTAAAAACAACCATAAAGGTTTCGCATAAGTTTTTACATCTAAAATCGTGTGGGACGGGTGGTTTTAATAATTGAATTTTAACTATACAGTGTAGTATTTATTGACTTAACAAGGAAATACATGTGATCAAATATTTGTATACAATATCTAATATTTTTCTTGCAAAAGTAATTGTAATTTGTTTCGTTTTAAATTCAATACCTACGTTATCTATATCCTCTTGAAAGACAAATATTTGATAAAAAGTGATTAAAAACTGTCTGTTGAACAATTGCATTCTTTAAAAGCAGGTGATTAACTGCATATAGATGTATTCCCTAATAAATATAACAATTTACTGAAATTTTGACAGCAAAAGTTAAGCACAGATTTTTGTATCGACAAATCAAATAAAAAATTAGTTCCCATGCTCGATCTGGTTCTCGTCAAAATGTAGCATAGATTGCACATTGTCCAAAATTCACATTCAAATATATGTTCGCAGAAAAAAAAGGTTATTGAATGAAATTTACTGATCAACATAAAATACACATTTTCAACACAATAATCTTTGCATTCAATAAACCGGTTTGAAAATATTTTGGTCTTTTTAATATTTAAGTCTACATCTTCCCGTTTTATGTTTTACAAAAATATAGATATCCTTGAGACCATTCAGACAATAAAATCATTGTAACGTATAGGGTCAACGGACAAATACTAGTAAATGATCCTCAGCAATTCTGTCAGACAAGCCAAACATCATTGAACTACGTTCTGGAATAGATTTGACACATTACAAAGTATTTCGCTCCTCAGCCAGATTTAAATGAAATCAGACAAATCAGTTTATTAGCTCTACTTAATTTAAAGGATAGAAAATGACTACATTATATGTATGTTCACGTTAACTTGTGGCGTGTTCCATGAAACAACATAACTTGACATTCCTAAATTATCTCTCTTTGCGAACGAAAATTAGTGTCACTTTTAAATTTTGAAAATAATTATGGATCTAGATAGATAAAAAAATAATTTCATCATCTAAATACTAATAGCTTGATATTGTATTTAAGTCCTTGGTTTATTCGTGAAATATATTGGATACATAAGTAACAAAACAAACTTAACAAGCTTAGATTATCATATAAACTTGCTTGTGGGTGCGCTGCTTCCTGAACAATTTTTGTTTTGAGTGTTTCCACGTATAATGTTTTTGTTTACACTAATATAAACTTGACTTTTGACATAAACATAAAAATAAACAGTATACCAGACTTGAACACGCATGTTAAATGCTGAACGCATATGCAGCTGGGAAATCCTTGTGACGTCACTGGGAAACACCCCGCTTTTTCAATCTCTAACACAAATGAGTTCTCTGTCAGAGTTACGACAGGTATCGTAACTCTGAACGATCTGCGACAGGTTTACGATAGTTTCGAAAATCTATCTTATCTTAACCTTAAGATATCTTATCTTTGAACGTAAGTTGTTAAGATTTATCTGAGCTAAGATCGTTTCGCAAATCTAGGCCCTGGATTGATATCCCTAAAGAGGGAAAAATATACCAAAATTTGAACATTATTGTAATCAAATGCCAGTACCGTAAGTAATTTACGCCGACTTCGAAGAGCTTATCAAACCTATAGAAGCCACAGAAAACAATACTGAAGATAGTTTTACATACAAAACTCAAGAACATATTCCTTGTGGGTTTGGATATATAGTTGTAAGGTATGATGGGAAAACAAACCCGCCCGTCATTTACAGAGGTCCCGATGCAGCGGGAAAGTTACTAGAAAACCTACGAAACGAAGAGAGAATAATCAGGGAAAATTTATCATGTAAGAAATCCATGTGTATGACAAGGGATGATTGGAGGGCCTATAAGAAGTTGACGAGTTGTCATATTTGTAATAAACCCCTGAATGGGGATTCCGTAAGAGATCATTGCCACATCAAGGGTAATTATCGGGAAGCCGCCCATAACAAGTGTAACTTGAAACTAAAAATGTATTCTCAAACAATACCCATCCCCGTTGTGTTTCATAACCTTAGAGGATATGATTCTCATTTCATCATGCAAGCTATCTCAAAGACCGACGGCGGCTTAACGTGTATTCCTAATGATATGGAAAAATACATATTCTCTTTGACTAAAACTATACATTTTACGGACAAGGATGGGAAAGCCAGGAAAAAGCAAAGTAATGGGCTTAGATTCATAGATTCCGTACAGTTTCTGTTATCTTCCCAGGACAATTTAGCTAATGCCAACAATCCCGATGACTTTGCAATAACAAATCAATATACCGATCGGTTAACATGGCATTTGTTGCTAAGAAAAGGTGTATATCCTTATGAATATATGGATGATTGGTCAAGATTCGACGAAACTAAATTACAACCCCTTGAATCATTCTATAGTAACTTAACAGAATCTAAAATAACCGATGCCAATTATGAACATGCTCTGAGGGTCTGGGATAAATTAGGTTGTAAGAATTTAGGTGATTATCACGATCTGTACTTAAAAACCAATATATTTGAGATATTTAGAAAGACATGTTTAAAACAATAGGGATTGGACCCGGCATGGTACTATTCCAGTCCCGGACTATCGTGGGATGCATTGTTGAAGAAGACTGGCGTAGAACTAAAACTACTCACCGATTACAATATGCACTTGTTTATTGAGAAAGGATTAAGAGGTGGTATATCCATGGCGGCGAAAAGGTATTCTAAGGCTAATAATAAATTAGTGGAAAGATATGATCCGAATAAACCTGATGCGCACATATTATATCTCAACGCCAATAACTTGTACAGATGGGCTATGAGTCAACCTTTACCCACGGGTGGTTTTGAGTGGGTCGATGTGAATGATACTGAAGTGAATAATATATCCATAATATCAATGTGAATGAATCTGATAAAGGGTACATACTAGAAGTTGACTTGGAATATCCAACAGAGTTACACAAAGACCATAACAGTTATCCGCTAGCTCCCGAAAGATTAATGGTTAATAAAGATTGGATGTCGGAATATCAACACTCCTTGATGGGTAATACTAGGTTAGTTAACGTAGTAAAACTCCTACCAAATTTGATGGATAAGACAAAATATATAGTTCACTACAGAAATCTCCAGTTATATCTATCGTTAGGTATGAAACTAAAGAAAATACACAGAGTTCTAAAGTTTGATTAAAGCCCTTGGATGGAGTCCTATATAAGGCTGAACACAGATTTAAGAAAGATAGCTACTAGCAATTTCGAAAAGAACCTATATAAGCTCATGAATAACTCAGTATTTGGTAAAACTATGGAAAATCTAAGGAAGCGTGTTGATGTTAAATTGGACAGATCTAATGAGGAAGAAAGACTCAGGAAACTTATAGCCAGTCCGGCAAGCAAGATATTTGATAACGACTTAGCCGCACTACATATGCAGAAGAGTAATATAAAATTCAACAGACTGGTGTACGTTGGAATGAGTATTCTTGACTTGTCAAAACACTTAATGTATGACTTTTATTACAATGAACTTAAGAACCAATACGGCGATAGATGTGAGGTGTTATATACCGACACAGATTCTTTGTTGATTGAAATACAAACCAAGGATGTATATAAAGATATGGCAGAAAAAATAGATATGTACGACACGAGCGATTACCCAAAAGATAATCCACTGCACAGCGTAGTAAATAAAAAAGGTGTTAGGTAAGATGAAGGATGAATGTGCTGGGACCCCTATTGCGGAGTATGTCGGATTAAGACCTAAGATGTATTCTATAAAGAAGTCCGATAATGGAGAGATAAGAAAAGCTAAGGGTGTTAAGAAGTATGTGGTAAAAAAACATATCAAACACGAACAGTATAAAGAAGCATTATTCAATGGTAGAACATTCAAACACGAGATGAACTCTTTAAGAAGTTACAATCACAGGATATATGGATTAAGAATGAACAAGACATCATTATCCCCCTTAAATACAAAGAGATGGATTGATAAGGATGGTGTAACTACCTACGTTACTTAGGGCGGTAATACTGTATCGTTGGGAACTATGAGCAACTCTTCTCGTACAAATGCCCTGCCCTGTCCATCTTTAAGATAATAAAGAATGGGCTTGCCTTCTTTCGTAACCAATCGACTAATGTTATATATCTTAAGGGTCCAAATCGGATCTGTTGCGCGACGTAGGCCTCCTTCGAGTTCACCAGGCTGGTATAAATATCTTACGCTTACTCTATCCGGAAGTTTTTGTTCTTTGCCTCTCCTCGGTGCTGAAGATTTGGAAGTCACAGATTTCATTTTAATCGCATCGGATGGTTTCTGCCCGATTAATCTCGTTACTTCATTATTCAGCGCTAATACAACAGCTGATAATTGTGTCACCCATTCGGTTGATGTTCATCGATCCGATTTCATTTTAATCCCATACTGATAGCCAAACAAACGTTCTGCTAATGTCCGGTTAAATCTTTCAACGATAGCTTGACTACGGTGGGCGTCTTTTTCACCATGCCTGATTACGACATCGTGCTTTGTTAACAGTTTAGTTAATGATCCCATAAACTCGTGACCAGGATCTGCTTGAAATAGCTTAGGCCATTTTAGTGGTCCGCGTTTATATATGCGACTCAGTGCATTAGCTACTTCTGTTGAATCTTTCGAAGTTAATGGCTCAGCCTCCTTGTAGCGACTAGCCACATCCACTACGGTTAAAGCATATTTATACGCTTTGCGTCTTACATTATCATGGGGAAGAAGAAGAAGGGGAAGAGGTCAGCTTGATGAACTTCATTCGTTGTAAAAATATCAAACTTCTTCCTCGGTATATAACGCGGTGCCGTAAGTATATTTGCCACATTGCTTGTTTCTCTAACCAATCCTTGGCCACATCTTTAGAAACCTTAGCAGCAGTGGCTAATTTTTGTATTGCTCCTATACCTTTCCAATATCCTTGTGGGCTATAGTAAATTTTATCCATTATTAATTAATATTGATGATTCTTTTAATACGTATCATGAGGATCATTAAATCACATCATCATTTTTGCATAAAAAATTCCATCTGTAGTAGCAGTTTCGGTATATAAGTCTGGCTGTAGTGGGGTTACGGCAGAACCCCCATTACCTATACTACTCGTGGTGATGACAAAGCTGTTTTCAGGGGAAAATATTCCATCCTGTCTAAGAGGTCACATTATATCTGCACCATTCATGACTATCGCAGTCAGGGCTTCCAGGTCATTTACATTGACCAAACCAGGGTGAATAAGAATCATTCCACGGACTACATGTGATTACCGTCAGATAGGTGAAAAGCACTCAAATACCTGCCTATCTATTATTATATGTATCCATCACAAAGGAAATTTGTACAGTTAATGAACAGCAAAAATAGCTACATTCCTCTCAGACTTTCAGTTTTGTTTATTAGATATTTGAAAGAAGGATGCTACATTGAATATTAATAACTCAAATGTGTACATCTATTCAGCCACAATATACAAGTAGTGCTCCACGACATAATTTCCTGCAACAAAATGTCATTGTACTATTGGCCTCATGGCCACATATTAGAAATCTGTCTGTCTGATTCAAAAACGCAACCTTCAAATTCTCATATACACATATCTCAATAAAGTACAATGACATGTGTATTGTGAAAATGTTGAGCCAATGTTTGCAACGAATAATACAGCTGTAGCTCAAAATTGTTTCCTGACCTCACCGTTTGTTTTCACACATAATTTATTTTGCTTGATTTCGCACAGATAAAGCACAGATACCCGTGATCACTAATATGGTATTTTTTTAAATTCATAATTCTTACGAAACTACTACCTCTATTACATCTTTGGTCACACCAACTATAATTTTCAGATTTTCAACAAAGGCCCTCCTCACTGTCAATCACACAACTAGTTTTTCCCAAATAGCACATTAACCAATCAACTATATGACGTATGCAATGGTGGGAACTTCACTTCTTCCTTGTGTGTGCCAGAGTCAACTCCTATTATATAGTTGTAACGATCTAGCACTTGTTAGTTAGTCACATTAATCTAAGATTATTCTAATAGTTATCTATAAAACAGACAACTGTAAGTAGACATTAGTAAGGCTGCTAGCTGGAGTGACGATCGCACGCACATGAGTATAGCTGGTGTTATGTGTTGCTGTGAGGTCGTAATGGAATCTCCCTCTACTCCCAGCTGCAAGAAGTGTGGTCGATTCATGATCATGGGAGATCCTCATTTCAACTGCACGAGTTGCAGAGGTACTATGTGTACTGAGGAGGTTAGGTGTGAGCGGTGCGCCCATACTTCAAAGAAGGCCTTCCAGAAGCTAGCTGAAAGCTAAGAGGCGCGAAGCGGCTAAGAAGAAAGTAGAGGTCATCACAGCTACTGACACTGTTCAGGCCCTCGCTGCTTCCCCAGCACATCCAACCCCAACCATCTCCTACACTCTCTATGAGCATGATCCATGATCTCTTCTAAGAGCAACAAGATATGATGAAGACAATGTTTGAGATGATGATCTCACAAATCAACGAAGAAATGGAGAAGATAAAACAACCAGCTATGGCTAAGACGAGTCCCCAGGTCAAGAGACTGCATGGGGGACAGCCATCTACTTTGGCTACGGCCGTAGGGCCTACCCCAACCGACCGTACCTTCCAGACAACTAGCCAGCCAGCCAGCTGGTCAGCTTTACAGCAGAGTACCGAAAGGCCCAACTCCCCAGCCAAGACACCATACGGTCGCTGCACTGACGACACGGCACCGTCGACCAGCTGTCCACACAGTCACCCGTTAACACACCGTACGGCTACAGCACGGACTCCAAGGCTACTCTACCGACCGTCCAGTCGATCTTGATCAGCAGACGGCACCCTAGCTAGCCTCACAGACCACAGGGGGCCGTCAAGCCGACCGTTATACAGACCGAGAGAAGGATCACCATACAGGACCCATTAATCACGGGCAGCCATCACTAGCCACACAGACTTTAATCATACTGGAATCATGGACACCGGCAGAGGATGAACTGCACAGGGATTACGTGGCAGACTATCATTATTATCCATCCCCCCAAGGTCACGCGTTGGTGGGAGCAGAGTACTATGAAGATATCTATCAGGCTGACAACTCACCCCAGCAGGATTATACAGAGGGATATAGATTTGTAGAACTCATCGAGGAATTATATCACCTCATGCCTGTGGCAGAAAATTTGCCATCTCAGATTCCGGAATATGCTCCTACATCATCTCAACACATCCACCAGACATTACCTTGGCTGAGGTATGCAGGCAAGGTAGTAGACCAGATGTCTCAAAATCTGCTCAAGCTTAGACATGAAGAACGACTACCCTTACCGCCATTGAAACGCAAGTTATACAAGACTAATGGTAACTAATGTCACATTACCTGCTTCATGGATTAAGGATCTGTCATCGGCTACAGATATTCTATGGACATTGGCGCTTAAATTCAACTGGTTTGTCACCAGAATCAAACACATCATTTCACTATGCCAGACATCTTATGAAGGCATAACTTGAGACACGCCTATGACTATTAAGTCGGACTCATTCACAACCTACTGGATAGTATTGTAAGAATGCAGGAAAACTTACTCTCCACCCAATTCTGGATGTCTTCACAGCTATTATGGCTGCAGCGTCAACAACTCCTAGCTCAGATTCGCTCTAAAGCCGTTTCTAACCAAACCAAGAGGATGGTAATGACTGGTATGTGTACTGCAACTGAGTAACTGATTGCTTGACAGGTAGATTTTCATTTGGCATATTTCTAAAAAATAATGTCAGAATAAATATTTGTAAATTAGATGTAACTTTAATTTTTATATATAAGTAACATTTAAAATCAGTTGTTTTATTCTGTAGGTTATTTTTTCTTTAATTATTTGTAAAGGCATGGATGAATCCTAACTATAGATCAGTGGTAAAGGCCTGTCAAAGATGTCTGTATGCTGCAAATGTAGGCGGTTCTCCATGTTAATATGAGAACTATTTGTTAACATATTAATTGAAATTGTCTTGGGAAATAACACAAAGGCTAATAAATAAAATGAGTTTGCATTATTTCATCGATGCAGTATGTAAGCCCAGAATGACAGAATGCCTTGCTGTTTTCTGACAGAAAATACTGTGGCAATATACTGTTTTTCACTGCATTTTTCCCCGCTCCATCAGGACAACTTGTCTTTTCTTTGAAATCTCAACAAATGTTAATATTCTAAACTAATAATCACAACAAAATATGTGCCAGTTAAAAATATTCAGTTGTAAAAGAGCGTTTTTGAGTGAATGGGCAACAGGGTAATGCTTTAGGTTTGGCTCCATCTCTACAAGTCACCAGTTAATTGTTGCAGCGCATATTGATCTCGGAATCAGACCAGAAGCAACAGGTTGGACCATCGCTTATTACATTTGAAAAGAGTAGTTATTGCCCTTTGGAACAAAAAGATTGCCCATTGTACATACACATTTACACAGGCGGACAAATCTCGCAGGGTTAATGTAAGCAACTTCCAATCAAATATCAAACAATAGTTATCATTGTGAATAATTCTAAGAATACCACCTCTATCTCATCAGTGCCATAAATTCCTGTTTATGCTGAGAACCACACTATGAATTTTTATAAATTTTCAACAGACGTCCACTACACTGCCAACATATCCATAGTTGTGAGGGAAACCCTATCCCTTGCCAGAGGCGCCACTGTGCATGCGCAAGGCGGTAATCTAGTCACTTCTTTCAACCCATTACTCTCATCAACTAGATGCAGATATTTGGGGAGGTGGGAGGGATTAATTCCTGATGTGATAGAGGTAGTATTCTTAGAATTATTCACAATGATAACTATTGTTTGATAATTCTTGTGAATACCTCACTTCTATCACATCAGTGCCAGTATACACCAGAGGGACCGGCGGGTTCTGGTATCTAGCATCCCATAGATATTTGGCTAGTGGAGTAGTAAAACCAAGGATTATATGCCAAAAGGGGTCTTGAAACGGATGTGTCTAATAGTCTACTTACAAGACTTAGACGTATAGAATTTTCAAGACGTCATGTGAAGGGTATATGTATATTCCCTTGTGATACTTAGACATTTAGTGACCTCACTTCCTGTGATGACGTCATCTGTGACGTCACTTCCGGTGTCACTATTCTCTCGTATCACTTATGACGTAGTTTACCGTTATGCCCTTTTGGATAGTGATATTTAATGTATCTTAACGTTATTCCGGTGTGATGACTCCTATGACGTCACTTCCGGTGGTAGTACATTGACGTTCCTTTCATGTAGATTACCGTATATCACTTAATCCTTCGATCTCTGATTTCAGTGTTGTCATTTGCCCTGTTTTACTAACTCAATAGCGCAATCCAGTAACAAAATACAACTTACCCTGAGTTCATGAGGTACTTCTGAAATCTTCACACCCACCCACCCTCTTTTTTCCCCCCCTGGAAGAGGGAGGGAACAGGTTACTTGGTGACTATCACCTGGGCAGCCACCAAGGGCCCCAGAGTGTATAGTCCTTTTAGATCGGTCTGTATGTCTCGTAAGTAAAAGTTTGAAAAAGTGTTGTGGGACTTCCACTGGCAGCTGGCCACGATTTGTTCGATGGATGCAGTATTCCATGTGGCTAGGCTTGTTGCCAGTGCTCTGATTTCGTGAGGTCTGCAGCTACCCCAAATCGGAGTGGAGATTTGTGCCGTTTTATAGCTATCTGTGATAACTGTTTTTAGCCATCCCGCTACAGTGCCCTTTGTAATGTCCTTTCCTGATAGTAATGTCGCACTACTCATGGGTTCATATGGTGCTTTCATCAATGCTGACAATACTATAGATAGATCCCATTTAGGGAAGGTACGTGGTACTTTTATATCTTCCAGGGCAAAAGACTTCATAAGTCGATTTAGTACTGGATGGGTACCTATAGATACGTCATCGTGTTGTAATACTGATGACAGGGCTGATCTATATCCTTCGATAGTGCCGTGTCGTAATTTCTCCTCTCGTTTCTGAGATGGATCAAGAATTCGGCTACTCTAGGTATCGTTATATCTCCATGTAACTGTTTTTCTCTTCTCCATTCGACGAACTTGTCCCATCTGTTATTGTATAAGGCAGATGAGGCTGGTCTCCATGAGCTAGCCACTCTTCGTGCAGCTGATTTAGAGTAACAGGCGGCTTGCATCTTATGCGAGATAATTTCCAAGCGTGAAGATGGAGGTTGTCGAGGCGGCCGTAAAATATGTCCGTCTTTGGTTGTCTCAATAGGTCGTGACGTACTGGGAGTTTCAGAGGTACTTCTAGCAGGAGTTGTAGAAGTCTCGGAAACCAAGCCCTTTTGGGCCAAGCCTGGGCTATGAGGATTATGACACAGTCCGTTTCCTCTATTTTCTTCAATACTCTGTCTAGGAGAGCCCATGGGGGAAATGCGTAAGCAAACATTCCCTTCCATTCCATGGAGAGCGCATCGACTTGGAGTGCTAGTGGGTCTGGTACTGGGCTGACGTAGACTGGTAGTTTGTTGTTGAGACATGTGGCAAATAGATCTAGGTTTGGAGTGTCCCATATCTGGGTTATCCACTTGAACACCTCGGGATGTAGTGACCATTCTGTGGGTACTATCTTGTTCTTCCGGGATAGGTAATCTGCTAGTATATTTAGCTTGCCCGGAATGTGTATACTTCGATCTTGCAACTCACGGAGTCTACCAAGGCATATAAACGTGTAACCTCCTTCAGTAAAGGCTGAGATCTTGTGCCCCCTTGGTGCTGTATGTAAGCGACCACGGTTGAATTGTCTGTAGCGATCTTCACTGACGAGTGGTGTAGACGATTTAGCCAAGCTGTTAGTGCTAGATATATCGCTCTCATTTCTAGACAATTGATGTGTAGCTCTTTGTCTTGGGAGGACCATTTCCCTTGAATGGTGACATCGTCCATATGGGCACCCCAACCCTCTCCTGATGCATCTGTGTAGAGTTGATGTAGGGGGTGGGGTAGTTTAGTGGAATACCTGGCATGACATTTTGACGATTTAGCCACCAAAGGAGTTCTGAGATTCGAACTTGTGGGGGTTGGATTAGTGCTTCCAGCTCTAGGTTCTTGGTGGTGTTCATCCAAATCTGCAAGGGCCGTAATTGTAGCCTGCCTCTGTAGGTTAGGTCTTGGATAGATGTGAGCGTGCCTAGGCAAGACATCCACCAGCGTCTCGACTTGACGGGCTGATCGAGCGCGCTTGTAATCATGCTCTGTACTCTTGCATATCTGTCCTCTGGAGGTGCTACTATGCCCTTGTCGAGGATAAATCTTGCGCCTATGTAGGTGATGACCTGTGTGGGTACTAGCTCTGATTTTTGAGCGTGAACCAGGAAACATAAGTTTGTGAGAAGTTGGATGAGACACACTGTGTTTAGACTGAGTTGTGATTTGTCCTGATCTACCGATAGGAAATCGTCTATATATCCATGAAGCCTTATGAGATTTAGATGGGCGAAACCAATGACGGGATTGGTGATCCTGGTGAATAACCATGGGGCGATGGATATGCCGAATGGTAGTACCCTGAACTGGTATCTCTGACCGTTCACAGCGAATCGTAGGTATCGACAATGACTTGGATGGATCGGGACGTGAAGATATGCGTCTTGGAGATCTATGCTTATCATCCAATCTGCTTGTCTTAGGGAATTCTTCAACTTCTTTATAGATTCCATCTGAAATGTGGGTGGTTTTTCCAGGTAATCTTTGTTCAGAGTTTTTAGGTCTATTATTAATCTCATCTCTGAAGAATTCTTCTTCGGTACCAGGAAAACTGGGGAGTAGAATCCGAGGGAGGTGTCTGACTCCTTTTTGGTGCTGATAGCTCCTTTTGTGAGTAATTTTTGTATGGCTACTTCTGCTGCGATTAGCTTCGGTCCTGATAGCTGGAATCGGGGTCCTGTAGGATGAATGACTAGTTTTGGTCGTTTTAAGAAGTGAAGTTTGTAGCCTCTTCTTATTACTTCGAGTAACCATGAGGAGTCTGTGATGGTCTCCCAGTTGTCTGCGTACTGCATAAGACGGTCTCCGACTGGTCTCGGAATAGGATGAGATTTGAACTTGGGTAGTCTTGGGTCGATGTTTGTAAGATTGGCTAGTTCGACTGGATTTGGAGTAGACGTGTCCTTGGTCTTCCGTAATTCTAAATCGTTGTCTGTAGGGCAGGCGAAGTTGGTAGGATCTGGATGGGTCTGTAGATTTATGGTGGAGTCATTTCCGAGGGGGGCCCCTACGGGAACTGCCTCTTCCTCTGCCAAGTCCTCTCTGTGAAGTGGGAAGATCAACTCTGGAGTTCTTGTACCTGGGTTGATACGATCTGTTTCTCTGTGTAGAGGCTCGAAAAGAATCCCGGTTGGACTGTTCGCATCGGGGTCCAGGACTTTGTTGCTGGGGTCGAGTAACCGCCGGTTGTCTCTGTAACTTGGATGCTAACGAGATGGTGGATTCCTGAAATTTCTGGTTAGTTGACGAGATAATGGCTTCCTTCACCGACTTCAGTCTACCGTTGAAAATCTGCGATGACGTAGTGGGCTGTGACATCATGGATCTCTTTAAAGGGTCTGGCATCACATGATGAACTTGCTGTAGTAAGTGTCTTCTTTGCATGAGCAGAAACTGCGCTGACATCCATACTTGAGCTGATAGGAGGTCTTCCTGCATCTTCAGTATGTGGTCTAATGAGCTGTGGATAAATCCCGTCTTCTGACTAGTCATCTCCGTGGAAGTGTCTAAGGGAAGATCATCGCTCTGGTTGTACGGGGGTATGACCGGGCGAATACCAGCTGCTAACCAGTTGATGTAAGAACTGGAGTAGTATAGGTAATGGGGGTTCTGGCTCACTTCCACTGGAGCCAGATTTATTACCTATACTGCTACTACAGGGGGGATTTTTTATGCCAAAATGATTATGCGATTCAATGATAGTCATGAGATGTATTAAATGAAACATCAATATTAATTAATAATGGATAAAATTTACTATAGCCCACGAGGATATTGGAAAGGTGTGGGAGCAATAAAAAAATTAGCCACAGCGGCTAAGGTATCTAAAGATGTGGCCAAGGATTGGTTAAAGAAACAAGCGATGTGGCAGATATATTTACCGGCACCGCGTTATATACCGAGGAAGAAGTTTGATATTTTTACAACGAATGAAGTTCATCAGGCTGACCTCTTGTTTCTTCCCCACGATAAGGTAAAACGCAAAACGTATAAATATGCTTTAACAGTAGTGGATGTGGCTAGTCGATACAAAGAGGCTGAGCCATTAACCTCGAAAGAATCAACAGAGGTAGCTAATGCACTGAGCCGCATATATAAACGCGGACCACTAAAATGGCCTAAGCTATTTCAAGTAGATCCCGGTTGCGAGTTTATGGGATCATTAACTAAACTGTTAACAAAGCACGATGTCGAAATCGTCTGTGGTGAAAGAGAGGCCCCCTGCAGTCAAGCTATCGTCGAAAGATTTAACAGGACATTAGCAGAACGTTTGTTTGGCTATCAGTATGGGATCGAAATGAAATCCGAGCGATTGCGATCAACCGAATGGGTGACACGATTATCAGGCATTGTATCAGCGCTGAATAATGAAGTAACGAGATTAATCGGGAAGAAACCATCTGATGCTATTAAAATGAAATCCGTGACTTCCGAATCTTCAGCACCGAGGAGAGGCAAAGAACGAAAACTTCCGGATAGAGTAAGGGTAAGATATTTATACCAGGCAGGTGAACTTGAAGGAGGCCTACGTCGCGCAACGGATCCCATATGGTCCCTTAAGATATATAACATTAGTCGATTGGTTACGAAAGAAGGAGAGCCTATTCTTTATTATCTTCAAGATGGACCGGGTAGGGCATTTGTACGAGAAGAGTTGTTCATAGTTCCCGACGGTACGGTATGACCACCATAACCATAAGCATAGGTAGTTACACCATCATTATCAATCCATCTCTTTGTATCTAAGGGGGATAATGATGTCTTGTTCATTCTTAATCCATATATCCTAGGATCGTAACTTCTTAAAGAGTTCATCTCTTGTTTGAACGTTCTACCGTTGAATAGTGATTCTTTATACTGTTCGTGCTTGATATGCTTTTTTACAACATACTTCTTAACGCCCTTAGCTTTTCTTATCTCTCCATTATCGGACTTCTTTATAGAATACATCTTAGGTCTTAATCCGACATACTCCGCTATAGGGGTCCCAGCACATTCATCCTTCATCTTACCTAACACCTTTTTATTTACTACGCTGTGCAGTGGATTATCTTTAGGGTAATCGCTCGTGTCGTACATATCTATTTTTTCTGCCATATCCTTATACACATCCTCGGTTTGTATTTCCATCAACAAAGAATCTGGGTCGGTATATAGCACCTCGCATCTATCGCCGTATTGCTTCTTAAGTTTGTTGTAATAAAAGTCATACATTAAGTGTTTTGACAAGTCGAGAATACTCATACCGACGTACACCGGTCTGTTGAATTTTATATTACTTTTCTGCATATGCAACGCGGCTAAGTCGTTATCGAATATCTTGCTTCTGTTAAAAGCCGGACTGGCTATAAGTTTCCTGAGTCTTTCTTCCTCATTAGATCTGACTAATTTAACATCAACACGCTTCCTTAGATTCTCCATAGTTTTACCAAATACTGAGTTATTCATGAGCTTATACAGATTCTTTTTGAAATCGCTGGTAGCTATCTTTCTTAAATCTGTGTTCAACCTTATATAGGGCTCCATCCAAGGGCTTTGATCAAACTTTAGAACTCTGTGTATTTTCTTAAGTTTCATACCTAACGATAGATACAACTGGAGATTTCTGTAGTGAACTATATATTTTGTCTTATCCATCAAATTTGGTACGAGTTTTTCTACGTTAGCTAACCTACTATTACCCATCAAGGAGTGTTGATATTCCGACATCCAATCTTTATTAACCATTAATCTTTCGGGAGCTAGCGGATAACTGTTATGATCTTTATGTAACGAACTTGGATATTCCAAGTCAACTTCTAGTATGTACCCTTTATTCGCATCATTATTATGGATATCATTCACATTGACCAATTCAAAACCACCCGTGGGTAAAGGTTGACTCATAGCCCATCCGTACAAATTGTTAGCGTCGAGATATAATATGTGAGTGTCGGGTTTACTCGGATCGTATCCTTCCACTAATTTATTATTAGCCTTAGAATACCTTTTCGCCGCCATTGATATACCACCTCTTAATCCTTTCTCAATAAACAAGTGCATATCGTAATCTGTGAGTAGTTTTAGTTCTAGGCCAGTCTTCTTCAACAATGCATCCCACGATAGTCCGGGACTGGAATAGTACCATGCCGGGTCCAAGCCGTATTGTTTTAAACATGTCTTTCTAAATATCTCGAATATATCGGCGAGTAACAGTACATCGGTTTTTAAGTACAGATCGTGATAATCGCCTAAATTCTTACAACCTAATTTATCCCAGACCATCAGAGCGTGTTCATAATCGGCATCTGTTATTCTAGATTCTGTTAAGTTACTATAGAATGATTCAAGGGGTGGTAATTCAGTTTCTTCGAATCTAGACCAATCATCCATATATTCGTAAGGATATACACCTTTTCTCAGCAACAAATGACGAGTTATCTTATCGGTATATTGATTTGTTATTGCGAAGTCATCAGGATTGTTGGCATTAGCTAAATTGTCCAGGGAAGATAACAGAAACTGTACGGAGTCTATGAATCTAAGCCCATTACTTTGCTTTATTCTAGATTTCCCATCCTTGTCCCTATAATGTATAGGTTTAGTCAACGAGAACGATATTTATTTTTCCATATTATTAGGAATGCACGTTAAACCGCCGTCGGTCTTTGAGATAGCTTGCAAAATGAGATGTGAATCGTATCCCCTAAGGTTATGAAACACAACGGGGATGGGTATTGTTTGAGAATTTATTTTTAGTTTCAAGTTACACTCGTTATGAGCGGCTCCCCGATAATTACCCGTGACGTGACAATGATCTCTTACGGAATCCCCATCCAGGGGTTTATTACAAACGTGACAACTCGTTGACTTCTTATGGGCCCTCCAATCATCCCTCGTCATACGCATGGGTTTCTTACACGATAATTTTTCCCTGATTATTCTCTCTTCATTTTGTAGATATTCTAGGAACTTTCCCGCTGCATCGGGACCTCTGTAAATGACGGGAGTGTTTGTTTTCCCATCATACCTTACAACTATATATCCAAACCCACAAGGAATATGTTCTTGAGTTTCGTACGTAAAACTACTATCAGTATTGCTATGGTTGGTATTTTCTATGGGTTTGATAAGCGCTTCGAAGTCGGCGTAAATTACGTACGGTACTGGCATTTGATTACAATAATGTTCAAATTTTAATATATTTTTTCCCTCTTTAGGCATATCGATCCTGATAGCATTCTGTCCAACACCTCTGCAGTCTTCTTTATGCGCTTCTAATAGATCTTGTCTGCTGTACCCATGTAGGCATCTTTCACAGAAATATTTCTTTTCCTTATGTTTTGTTTGATCGTATAGTAGCCTGTTTAAACTCTTTATCCATGTATAATGATATTTTCCATCTTTTTCGATCAAAAATGAATTGATTCTGGGAATATGTTCCGGAGCGGAGCTTATCCTGTGTACAACAATTCCTTTAGAATGTCCGAAAACATTTATAGCTAAATTATTTTGCTTTTCCACCTTATCAGTTTGTGATATTGGTGTAGGTTCGTCTATACCATCAAAGTTGAGTCCATCGTTTTGGGGATAGCTAGAAGGTCTATCCGGATTTTTGTCTACGGGGAACAATGCAGATTTTATCATCGTTCTTAAACAGTCATCGCATTTATTTTTTACGTTAATTATGGCTTTTTTCTTCTTATAATACGGAGGTAAATCTATATAAGATCCACCTTTGAAAGGCATATAATTTGCTATATCTAAATATAAACAGTCGATTTTATCCACACCCCAACCAGAACCTCTATTAGTCCAGCGTTCTAAAGTTTCTTGTATTCTCTGAATTGATGTATCTAATGATGAGTTTATGGTATCGGATTCGGTTAAAACTTCTTGATTGCTTCGGAAATATGGTTCAGTATATTCAGTGCTATCGTCTGTGTTACTTTTACTCAATGTCATTTTAATTGTCAGCTGGTATTTTATACTATGTAAATCATCTAATTCCTCGTTAATTTTACTCGATATGATGGGCTTAATATCGTTAACATCCATGTTGGAATTAATATCCATCTTCCAACCTCTTAGATATTTACCAGCGCCGGCGGATGTGGGTACAAATATTAATTCTTGTTGTTTATTCTCAACATCATCATTATGTTGAATATCATCATCATTATCATTAGGTTGATTATTATCTAGTAAAGCGATCAATTCAGCTCTTCTCATTCGAGAATAACCTCTCAGCCCACTGTTTCTCGCTCGAACTTTGAGTTCTCTAACAGTCTGGGGTTTGTTGTATTCCAAACCGAGTAAGGTAATCAATTCAGCTTTTCTCATACGAGAATATCCACGTAGGCCACTTTGCTTTGCCATAGCCTTCAACTCTCTGACAAAAACCATTGTGGTTGAATGGTATATACAAAATGATTCATTTGTCTAAATGGTTGTTTTTCATAGATAAATACGTATTCTCCCCAACCTATTCCTCTCATTGATGTAATCTCTCTTCCTAGCATAAATAATCTGCTTCCTGACCTTATCAGCACCGTGACTCTTACATAAACTGTAACTACATTTGACTCCAATCCCACATACAGAACAAACGTAATTTTTAAAACCCTTTCTGATGTTATAAGCGTGAGTGCCACAGTAAATACCCACCGATGGCTTCTGACATTGAATCGATTTCCCCATGAGTGTATATTTGCATAGATTCATGGTTATACACATATCATATCATTTGTCTAAAAGGTAAATCACATCTACACTATTGATTAGGCTATTTATAGATCGCTCTAAACTAGGTCATTGTTTATGCATAGCCACAGCTGTGGTTATTT
This sequence comes from Haliotis rufescens, assembly GCF_023055435.1. Classification (NCBI taxonomy): domain Eukaryota; kingdom Metazoa; phylum Mollusca; class Gastropoda; order Lepetellida; family Haliotidae; genus Haliotis; species Haliotis rufescens. The sequence goes on along the minus strand of NW_025964334.1, from coordinate 42,069,075 downwards.
ATGAGTAGTCAAGGTATAGCTGAAAATCAATACAGCAGATAACCCCATAATCACAAATGTGACCTCTCGGTTCTTTTGTTCCTCTGACGGTGCATAAAACTGACTCATTGTTGGTCTCGGTATTGGGTCGAGTTTTTTCCCATAAACGAGGAAGTATTCGTGCATGGCAGATTCAACATCCTTAAACGTTTGATTTGAATGTCCTTCCGTAATCAGTTTTTCATGAATAAAGTCTAATCTCTTCATTCTCTGCTGCGTATATTGTAACTGGGCTGCTTGGTATTGTTCTAAAGCTTCGTTATGTCGTTTACGCTCCTCTTCAACTTCTTTAGCGTTTGATTCCCTCATACTGGAAAATAAATAATTACTCACCGACCATCATCGTAATTGTTGCCATATTTATATGAATATAATATATTCAAATCTTTATATGAATATAATATATTCAAATGTTTAATTAATTACTTCATTATGTCTTCCGGGATAAGCCCTTGTTTGATGAGCATATCCTTCGTTGCCATTGCTAATCCAATATCCAGAACCATCATACCTATATCAAATCCATTAAAATCTAGCTTGGGAGGTGTGGCTTTAGTAATCATTTTAGCCATACGGGCATAGCCAATGGCCAAGCTGGTGACCACCGCTGAATGATACGTCGCGTTTACCAACATTTTACTGTCTGTAACTGGAGTAGTCATGCTTCTTATAGCATTATATGTGGGCTAACCTATAATTGAACTTGTTGTTGCGGCAGGGGTGACGTTTTCTCTTCTCCGGTCTTATAAAAGAACCATACAGCCGCTATACCAGCAACTCCTACTAGTGCCCATGTTTTAATCGGATTAATATTTGAATTATTTATTAATTTTGCTTTGCGCGCCAGCCCACCCTTTCTTCCTGCAGCTATTTTCAAAGGATTCTTGTGGTGCAATCGCTGGTGGTGGTTCTTTGTTCACTGGTGGTGGTTCCTCATTCACTTGTTGTTCCTCGTTCACTTGTTGTTGTGTGTTCACAATCTGTTGTGGTGTCACCTGTTGAGTCTCCATTATTATTAAGTGGGCATGTATGTTTAAATTGACAATACCTAGCCGTTATTAAAGCTGTGGTGAACGGAGCTAAGAACATTCCGAATCTATGATAAAACTCACAGCTTACCGAGCTTATAGCGTGTTCGATGAATTAGTCTTTCTCGAGAGAATCGCATAAATACATGCGATGTTCCGCCGGGATGGGGAGAAACGTACTAGCTACGGCTGTGTATAGTTGTAATATAGACAACCCTATCGTTTTAGTCATGGTAGCTCCCAGTCTAGACTCGTAACGCGCGTACAGTTTTTTAATCTCTTCGTCGGTCATGTTATCAATTTTTTCGATGGTATAATTTTCCCCCAAATATTGGGAACATTTTCCACTGGCTACCAAAGCCGCGAGACTTTCTCTATGTTTATCTATATGTTGATGTGTATGTTGATCAGGCTCAGATTCTTTGAGCATTTGTTCGATGAGTTCGTCGCATTCCATAATATAATACCTAAAGAGATATTTAAGTCTAACATAATATAATATGACATATCCAATACAACCCGTAATAATGAACTGTTGCGAAAGAATGATGATTTCGAACCACATTTTATGTCATATTAACCGCTAATGTTCAATTTGCTACATTTTGCTACATTTTTGCTTGATTTGCTATAATTTTACTATATTTTTGCTATAATTTTGCTATAATTTTGCTACATTTTGCTAAGCAATTGCATAAGCAGCTGGTTGATCGGTTTTTAATACGAGTTTACAGTGCTTCGTTGCCGCTAACAGTTTTCTGACTTTATCTCGTTCGCCCTTGGTATAAATGACGTCATTTTCGCGTAAACATTCCTCGAATGAATCTCGGTCTTTGCAATGAAACAGCTACCCATTTGGTCTGCTCTCTGAGATCTTTCAGGACAGAGTTGTATTTTTGAGTAAGTACCCAAACGCTATGTTGAGTATGCCGACCGGAGAATGCTAAATACGAAAGCATATCTTTCTTTTTTGTGAGTTCTTTACTCGCGCTGCAATCGTCTATTACGAAAAGGGTTGATTCTCCTTTGTATTTTTCGTGACATACTCGGAGGCAGTCTTGTAAACGATCGCCCGGATCGACTCTGTGTACCCCGTCGTCATTCATTACCCAATCTCTCGATAGGTATGTTTTATTAACGCTTATAGTCGGGCACAGAATAATGATATGATCGAAAACGTCCCGATAATGACTTTCTAAAATATCTAGAATAAAGGCTGTTTTTCCGCAGCCCGTTTGCCCGCATATGATAGCGAATTGGCGGATCTTTAAGTAAAAGATTATCAATAGATTGCTTGCACGAATCTCCCATTCTGTATATTAAGTTGCGCATCCATAATCACGTACAAATATATGTTTAATTTACCAGCTGATTCCTGGAGCTTCGTTATCTGTATTGTGGCACCCTTGCTGGCATTTTCTATTCTCCTCCCGCTGCCGTGTAATTGGTCATCGTCCGTTGTTCGCATATCGAGCCATAGCGCGTACTTCGTGGTGAGGTATTCACCCATCGATACACTCCCGAGAGACAGATCTTTAACGACCGCGTTAACTTCTGGAGAACGTTTCATAGAAGGAAGTTTTTTAATTTCATCCCACTGGTGATACGCTAGCATTCCTTGGCTATATAGTTGATTAGGAACGCCCTCGATAGTCAATTCTACTTTTGTAATCTTGGGATTGTAAAACTTCTCGGTATTTCTTTTAAACGCATCAGAGGGGTCCTCGAACAACATTAAAATACCCTTCAGCGACCTCGTGGGGACGTTTAGATTGATATTCCACATAGTATCTTTTTTGTCCCTCGAGATCTTTCGGTGTCGCAGCACGTGATCGTACAAAATGGCTAAACTTCCCGTTATGGTTACGAATTTGTCTGGCTAATTCGGGATCCGTTATCATATCGTACTCCAGCGAGATATTGGTCAATGGAATAGCTAGCATCTTCAGCAGCTCTGATTACTCTGCCGTAGTCATTAAAAGTGAGTTCGTATTCTAACCTATCGCCTAGGGATGCTTGATAAAAGGGCATGTGGGAATCTAGTAATTCAAAGTCTAGGGGAACATAGAATCGGTTACCTAATGCGTCGGCAACGGCCTTATCTTTTTCGTTGGTATCAACACCATTATCAGCGCCCACGCGCAGTCTCAATGTGTTCTTATTACAAATACCTTGGTACTGTAAGTTTTCCCGCTCTTTATCCGTTCTCCTGAGATCCATGTAGCAATAGTATACATCGCTATCGTCGATACTCAAAACCTCATTACCGCTAATTTTAATGGCGATTTTCTTGACGATAGCACGACCTATGTTCTGAACAGGCTCCCTGTTAACGTCGGCAGAAGTCAAACTAATCGTAAATGCTAGTCGGACAGTTCCCGGAACTAACACATCGTGTGCGGCGAGTTTGGGAAAGCGAACCAGAAGCGTTTGATTCTGATCGATGGTACTCGGGTTATTAGTTATAGTTACAGACTGACAAATTGCTTTGACCCCTAATGGATCTCGAAGTCTACGTTGTGGGTTTAACTTGCGTCCGTATTGCGAAGACATTGTTATATTGAAAACATGAACCCTATGTTTAATATAAAAATGACTGATTTTGATATTAATGACTTTGATCTAAGTACCTTTGATGATCCGAATCGAACCGAACTGATGAAACCAGGTTTAGTAGTCTTAACGATGAACTTTTACAATCGTCCGTCAATGATTATTACGATGCATTAAAAGATGATACCTCAATAGGTCGTGACTATTCAAAGTTTGAGATAGATAGTAAAGGAATATTGCAACTGCGTGGCGCTCCGGATATTGATCTTATGCATTCTCGTACTCGTAAGCCCCTAGCCTTGTCTACGATAGCCACTAAACACGGCATCAGCACTGTTCGTGATAAATTAGGTTTTGTGGACTACCAACGACTTTCCGCGAAGACTACTAAGGTTCTTCGAACCGTGCATGATGAACTCGTTAATACAGATGATTTGGAAGCAGCCTCGATGGCGGCCTCGGACGGACTCGGAGAAATCTTAGATACCTATTACGATAATTCCACGTTACAGGTATCGGAGTTTAGTATTAGGGAATTACGAGGTCTTGACAAGGCAATGCGAACAATGCGGGGAGAACTGATAAATAATATGGCCAAGATATCCGAAATCGACAAGCATATAGCTCAAGAGAAAACAAAACTCGAACAGGCGGGCGATGAGTTCAGTAGACGCCGCGTAGCGGAAAGATTGCGTAACTTAGAAGAGGAAAGACCGGCCCGCCTCGAAGCGGCTTCCAGTAATAGAAAGGCACTTCGTTCGCAAATCAGTCGTATTCGACAAACTATCGATCAAGTCCTCAACGATGATACTACACTGGCCGATAAAATTAAAACATTGTTCAGAGAACAGGGAATAACCATTGCCAGTATTTTAACCGCGTTGGGATTTATTATATCGACTTTGACTCTCTCGTTAACCGGTGGTAGTACAGGTGGTGGTACACCGCCTAACGATAAAAACGGTATAAAAGAGTGGATAAAAAAGCATTTAAAAGCATTAGGTTCAGCACTGGGAAAGCTCGCTGAGAAAGCCGCGGCCGCACTTCCCGGTATAATAGGGAGTATAGTTTCCTGGCTATTGAATTTATTAGCTAAGACCACCACTTGGCTTAGTCAAAACTTGTGGGGGCTGATCGTAGCAATTGCAGGGCTGTTGTACGTATCCGCTAAGAACTATTTAACCAAATCAGTTCGCTAAGAACTATTCAACCACCAAATCATGAGTAAGCCAACCGAGACTCCACCCACTACAAGCGCTGTTTTTTCATCGATATGTTGTTGATTTTTAGCCACAATATGCGGTGGCGTCAGTAGATGGTTGAGCAATAGTTGGTGTTTGTGGCTTGACTATTCCCTTTTCGCCCGTGATCGTTTGCTTTATTAATTCGACGTTAATATCTGAATTTATACCTGGTTTTTGTTGATCGGTAGCTATAACAATTTTATTATTATAGCCTATCACTTGACCGATCTTAAGTTCCATATTACTCGGAGACATGTATAGTCCCAGCGCATAAACGTAGTCCACTTTTGATTGAGCGTACTGTAATGCATCTTGAAAACGCTTTATAGACGATGGTATGTCAACTGGTGAATTAATGGCGTCCTCCACGTTTGCGACAAACTGTTTTTGCGCATCGAACGCCGTCCCAGTACCGATAATGGACGTTCGTGTTTGCGATTGTGCTCCGAGAATTGCCCATACAAAAGTTCTTATCGATTCATTAACTCTTTCAAATCCTGGGTTAGTAAAATTATTTTCCGTTTTATCATTAAGAAATTCATTCCAAGCGTCTGTTGTATCGTTTGGATGCACAAACTTTGTTAAAATATAAGGAATGCCACTCTCAAAGTTCATACGATCTGCTCTAAACTGTTTACTCGAGAGAGCAAAGCCTGAAGGGATCACACCCTCTTTAATTAAATAATCGCTTTTATCTTTAATAGTTCTTTGTCCATTGTACGGAATACCTAGACCATGGCTAGGTCCTTTAATGCGCCAATCTTTACTCGTAGAAACATTAAATTCATTACAAATACGTTCGAAGGCCCTCTTATTATAATGATTATTTGCGTGATTCCATGCTGTATCCAGCGGAAATGGAGCACTAATTATATACGTATACGTCTAATCTGATAGTACACGTGAAATAATATAACAGACTTATATAGTTTAAATCCTGGGGCATTAACAGATACGCCACATCCCGTTGTGGCACACCATACGGCAAAGTTTAACTGATTCTGCCAAAATTGCATCGGACGGTTAAACCAATCGTCCACCATTGTATCGTTAGTTGCCGTGAAACTGTATTTTTCAAAGATATCATGGAATTTAACGGTAAACTCAGCACCGGAGGCAGTTACTATAATCGATTGATTAGTAATGTAAGTTGATTTCATATTTAAGTTATGATATAGTATCATTGTATATTTAATATGTATGTTACACTACCTGGAATAACAAATGGTCAGTCTATTGAACTGCTTCGTACTATCGATAACTCGGATGGACAACTCGAAGTAGCTCTATGCGATGTAACGTATTACCCGCGGTGGACCAATATAAGTGCTGCGAGAGATAATAATGAGTTGTATATAGCAGGTGTACACAGGGTTGTTAAAAAAACCATTTATATACCTGATGGGTATTACAGTATATGCTCACTCAATGATAACATTTTTGAGCCTAATGGAATTAGTATCACACAAAATGAGTGGAATGGGAAAGTGAAAATATACACTGGAGAAACAGGTATACTTATTAGTGCGAACTTAGCAGTTATACTTGGATTTGTATGGGCAATAGACTTACCACGCAACAAAACAGTTGATGTAGAGAACGTACCTGATTTAGTTCCCTATAAAGAGTTGTGTATCCATCTTGATCAAATAAGCACGACGGATAATATTCAACTAGAAAGTCCTTCAACTCTACTCAGATCCTCCCGGTCAAAAATGAAAATTATAATAGCGGTAGAATGGAATCTTTCTCGTCATTACAATATAAAAAATTGAAGCGTGGTATTATTTCAGACCTCAAAATTTCTGTATTAGATGTAAAACACCAACCAGTACATATAGGATACTTAAGTGTAACACTCCATATTAAAAATAATGGTTAATGCATCAGGCCCTGGAACACTAAGACAATGTAATACAATTGCGCTTTCTGATCTCGGAGACACAGAAGGATTTGATAAACCCGGTTACAATGGTAAGTTATACGCTTTACACTTACACGATAATGTATACAAGCGGAAAGAAGTCACATTCACGGGTAATCTAGAAGATTTAAGCGATGTCGACGTTAGTAGACTAATTAAAAACACTTCGTATAATATTACTCGCAACGACGATAATAAATGGACTATGGTCGAAGCAAACATCGAGTGGCTACTGAATATCGTCATTACCCCACCTTATGTGATGATGGGTAAGGGACATAATTTAACTAAGATAATAAATAGTGGCATCGTACTCGCGGCTTATATCCCGTCAAAACGAAAAAGTGTGTTGGTCACTCCCCTGCCAGAAAACCCAGGTCATATGTTATATAGTCGTCCGGCCTTAAAAAATATTACTTTAAATTTGGTTACTGAATTCGATGATATCAAAGATAACTTGAGTGCAATACCTAATCTTTCCACGCTTATTATTGAAGTCTTGTTCGGAGATGTACCGGAAGATGCCTTCTAAATATTACCAGGTCTATCGATTTAAATGGCTCAAGAAACACGAGCGTCAACGTTGCAGTATTATTCATATCGGAGCATCGCCCGTTGCAACCCTCGAGGGGGTTCAAATTATTAAAAGTGACAGTATTTCTCTTTCTAAGATATTCTTGCCGTATAATATACATTTGATAAGGTTGATGTATAGTCTCAAAACATTTAAGCAAGACCAATTAAAGACTATTATATGATCGTAATATACACTATGAGTTTATATCCAGCGCTCGATGAAGCATTTGAAAAGATGGAAACTGTTGATGGATTTCGATTACATCAAATAAACGACATAAAACATCGAATAGAGAAGGATAGGGAGTTGAGACTTGGATTGTATAAAAAGTATCGTAGAGCCGTGAATGCTCTGGACGGAGTTGACACCGCTCTTGTAGTATCTGGTATGGGACTCGGTGTAGCGGGTATCGGTTTACTATCAACTATAATCACCGCGCCTATGGTGGTCGGCATGGAAATAACCGCTGGAGTCTCGGGACTGGCAGGAATAGCGATAAAATTCATTTCTCGTAGGTTGCAAAAGAAAGCATTAAAACACGATAGTATTCGGATACTCACCGAAGCAAAGTTGAACAGCATTGAGGATCATATTTCGACAGCAATGGCCGATTGTAAGATATCCGAGGATGAGTTTCGCTTAGTGCTGTCGGAACTCACCAAATACAACGAAATGAAGCAGGAGATTCGATCAAAATCTCATAAGACCAAAGGTATTAGCGAAGACGAGAAAAAAAAGTTCATAGAACAGGGGAGGCAACAAGCGCGTCAATTATTCCGTGCCAAAACCAAAGAACTGGTTGGAGATTAAAAATAGATTGCTTACTATCGTTTGATCACATTTAGACAAATGCTTACATAAATATATAATAATGGAGAAAGCTATTAAATGGATAGAATTACCACAAGGTTTTCATTATATCAGTGATGTCAAACCAACCAAATACGGTTATCAATTTTTTCTTATCAATTTACAAAAAGAGTGCAGTTATATAGTCTGGTCTCCTAGTAAAATGAACGAAGAACTTAATAAAAATGTTGAATATCGCTTTATCGATAAAAATAATAAAGAATATTTTTATTACCATTTAGACTCATCTAAAGCAATGATTGGCCCCAGGTATTGGTGAGCTAGAGCCAATCTCATGACTATCGTTGAATCGCATAATCATTGTGGCATAAAAAATGCCACCTGTAGTAGCAGTATAGGTATATAAATCCGGCTCCAGTGGAAGTGGTCCAGAACCATCATTACCTATAAAAATTTATATCATAGACTCCAGGTGGTGGTCAATTTAACTTAATCTCATGACTATCGTTAAATCGCATAATCATTTTGGCATAAAAAATCCCCCCTGTAGTAGCAGTATAGGTAATAAATCTGGCTCCAGTGGAAGTATACTATTACTACTATTAATCATTTGTTTATTGACCTTATCTAAGCTCTTGATCTTGGACATATCAATGCGCATATTGGGGTTAGGTTTCTTAACCAGATCGAAGTAATCTTCGTCAATGCTAGGCTGTAGTGTGAACGGATCATCATGTGTTTTGTAAGCAGATCTAATATAGATAGGCCTCAGTTTAGCACTAGGACCCGCTGAAAAGTTCAATTGATTTTCAGTTCTCTTGATGACGTCATCCAAATATGACGGAGGGGGAAACGTATGGAATGGTTGGTCCCCTTATCGGGTCCCTCATATCCTGCACGTTCAATCAAGGGTTTAACGGGTGTACTGTCCTGATCTGGTTTTAAGGTGGGCATTAGTTCATAAAGTTCTGCTATGATGTCTCTAAGGGAGTAAATTGTTTGATCTATAATCCTCCTCTATAGCAGTGTCGGGCGGTCGGGTAGCCTAGTGGTTAAAGCGTTCGCTCGTCACGCCGAAGACCCGGGTTCGATTCCCGACATGGGTACAATGTGTGAAGCCCATTTCTGGTGTCCCCCGTCGTGATATTGCTGGAATATTGCTAAAAGCGACGTTAAACCATACTCACTCACTATAGCAGTGTCCCCATAGCCTGAATACTCAGGTGTAGATCGGCACCCCCTACTCTGGCTGGGCTGGGAGTGGGTCGTATGGCTGAGGGTATCGTAATCCTGGTCGTCTGATTTACGGCAAGCTGTGCAGGAATCACGTGGTCTATAACTGTATGGTGATGTCATATTTCCCTCGCTTTCTTTGCCCGCATAACAGGACTGTGTGGCAGTATGAGAGGGTGCACGCTTAGGATTACTATCCTGATATGCACAAGCTTTGTCGGTGCGTCTATCATAGTGGCTTGACGGTGATTGTTGCGTATTTCTGTGCATACTGCGGTGTGAAGACCGTGATTCACGATGAGCCTTTTGGTGTGCCTGGTAGGGAGAAGATCTATGAGATTCTCGCTCTCTTAGTATAATTCTCCTACTGTCCTCATAGTCTGATTCAACTTAACCTTGTACATGTCTGCTGTATGAGGGTGTACTGCCATATTCAGCCTTAGATCTCTGTTTACTCTCGTGATCAATCCCTGATTGGCCAAGCCGGGTTTGATTAACTGATTCTTTTAGATCTGAGATTTCTCGAGACATAGATTGCATGCGTGTGTCAATCATAACAGACATTGAATTTGTTATTCTTTCCGTGAACTCATTTACGTTAAAGGGGGAACGCGACAGAGGGTGAAAATCGTTAGTTTCTGTCCAAACTCGATGATCGACCGTACCAGACGTTGCCGGATGCAAGTTAGAGGCACTTTCTGTTTGACCGGTAACATGCATCTGCTCCTCAACATTATTGGGAGAGTGGGATCAGCGACGGGGTCTCTTCTCCTCATAAGGTGAGACGGCGCCCTCGCGCGACACTCGCTTGTCACCCCCGTGATTAATTTTGGCCGCCACGGGGTTAATCACTTGTTTTCTTGATGTAAATGCTCTAGTGACCGTTTTATAATCGGGATTTTTGATCCATGTCTTGGAGAGCTTGTCAAATTTTTCTTTTGACAGATGCTCGCAATAACTGCACCTTGACTTCTGTGTACAGCTGCTTTTCTTGCATGCGAGACATCTAGGGTGAGGATCCCCAGGAGCTTGGTGTTGTCCACAGCCCGAACAGACAGGTGTCTGCTTATGAGATGAAGATCTCATCCCACAACACTTTTCTTAACTAATTACTTACTAGAGACTCCGATCTTCTATACCCAGTTCTGCTTGTAGAACTGCTCTTTGCTTGTAGTCTATAAAGCTTGAGACGATCTATCTTGTATGTGGAACTCAATCACGTGTTCGGATGTGCAACAAAGAAATTTCCTTGTTGTCATCAGGACACACAGGAAAGAAGCGACTAGATAACCGCCTTGCGCATGCGCAGTGGCGCCTCTGGCAAGGGATAGGGTTTCCCTCACAACTATGGATATGTTGGTAGTGTAGTGGACGTCTGTTGAAAATTTATAAAAATTTATAGTGTGGTTCTCAGCATAAACAGGAATTTATGGCACTGATGTGATAGAGGTGAGGTATTCACAAGAATTATGATGATTCAAGGGGATTTCCCCTCGCTGTCACTGAGGTGGTCCAAAGCCCACTTTGATGGGTTGCTGATGTAACTGGCCTCTGGTGATTACAAGACTGAGAGGTGGAGTGTTGTTTCTCCTTGAGTGTTATTTATCATGATAATAGATTTGACACTTTGACAAACGTCTTGAAGAATTCATGACAGACTTAATTATTTTTTGGGGGGGGGTTGTGAAAATCAATCTGGTTTGAAAATTTGTGATTTTTAATACTGCGTTTTAGGTCTCACAACTAATATATACAGTGTGCTAGATTAAAAAAATATTGACAGACTGAGGCAAACTGAGACTAAGACAGACTGAGCCCAACTAAAGAAGCTTTGAAAATGACACTTGAAAGCCTTGAAAAGGCCTTGAATTTTGTGTTCCATATCTGTGTAAACCATGTCCTGGAACAACAACTAACAACAAATCATCAACGCATATATTCGATGCTTGTTTATCATTAGTACGCTACGGGTTTCCCAGACAGTGTACTCATTGCTTTGTGTCGTCTGTTGTGACGTTTCGGCGGTGTCCCAAACCCTTACCTGTTCACTTCTGCCTTGCTTATGTGATGTCTCAATATTGGTTTCAAGATCTTCTTATGAATGTTGTTGATTGTTTCCTTTTCTTTTCTTAGCATGCTTCAACCCTGTTGGCATGATTGATAGTTTCAGCATAGTGTGATAAGAGATGCCAAGCTGAACAGATGATCTTAGAGTGTATGGGGTGGTTTGTCTTGTAGAACTGATTGCTTGGAAACCCCTTCTGAATTGGTTATAAGTCATGGCTGAATTGTTTACCTACTTCAAAGCAATGCGGCCGTTTTTGAAATGACCTACATGTCCTGAATGTCCTAAAAACACACAATACATGTTATACCAGATGTCATGCAATGTGTCCCAGTAGTGTAAAGGGGTCTTCACACTTGGTAAAGCATTTAACCCAGGTACCCGGAAATCGGTCTGTGCACCTGACTTGTCCAATTGTGACTGCAAAATGTCCGATTTGAAATAGTCCAAACCAGACATTTTAAAATTAGCTTGTCATCAACCACCACAGGCACACTGACCTACATCCCGATAGGTTGAAATTTATTATACTTGATCTATGCATCTATTGAGTGTTGTGCGCTTTAAAACACATAATAGATCTATCCCTTGAGCGAATTGAGGTGAACGAACAGGTATAACAAACTTCGTCACTAAATATGTGAAATTTGTTATAAAATATCACTAGACATGGCAATTTACGATTTTAATTGTATTTCCTGCAGAGATTTAGATTACTGTGTGTATTTTCTCGTAAAACCATGCAAGAAATAGCATACACACGTTCACTCCCAATCTACTGGTGATACATTTAAAAAGTACCCAACTTCAAAGAATTTTTATGCAATGGTTAGAAGGAACTGTATCTGAAATTATTATTTTATCAGTAATAATATATTCCTAAATCGGGTTATTTTAGTTGCAGCTTTTACTATATATATTCAAAATTATAAGACCCATAAGCGTAACACTTTGGTACAGGTGATTGCTATTGCACTGGACCATTTGACTAGTCACTAGTAGGGACTTCCCATGCTACATGTATTTCGATTGCGAAAATGTAATGTTGCATGTAATAGTAAAATTGCCACTACAGGCTGGAGTATCTGCTCCCCACTGTCCAACAATGGAATAAATGCATTGTGTGAGATGGGATAAGTACATTAATTATCCTATATATCACATGTTATATGCCCACCCGACCATTCCTGCATCACAGTACACCAGCCTATCAGCTCTAGAAAGGGAATGATGTGGCATAGGGTGTCAGGTGATCAAACCGCTTTGGTCACAATGCACGGGATAGTAGTGCATGACCTATTTCTTTGGGTGTGATTATGGTGATGCAAGGGGTGTTCGGGAGAAAAACTTTTAGAAGCTGGAAACTTTGTTTTAGGATGTTTTCACACAAGTATCGAAAGAAGAAGGAAGAAATGCTTAGTGTGAGATAGGATAAATATATAAATATACAATTTAATGTAAAATTTCAAATTAATGCAAACTTTGTGTGGAGACATGCCACGGAACAATGCAGTGTTTCTTGAACCATATCGCTATTAAACCCGTGAAGATTCCGGGGTAGAATAGGTCTTCAGCAACCCATGCTTGCCGTAAAAGGCGACTATGCTTGTCGTAAAAGGCGACTAACGAGATCGGGTGGTCAGGCTCGCTGACTTGATTGATGCATGTCATCGATCCCAATTGTGTAGATTGATGCTCATGATATCAATCACTGGATTGTCTGGTCCAGATTCGATTATTTACAGACCGCCGTCATATAGCTGGAATATTGCTGAGTGCGGCGTTAAACAACAAACCAACCAACCAACCAACCATATCGCTATTAATTATTTGCACCTTGTATTTAACATGACATATGACTTCAGGTTCCTAAATGATGTACCATTTTGGGTTAGTGAACTGAATTCTGGGCCAGTGGCAGTATGTCGAAATGTCAAGTTGGGATGTGATGAGCTTTGTTTCATTTTTGCACAGGTGGTGATACTGCATCATATGTTATCTAAGGCAGTGGTGAAGGCAAGGCCATCTGTACTCTGGTGTTACAAAAAAGAACTTGGCTTTAGCAGGTGAGCTACAGAAGAAAGTCTGATGGTACATTCATGGCCTTCCCAGATGAATTAGCAGAAATGGAATAATCTGAATCTTGTTAAGGCTCTGATTGTCAAGCTTGCTGTTGTTAGATGATCTTTGTACCAGTGTTAACTCAAAGACTGCTTGTCAGATTCTCTCCAAACATTTTGTCTGAATGAATAATAATGGCTTCCTGTGTTGCTTAAAATGTAATAATAATCTTATAATATTATCTTTTGTGTCCCATTGAAACACTTTCATACTTTCAAAAATTGCCTCATATCATTCATAAAAATTCCTGATGGCAGTTACATATAAAAGAATGCTGGTCATGGCCATAAGACTTGCTTTAAATGATCATAGAAGATTCTGAAGAGAAAAAGTTGAAAGTTGGCATGATACATAAACCTTGCCTGTCCAGTACTTCTGTTCTCAGTCGCTTGTCAAAAGTCAAGCCTTTGCATTTCAGTTTGGTAATCAATTGATGTCACTACCATTTTTTAAGTTGTCATTTCCAGTATCAGTCTCATCACTTACAGTCTTGAAGATGTTGTTTGTTTGTTTGTTGTTTAACGCCGCACTCAGCAATATTCCAGCTATATGACGGCGGTCTGTAAAATAATCGAGTCTGGTCCAGACAATCCAGTGATTGATATCATGAGCATCGATCCACACAATTGGGATCGATGACATGCATCAATCAAGTCAGCGAGCCTGACCACCCGATCTCGTTAGTCGCCTTTTACAACAAGCATAGTCGCCTTTTACGGCAAGCATGGGTTGCTGAGGACCTATTTCCAGTATCAGTGTCATCACTTACAGTCTTGAAGATGTCATTTCCCGTATCAGTGTCATCACTTAGTCTTAAAGATGTCATTTCCAGTATCAGTGTCATCACTTACAGTCTTGAAGATGTCATTTCCCGTATCAGTGTCATCACTTACAGTCTTGAAGATGTCATTTCCCGTATCAGTGTCATCACTTAGTCTTGAAGATGTCATTTCCCTTATCAGTGTCATCACTTACAGTCTTAAAGATGTCATTTCCAGTATCAGTGTCATCACTTACAGTCTTGAAGATGTCATTTCCCGTATCAGTGTCATCACTTACGGTCTTGAAGATGTCATTTCCCGTATCAGTGTCATCACTTACAGTCTTGAAGATGTCATTTCCCGTATCAGTGTCATCACTTACAGTCTTGAAGATGTCATTTCCAGTATCAGTGTCATCACTTACAGTATTGAAGATGTCATGTCCAGTATCAGTGTCATCACTTACAGTCTTGAAGATGTCATTTCCAGTATCAGTGTCATCACTTACTGTCTTGAAGATGTCATTTCCCGTATCAGTGTCATCACTTACAGTCTTGAAGATGTCATTTCCCGTATCAGTGTCATCACCTACAGTCTTGAAGATGTCATTACCCGTATCAGTGTCATCACTTACAGTCTTGAAGATGTCATTTCCAGTATCAGTGTCATCACTTACAGTCTTGAAGATGTCATTTCCCGTATCAGTGTCATCACTTACGGTCTTGAAGATGTCATTTCCAGTATCAGTGTCATCACTTACAGTCTTGAAGATGTCATTTCCCGTATCAGTGTCATCACCTACAGTCTTGAAGATGTCATTACCCGTATCAGTGTCATCACTTACAGTCTTGAAGATGTCATTTCCCGTATCAGTGTCATCACTTACAGTCTTGAAGATGTCATTTCCAGTATCAGTGTCATCACTTACAGTCTTGAAGATGTCATTTCCCGTATCAGTGTCATCACTTACGGTCTTGAAGATGTCATTTCCCGTATCAGTGTCATCACTTACAGTCTTGAAGATGTCATTTCCCGTATCAGTGTCATCACTTACGGTCTTGAAGATGTCATTTCCAGTATCAGTGTCATCACTTACAGTATTGAAGATGTCATGTCCAGTATCAGTGTCATCACTTACAGTCTTGAAGATGTCATTTCCAGTATCAGTGTCATCACTTACAGTCTTGAAGATGTCATTTCCCGTATCAGTGTCATCACTTACAGTCTTGAAGATGTCATTTCCCGTATCAGTGTCATCACTTACAGTCTTGAAGATGTCATTTCCCTTATCAGTGTCATCACTTACAGTCTTGAAGATGTCATTTCCCGTATCAGTGTCATCACTTACAATCTTGAAGATGTCATTTCCAGTATCAGTGTCATCACTTACAGTCTTGAAGATGTCATTTCCCGTATCAGTGTCATCACTTACAGTCTTGAAGATGTCATTTCCCTTATCAGTGTCATCACTTACAGTCTTGAAGATGTCATTTCCAGTATCAGTGTCATCACTTACAGTCTTGAAGATGTCATTTCCAGTATCAGTGTCATCACTTACAGTATTGAAGATGTCATGTCCAGTATCAGTGTCATCACTTACAGTCTTGAAGATGTCATTTCCAGTATCAGTGTCATCACTTACAGTCTTGAAGATGTCATTTCCCTTATCAGTGTCATCACTTACAGTCTTGAAGATGTCATTTCCCGTATCAGTGTCATCACTTACAGTCTTGAAGATGTCATTTCCAGTATCAGTGTCATCACTTACAGTATTGAAGATGTCATGTCCAGTATCAGTGTCATCACTTACAGTCTTGAAGATGTCATTTCCAGTATCAGTGTCATCACTTACAGTCTTGAAGATGTCATTTCCCGTATCAGTGTCATCACTTAGTCTTAAAGATGTCATTTCCCGTATCAGTGTCATCACTTACAGTCTTGAAGATGTCATTTCCCATATCAGTGTCATCACTTACGGTCTTGAAGATGTCATTTCCAGTATCAGTGTCATCACTTACAGTCTTGAAGATGTCATTTCCAGCCCTTCTTGTTCTGTCAACATGACTTCTGGTCTTGAAGTCATTTCCTGTTCTGATATCACTTCCAGTCATGACGTCGCATCCGTCGAACGGTATAACTCTAGATGTTATAATGTGATTCTACTGACAGTCTACTGACAGTCTACTGACAGTAATCTGCCCTACTGACAGTCGACCAAACTGATGAAATGAATCGCCTGCCTACCAAAGTTGGGGCTTATGGAATTATTTGCAACCCAACTTGGACAACTGAGAGAGTACTGACTTCAGCTACTATATATCCCAGAAAGTATAGTCAGTCTACGACTGGTTGAATGTTGAGCAGGTAGAATCTAGTGAAAATGTTGGCCGACTTCCACTGGCAGCTGGAAACTGCTTGTTCCACTAAAACTGAGATCCATGGCGCTAAGTGGGCTGACAGAGATCTGTTCTTGTGAGCTGTAGATGCACCCAATACTGGAGTAGAAATGTTCTGCATGACGGTAGCATACTGATATTGGTGTCTATATTCATCCTGTGACTCTGGTTTTCATTATGCCCTTGTCCAAAGCTCTCTTTCAAGACAAGAAAAGTCATTTCCTGTGTGTATGCAGTTCCAGTGCTACCAGATGAAAACTTAAGATAAGATAATGCGTTATTATTCCATAAGGTCTCAGTTCAATGATAACCACACATACAAATGAAGGAGAACATCACAAATGTAATTAGCATTAAATGTGGCAATAGTGAGTAAATGCTCAACAATTATTATAATTTTTTTTTTTATCAAACCAGGTTCTAGCTGTTTTTGAATGGCATTTAGAAGTGATACACAGAAGGAAGAAACTGTATGGATGTCAACTTCTTTATTATATAGGAACACAACGTTTTGGAGTATATGCTTACTCCTTCATCAGGTGAATGAACTTTGTGTTCCTGGATTATGCGTTCACTCAGAGAGATTGGAGGTCCGATACCCGGCGTAATGTACAATGGAATCTTGTCGTAACGTGACGACCGCAACCATGTGAAGTGTTTCCCAAATCCATGGAAAGACTGTACTGTATTAGTAATCCCCTGATAGGATAAGCTTTCTGCTAAAATGATGAGTTTGCAAGATATATGACAAACTTCCAACCTGCAGCTGATTGTGGTGGATCTTATCCATGGTATTGTCTGCATTGATTGATAACCATTAGCACAGGCATTCCTTCTTCAGTTATCTAGAAAGATGACCTTTCTGCTAGCAATGGCTACAGCAGCTAGAGTATGCATACATAAACTGGACTGTTTGGTCCTCCTTCATGAAGACGATTGGAGCTGAAAAATGATCAAATGTCTCCTGAAGTTTGTGGCCAAGATCCAGCAAGTGTATACGCGACATACGTTACTCCATACCTGTTAGTGAGATAGTGGATCATCCTGATTGACTCCTATGCCCAGTAAGACAATCAGTGCGCTGTCACTTGGTGTCCAGCTGCCAGTGCAAGTCCCACAACATGTTCTCTAGTGTTGTCCTTGTGTGACATTCAACGGGTTGTAGACTGCCTCCTGGGAGTGTATGCGATTCACGCTGGCAGCCCCAGCTTTGGATGGCAGGTAAACCATTTCATCATTATGGTCTACTCTCAGTTGGGGAGATCATATGTTGAATGCTGTAATTTGAGATAAAAAGACACAAGACATAATGATTTATCAATGGCAAACACTGGTACGAAACAGCGGCCCAGGGGGCGCTGCAGAATTTCCGTCCTTGTTGCTAGCTCCGTATGCTACTGTTTACATACAAAATGCCTTCGCGCTGTTGAGTACCGCAATGTGACAGTCGTTCTGGCGGCCACGGTTTTCCTCAAGATCCGGATATTTGCATGAAATGGCGTGTGGCGATAAGAAGAGAGGACCCGGCATCCAAGAAATTCTGGAAACCAAGTCCATACTCAGTGGTTTGTCGTAATCACTTCCTTGACAGCGACTACAAGCCATCGGACACCGGTAAGCGTCATTAGCAACGAAGTTAGTAACCGAATTAACGGACTGATGTTATTATTGTCCTGTACCTCACAAGACTGGTATTGGTGATCCACCAAATGTAATACAATATTCAGTAATTTTGATATGTAAATCAATCATGAATATAGTGTATTAGTCACGGTATATATTTTTTTATCTGGGTGCACAATATTGGGCTCACCCAAATATTGGCAGAAAAATATATGCCAGTCGTCCTGTGTGCCGCATTTTACTGAAATAAATAATATTTTGTCCTAATATTAATTATATGTATTGCAATGACTGACTTTCAGTCAATTCTTTTTTACATAATTTTTAAATTATTCCCACCCTGAAGTTATGCCAGTCTTGAGTAGGCTTATATGCAAAAACTGTTGAAGTTGATGTTCGATCTATTTAGGAGTAGACCAAATATAGTTCTATTACTATTATAGAGTTCTATACTATTAAATGAAGTTATCTTAATGATAATAGATGTTCTAGCTTAGATTTCTTTCCCATAAATTTGTCCCGACTAAAATAAACACCTTTTTTCACTTTTTTTGCTCAATGTTTTGGAATAATTTGCTTATGTCCTCATTGATAATATTTGTTAATGAATTTACCATGTTTATTGTTATTATGTGAACAATAACTAAATTCCTTATTACGATAAAACCTTAATTGATGATATTTTGAAATAATTCTATATATTTTATTTTCAGGAAAGAAAAGACGATTGAAGAGGGGTGCAATACCAACAGTGTTCTTCTTTAAGAAAGTGAATGAACCAAGGAAACCTAGACACTATGTTATAGATGTTGAAGATTTTCCTGATCTGGGAAGTGAGGTTGAAATTTGTTAACCAGGATGCATTGAAATTATTTGTCAGTCAGATGCTGTTGATCATACAGAAGATGTGGCCATACAGTGCAGCTTGTTGTCGGAATCGAGCTCCAGATTCTCGATTCATCACATAACTGATAATGACAAAGCAGTTTTATATTACACTGGTTTTGACAATTATGATCATTTTATGTATTTCTTATATGTACTTGGCTCCTCTGTCAATCATGTTTCATATCAGTGTTCTTTGATACCACCAGAAGATCAGCTTTTTATGACTTTGTAAAAATTCAGACAGGCAAGATATGATTTTGACCTTTCCATGTTGTTTCATATCAGTGAAAGTACTGTATCAACATTAATTCTCACATGGACAAACTTTTTGTACTTCCAACTGACTGAGCTAAACATATGGGCATGACATGACACCATTCAAGATACAATGCCAGAAAATTTCAAGGAGCGCTTCCCATCAACAAGGGTCATTCTAGATGCAACTGAGACCCCGATTTGTAAGCCAGCCAATGTAGATTACCAGAGGGCCACTTTCTCAAGGTACAAGAACAGGAACACTCTGAAAACTATGATTGGTTGTTCTCCTCGAGGTCTTGTTACCTATGTCAGTGACAGTTATGGTGGATCAACAAGTGACAGGCAGATTATTGAGAGGTCAGATTTGTGCATGCCAGGTGTGTTTTGTGCAGGAGACAGTATTATGGCGGACAGAGGCATTATGGTGCAGGACATATTTTCATCTTCAGATGTAAAAGTCAACACTCCGACAATGCTCAAGGGTCGAAGTCAGCTTGAACCCCAAAGAGGTAGTCCACGACTGTAGAGTATCATCCAAGTGAATTCATATTGAGCATGTCATTGGACTTGGCAAAACTTACAAAATTCTTAAGAGGGAGCTTCATCCATCAAAAGTTCCACTAGGCTCTAGAATTGTTCGAATTTGCTATATGTTGTCAAACTTTCGCCCAAGCATTGTCAACCGACTTGCATGAATAAATGTCCATTCTAAACATACTTCACACATTCATGTATGTTTGTATGACCTAGTGTTGTCTGTTCATAGCATTGAAAGTACAACAGTTTACTACTAGTAGACAGGTGTGATTGTCTACTGTAACTGTATGGTGGGTATTAGACACGGCTCACTGCTGTATGATTACTGTTTACTCTGTTCCTTAATGATCTTGTTCAACTAATACAATCAGGAAACTGCAAAGGTATGTTTGTGAATGAATTAGTTGATAAAATTAGCACATTGATGTTTACTGATGGCATTGTGAATGCAAGTGACGCTATTGTCAAATTGCAGAAATCAGATGTAGCAAGCTTTTGTGGCAAATATGTTATGAATGTAAATTTAGATGAAACAATTATGATTGTATTTTGCAGAGGAGGACTTTTCAAACAAATTGAAAAATGGTGGTTCAAAGGTGAAATACTTTAAATTGTATCAGCATACCAGTGTGGATATTTGACACCCCAAAGTCTTCATGGGGTTTGGTTAGAAATACATTAGCACAACAACCTGAAAAGCCATGAATATTTTGCTCACATTTATATATAATGCAAACATATCTTTAAGAGTTGTGTTTATTGTTGACAGAATGATTGTGCCAGTCATTGGTTATGGACCAGGTATGTGGGGTTATTCACAAGTTCAGACCGTTTAAAGTGTACACATGAGAACATTGTCTGTTAACACAAGTACAAATAAAGCAGTTGTTTGTGGTGAACTGGGTTGACATCCCATCCATGTAACATCATGTGATAAAATACTGGTTAAAACTGTTGTCCATGTATATGCCAAGTTGTAGATGTTTCAAAGCATGTTGTACCAGTCATTAAATCAAAAGCAAAATAACACGGGCAATTTGTGTAAACAGTCAGTCGTACATATGACATGAAGACATGAGCTGCAATCTGTTACCATGGATAATCTGACAAGCATCTTATCAAAAGGACTATTTATGCAGTGTGTCTGAGTCTGGTGAAAGAGGGATACTTCAGCGAGTTCCATTGATTAACATATATACTATGTACTTTTATAGTACAAGGATGTTTGTTGATTATGCACATAAAGTAAGCATATTTATGTAGAAATGTTTATAGATTGTGGATCAATATTTAGCGACAAACATGTACGGTGACCGTACTTTGGGCTGAATTCTGAATACAAACTTGAACTTGAAAGTACAACTGGAATGTGTGAGAAATGTTCAAATATAACAACTTTATTGTGTTTTAACAATTGAAATGATGAATATATATGTACATAAGACTGTACCCATGATATTATATAATGAAAAAATACCATTGAATGTCTCACATTTGTTTGTTGATCTGTGCTTAGGATCTCTCTCTTACCACTTTAACAATGAATGCAATAGTACAGCACCATCACACGGTTGTCAGACAGACATTCAGTCATGTAATTTCATTGCAAAGGAGCTCCACCACATTCCCAAGGTCAGTGTTCGAAATAGACATCGGTCCATATACCCATGGATGACAGATTTTTTCAAAGATGTTTTACAAGCTGATAATTTCCTTGATAAATGTATCACCATCTATCACCACTGAGTCTCTGGGAACTCGGTGTGATAGCAGTCATAGCTTCTGGATGACTGGTTGTATTTTGTAATTTTATATTGCAAGAGTATATCTCACGGCTTCAGCTAAAATGTTTGGGCCTAGAGTTTTTCCATTGAGCCTACAGTTTTTCCATTAGGCCTACCCCTTATTCCAATGTACTTACAAGTGATACAAGTCATATAAAAGAATCAAACAGTGTCAAAAGCTTCAGAAAAGTACACAAAAAGACAGTAGTATATGTTTTTCTTTGTGCATGTATATATATATGGTGGACTAGTTGGGTCTGAATACAGCCTGTGCCTTGTCAATTATGTTATAATCTTCATCAAACTGCTGTAGTATACAGCTAAGAATAGAAGTAAGTACTTTACACATGGTGTCAATCAGGGATATACCTACCGGTACTTATTTGTATCATTCTCATCACCAGATTTCAATAGTTGAAAAAAAACAAACTTTTATTCCTTAACTGTGAAAAGTCACTGATTTCAAATAATTTTTGAAAAGTGAGGCAAAAGTAAGTTTGATAAGACACTTAGTACTTTTTAGATACAGTCTTCACATGGATGTATTAATCAACAAAAGGATGTCTGTTTGTGAATCTTAACAAATGCAGTGAGTAGCAATGTAAGGCTTGAGGAAAGACTCAAAGAATAATGACAGTCTGGGAATCAAACTTCCTGTACAGTATTCCTCATCGAGTGATATTTTCTGAACAAAGAAGTCTTTGAACGTAGAAACAGCAAATAAGCAGTATTTTCGCTTTGATAGATACATTTGACCCTGCACCTAAAAGTAGTAATTACTGTTTTCTCTCAGTTGCATGAGCCATTTCTCTAACAAAGATAAGGAAAGAGTTTCCCAGGAGCAATGACTGTAAGGACATTTAACCTCAACAATGGTGTTAGAATCAATGACACCGTCTGGGGTTGCTGCAAGGAAAGGGAGTTCAGAGTCAACAAACATTCCACAACTGTGAACATGAACATTACAGGCTATCTCAAGTTTGGCAATAGCTTTGGGTTCCTGCTGTAACCCATGCCTCACAGAGTTTAGTTTTGTTTCTCCTTGTAGTGCATTTGCAAATTGTCCCAAACTGAGATGCTGTCAACCTCCATCTCCTCTCTTCATGCCACAAGCTACACTTGGCCTGCTTTCTTGTCTTTGACTCTAAGTCTGCAGCCTGGTCATCTGTAATCTGTCAAAGATAGACAGAATAAAATTTCTTTATATCACACAAAAACTTATCAATAAAATTCTTGAAACTCCTTTACAAATCAGAACAAAACAATTCAATCAGATAACATGGCTAAAGCAGTTTAACCATGTCGTATCTAGCTCCAAGGGACCAGAAAAAATCCATTTGCATCTGATTCAACCTAACCATCAACTACTACACTGCAATGTCTGAAGATATTGTGTCTTCTGCAGTAAAAAATGAACTAACCATGTAATGAATAATAGTAGGCATTTTTTTTATAGAAAAAAGTGAATTATTTATTTGAATGCAATAAGCAGTAGCTATTGAAATCCTAAAATATAATAACTTAATTTAGTGATTTGTGAGAATACATAGATCTCAGGATTGAAGATTTCTTCAGCTACAATTACGGAAAACATGAGTGTAAAATACCTTCAAGGCTCTCTCCACCCAGTATCCTGTGAAGGGCTTGTCCAAATAGTCATGATCTCTTACTGCAGATGACAGACTGGCTCTTTCAAACAGGTATCTGATCGTGATATCCTTAGACGTTGAAGAGCAGTAGTTGATGGTGATGTTCTGACATGGTCCCTGTAAGATGCACTATTTCTGTATTTTGCCGGTCTTGGGTCATCAAACATGGTTGGTCGCTTCGCCCCACACTTGAATGAGTCTGCTTTCTTCGGTGAATCTATTATTCAGAGGGGGGAAAAAAAGAATAAGTTTTTGGCTGAAAATATATTACTGATACTGGGATACTTCAGTATATAATATTTGAATGTAGAAACAGCCAATAAGCAGTATTTTCTCTTTGATAGATACAGGAAGTGAAATTGTCATAATTTCAGACAATGTATAATTTGGGGTATACGCCAAACCTGTTACGGGGGAAACAACTGAAAGGGTGATCACACTCTGCAGAAATAGCTTGTGAGGCTTTTAAGTAGTTACGTCTAAGCTATACGATCAATGCCTACTGAATACATTAGCAGAAAGATCAGTTTCATATGTCATGAAATAATTAATCACTCTGTATATTTAATTCTAATAAATATGAAAATATAACCAAGGGGTACTTAATTTATTTTAATGTGTGCAGCTGAATTGAATATCTATTTTTTCAAACGAATAAAAACTTTCTCTTTTTAAGAAAACAATTGACACAAAAAAACTTGATAATTAATTCATTCTAACATGCTGTATAAGCACTTTGAATACCAATATATGTACTACACAGTAAACATGGTAAGGTACCTGAATATTCCTTTTGTGGCCTGTGGAATGTCTGCAGTCTGTCTGTGCAGGATCGCCTCACAGCAATCACACCTGTAGACTTGAACTGAGACAACATGAGGAGGACGGAAGCGAGGTGTTTGCAGGTTCCATGGGGGCCTTTACCAGCTGGGCACTCACCGTGTGTGTTCACCACTTCACCACATTCTGCTATTATGATGCAAAGACTGTAAGATACCTAAGTCAAGGAAATCAAAACTTGTAATGCAGAGTTATCTAAGTATCATCATGATAACATATAATGTATTATTCCTGCAAGTGACCACCTCTTTATGTTTGGTATAACTGACACATTATTTACACAAAGGTGAGATATTTCTTATTACAGACCTAAATGTACAATCATGAATGGCAAAACTGTAAATGATTACTCACTAATTTAAAATCATTAATCACTGACGATTCAATGTGTGGTTGAGTATGGAACTTATGACCAATCTGTTTCTAAGGTAACAAACCTTTTTCTTCATAGCAGCACTGACTAGACCACTGAAGTAGGCATGGTGATCAATGACAACACTGCAAGCCAGGACATGATTGGAATTCAAAAGTTGATGTCTCTTCTCAATAGACTTCAAATCTCCAGTCTGAAAGGAAATAATTTCATTTTGCTAATTTCAGTATCTCATTTATTGAAAAGATTTCTCATGTATGTTTCACAGAATATGTATTATCAAACACATCTGTTAATGTTAGTGTTACTATTGGTAATAATTTCAATAAATTTGAGTAACGCATAGAAATATATTGCACACTTACCTCTTCATTACTATTAATAAAAATATTGGCCTACCTTTAGAATACAGTACCACAAACTTTTCAAACACGTGATCATACCCTATGACGTAATTTGTAGTATTTTGTTGCCAGTCACACCGGCGAAACAATGCCCTGTGACGTCAGGGGTCATCGAGTGTGCAGAAGCTCCTCCCAGTGAGCTGTCATCTCTACAAGTAATGTCATTGAATACGCCCTGCGGTGTTGAGAGGTTTGAGTATTTGTTTACTAATTATAGCCTGCGGCAGCGCATTTTATAGGAAGCGCTAGTTTACGAAAGCACTTTTATTTTTTATATATTTTTATTTCGTTTTTCTCGTAATTCAAGTGGATAAAATGGTTATAAATGGGAACTAATATACATATATTATTTTTTCGGTTCATTAATTTTCATTATTATGCGCAAGAATGCAGTTTATTAGGGATATTATATTGGCGCTGAACACATCCAAATGTCGCCAGTGTTAGGGTAGGTTACCCCAAACTCTATCCTTAGCCCTTGGATCCCCTTTACGATAAATCACCCCTTTACGATCATTAGGGTTAGGTACCCGTTTAGTGGCTATTAGATTACCCGAAGTCTATCCTTAGCCCTTGGATCCCCTTTACGATCAATCACCCCTTTACGATCATTAGGGTTAGGTACTCGTTTAGTGGCTATTATAGATTATATAACAGCTCCTAATATTCTTCATACAAAAACGTCGAGTAAAAAGGATGAAATGGTTTTGTGTCGAATATTTTGGCAACTGGAAACTGTCCTGGAACATTCACACAAGCCACTTTCGCCGGCCACATTTTTTCAGTACTGATTCAAAAGCGAACTCACCGTTGTGTCGTCACTAGTCATGCTTATTCCTCCCTCTTTCCTTACTATTATCCACATCATACTTACAGTGTTCCCTACCACACTTTTCTGTCACAAAAATCACCCGACGAATTATTAAATTCCATATCATTCATGTGTACTAGAGGGTTCGACGTCTGACACCTAGTGCCGTTTTCAGTTCGCGGCATATCGGCTCATTCCTCTCCACTTGGTATCTTGTACATTACGGAATGGGACGAGTGTGCCAAATGGCATCGGGATCATTCGTAAGTGTCCGTAGACTAAAGTCACGAGACACCATGCCTACCCGTAACTTTCGTAAGTGTCCGTCACCTATTCGACCCTTTTCGTTCAGTTCCATAACGTTGTAGGCATGACTAGGTAAATTTGCACTAAGTTTAACAGTGTGGACGTAGCTCAGTCGGTTAGCTCTCGGGCTAACAATCCGTAGGTCGCAGGTTCGCGTCCGACGGATTCTCACAAAAACTGGTTGCTTGTCTTCACGAGAAGTTGTGGTACTGTATTCTAAAGGTGCTCCAAAATATTTTGTGCAACCAGACCCTTGGAACAGAAGTCATGCAAGAAGGTATTTCTATTTTCAAAGTACTGCAATTTTATCTTAGATTTAGAATGAAAATGTCACAGGTCATGTCAAACCCCAGAAATAAGAACAATAGACAATGCCCTAAATAACTTGAATGAGGGTTATTTTGCCAGGACTGTAGATTGTAAAAAAAACTTTACCCATGCAGTTTCATATGGTACTTGTGATACCTTAGCTGTGCTAAGAAATCCTAACTAAAGATTTCTTCTCATTTTTTTTACTCGAGATATTAATTAAAATATCAAAAGGTTAATATATACGGTACTATTTATTTTGATATATTTTAGTCTGATGCATTGAGTCAATGCATACACCACTGGCTTTACCAGAGACCATATGCCGGTATATGGTCTCTGCTTTTGCATACATGTAGTCATTATAGCCCCAGTTCATCCTCTGTAGACGACTGACATAGCATAATGGGTAAAAGATATTTACGCATGCTTTATTTACAATTTCACCAACATGCACGGGTTTTCATTCAATAAAATGAAATTTGCACACCCCTGACGTTTCGTTTATCGATAACAACAATTTTCATTCAGTTCGGATTTCCCGCGGTAATCTCGAGTCGTAGTGGAACAAAACAAAGACTGTTTGAAGATTCAAAGCAAACTGACACAGAATTGGCAAGTCTCTTGTACAATTACCTTTCAATCAAATCGATCTTCTTCCCGCGTGTAGTTGCCCCACGGCATCTTCAGCTTCTCAACTGTTAAACCGCTGTAGTGCGACATGTTTACATTAACAACACTTCCGGGACGGAAATTCCGACGCGCCACAGGGCGGATTAGTATATCGGTGTTTGCCATTAAATTGTATTTCCTGTTCTGACAGGCATTGTTTTATATGCAGAGATTAAGATTACCCAGTGCATTTTTTTAAACCAAGCGGGAAGCAACAATCAGCTGTGCACATGTTTCTTGGAAACTACCGGTGATTCGGTTAAAAATTACCCAATAATATAACTGTAAAGAATTTTGATGCAAAGATCGGAAGAATTGTATCTGAAACTATTATTTTATCAGGAATAATTTATTCCAATATCATGTTATTTGAGTAGTATTTACTATATATATATTTGAAATATATTAATAACCATAAGTGTAACACTTTGGTACAGTTGATTGCTATTGCCAGATATTTTTTTGTATGGAACAATTTGACCAATCACCGTCAAGTCGCTTGGCTCATGATAATGAACAAATATGACTTTCAGATGGATATATATATATATATATATCAATTCTCTATCCACTATAGTTTGTTTCAAGGCGTCAATAGCGGTAGTATGAATGTGGTTGCTGTAAATAACGGTGAGTTGTGTGATCTTCCAATCACTTCACATACAATTTCGCCGAAATGAATATTTACAATATTGGATGAAATTTTGAATAAAATTAATAAAATAGATTATAAACACAAGTCCAGAAATATAATGAACTCTTTTTATACCCAGACAGTGTAATTACATGTTTAGTTTTACTTCAGTACAGATTTGTTGACATGGTATTTCCGGTGTTACGTGCTCACAGTAATGTCTTTGTGTTGGGGAAAAAAACACCAAAACTCTTCAACTCTGTGTATAAGATGACCCCCCTTTGAAAGCCCCCTAATTCAAGGTACAAATAACATGCCTTGTACACAGTGATATACGGTACATTATAAGATGTGGTGTTGATGTACCGTTTTGTACGTCACCGGATGTGACATCATGACTGGAAGTGACGTCGACAAAATGGGAAAGGACGACATATCCAGAAATGACGTTGTCAAGACTGTTAGTGATGACTCTAATACTGGAAGTGACATCATCAGAAATGGAAATGACAACTTAAAAACCAGTAGTGACGTCAAAAAATCGAAAAGTGAATGTCTCATGTATGGTTTTAAAACATTTGATGATGTCACAAGTGATAATGTCGGCAAATATTATGTTAGTTCCAGTGAAGTTATCATAATTTTGAATAAATCATGAAATTTATCCAAATTTATGTCCTCTTGAGGTGACTAGATGCAATGATTTGAAGAGACTGTTAGACAGCAGACATCATGTGACTTTATTTCCCTCGTGAAAGATAAGCTGAGCTTGTTAATTATTCTCTTGATCCAAAGTGGTACCATGTGAATGGACCTCCATGAATGTCAACCTGGTTAGTGTAATAAGCAAAGAGTCATTTGGAGAGATAATGTAATAATGGTTGATCTTGTTGATTCTAATTGACATGCATATTTTGCCCATATATAGTATGTTTGTTTCAGTCATCGCAAGAAGAGAATGCGTCAACTGCAGAAGAAAATAAAGTCTGGCAAGTTAGATGTGAAAGAAGATGATCCATTTGAGTTGTTTATTGCAGCAACCAACATCCGTTATTGTTACTATAATGAGACACATAAAATCCTCGGCAACACATATGGCATGTGCATACTGCAGGTAATATTTTGGTTCCTTTTCCTTCCTCAGTAGTAGCAGGGTTAGAATTTATTTTTTTTAGGCACAAGCAAATTTAAGTTACAAGCAAAATAAAAAATCAACAAGCAATTATTTTTTCTCAACTCAAAACTTCAAAATATATATCACAAGATTGCATGATCATGATTTATGCGGCATATAAATAATGCCTGATTATGCATGTTATGACATTCAGATAACAAAGTAGGCCTAATTGAATTACACTCATAAAACATTTATCAAAGAAAATGTCTGCATGTTTGTAAAACATCTTTGCTACCACATATTATACACCATTTCAAGTTCCAATCCTATTGTTTATAAAATAGGTTATGTTTATCACATTATTTAGATAATGCATTTACAACTTAATTATGTTCGTTGTAAATAAGGAAATTGTAAGCTAACACATTCATAACGTCCAGATTAAGGACCAAGGAAGCGCAAAATTGACGATTTTCGCAAACAGAATCTATAAGATTTCATAAAAAACGCAATTGGAAAAATATTTTAAAAAGAATTGTAATTAGATCTGGTATCTGCCATCACCCATTTCCCGATAACAGCGGCTGTTCGTTCAATAACATGAAGAGATACCTCCGTTTTCGAATAACACGGTCGTCGAAGACTGCCATGTGACACATCGCTAGAAAGCTTCGATAAAATTGGTTTCTAATGACTCTGTCTTTGCCAAAATCTGCTACAAGTTTCGTGACTGGTCAAATCTGAGCACGTGACCAAAGTCGGCCAATCAAATTACATCTATGGTCTGATAAATTTCAGAATTTGACGAAAGACTTTTGTTAAATCGTGTTATTCTGAACGTTTTAAGCAGGAATTTGCGATCTATATTAAAAATATGGAACTTCATAGATGTATCGTGCCAGGTTACGAGCTGTGACAAAGATTTTTCATGCTTATATTTTTGCATTAAACATCGTCGCCGGACCGAGGAAATTGAGACGACGAAAGCCGAGATGTCATTTGACTTACATTTGACTGTTCGTGTTTGATATGTTTTTTTACCACATACTTCTTAACACCCTTAGCTTTTCTTATCTCTCCATTATCAGACTTCTTTATAGAATACATCTTAGGTCTTAATCCGACATACTCCACAAAAGGAGTCCCAGCAAATTCATCCTTCATCTTACCCAACACCTTTGTATTTACTACGCTGTGCAGTGGATTATCTTTTGGGTAATCGCTCGTGTCGTACATATCTATTTTTTCTGCCATATCCTTATACACATCCTCGGTTTGTATTTCCATCAACAAAGAATCTGTGTCGGTATATAACACCTCGCATCTATCGCCGTACTGCTTCTTAAGTTCGTTGTAATAAAAGTCATACATTAAGTGTTTTGACAAGTCAAGAATACTCATACCAAAGTACACTGATCTGTTGAATTTTATATTACTCTTCTGCATATGCAACGCGGCTAAGTCGTTATCAAACATCTTGCTTCTGTTAAAAGCGGGACTGGCTATAAGTCTTTCTTCCTCATTAGACCTGACTAATTTAACATCAACACGCTTCCTTCCATAGTTTTACCAATACTGAGTTATTCATGAGCTTATATAGGTTCTTTTCGAAATCGCTGGTAGCTATCTTTCTTAAATCTGTGTTCAGCCTTATATAGGACTCCATCCAAGGGCTTTAATCAAACTTTAGAACTCTGTGTATTTTCTTTAGTTTCATACCTAACGATAGATATAACTGGAGATTTCTGTAGTGAACTATATATTTTGTCTTATCCATCAAATTTTTCTACGTTAGCTAAGCTAGTATTACCCATCAAGGAGTGTTGATATTCCAACATCCAATCTATATTTACCATTAATCTCTCGGGAGCTAGCGGATAACTGTTATGATCTTTATGTAACGAATTTGGATATTCCAAGTCAACTTCTAGTATGTACCCTTTATCGGAATCTGTGGGGATATATTTCACTTCGATATCATTCACTTCGATATCATTCACATCGACCCACTCAAAACCACCCGTGGGTAAAGGTTGACACTTAGCCCATCCGTACAAATTGTTGGCGTCGAGATATAATATGTGCGTGTTGGGTTTACTCGGATCGTATCCTTCCACTAATTTATTATTAGCCTTAGAATACCTTTTAGCCGCCATAGATATACCACCTCTTAATCCTTTCTCAATAAACAAGTGCATATCGTAATCGGTGAGAAGTTTTAGTCCTACACCGGTCTTCATCAACAATGCATCCCACGATAGTCCGGGACTGGAATAGTACCATGCCGGGTCCAATCCGTATTGTTTTAAACATATCTTTCTAAATATCTCGAATATATCGGTGAGTAACAGTTCATCGGTTTTTAAGTACAGATCGTGATAATCACCTAAATTCTTACAACCTAATTTTTCCCAGACCGTCAGAACGTGTTCATAATCGACATCGGTTATTTTAGATTCTGTTAAGTTACTATAGAATGATTCAAGGGGTGGTAATTTAGTTTCATCGAATCTAGACCAATCATCTATATCTATACATGGATCATTGTTTATGCGTAGTCATTGTGTAGCTAAAAATAGCAATGACCGATAACCCAAACATTATAAATACTATCTCGCGGTCTTTATGAGCCTCTGATGGTGTATAAAACTGACTTATTGTTGGTCTCTGTATTGGGTCAAGTTTCTTTCCATAAACAAGGAAGTATTCGTGCATGGCAGATTCAACATCCTTAAATGTTTGAATTGAATGTCCTTCCTTACGCAGTTCTTCATGAATAAAATCTAATCTTAATATCCTATTTCTGGTCCATTGTGACTGGGCTGCTTCGAGTTGTTCTAATGCTTTATTCTGTCGTTTACGCTCCTTTTCAACTTCTTTAACGTTTGATTCCCTGAGAGTAGAAAAATAAATAATTACTCCCCGAAAAAGCTAGAGCATTAACAATAGCTCCACCAACCATCATCGCAATTGTTGCCATATTCAAATGTTCAATTTGTTTGATTAGCATATCTTTTGTAGCCATTGCCAATCCAATATCAAGAAACATCATACCGATATCATAACCATTAAAATCTAGTTTGGGTGGTGTGGCTTTAGTAATCATTTTAGCCATACGGGCATAGCCAATGGCCAAGCCGCTGACCACCGCTGAATGATACGTTGCGTTACCAACATTTTACCGTCTGTAACTGGAGTAGTCATGCTTTTATAACATTATATGGGGGCTTACCTCTACTTGAACTTCTTGTTGTGTAATCGGGGGTGACGTTTTCTCTTCCCTGGTCTTTCAAAACAACCATACCACCACTATAGCAACATCAGTTCCTAGTGCATAGGGAGCTCAAGTTTTAATCGGACGACTATGTTCAATATTTGAATTATGCATTAATTTTCTAGCCTTCCTCGCTAGCCCATCCTTCCTAGTAGCTGCGTTTTTCAAAGGATTCTTTGTCACTCTGGCTTGTGATTTCACAATTGCTGGTATTTCCTCATTCACTTGTTGTGATTGTGCAATCGGGGTTATTTCCTCGTTCACTTGTTGTGATTGTGTTTCCACAATCTGTGGTGTCACTTGAGTCTCCATTATTAGTAAGTGGGCACTTATGTTTAAATTGACAATACCTAGCCGTTATTAAAGTGGCGCTAAGAACATTCCGTGTCTATGATAAAACTAACAGCTTACTGCGCTTATAGCGTGTTCGATGAATGGGTCTTTCTTGAGAGATTCGCATAAATACATGCGATATTCTGCCGGGATAGGGAGAAACGTACTAGCTACAACTGTGTATAGTTGTAACATAGCCGACCCAATTGTTTTAGTCATGGTAGCTCCCAGTCTAGATTCGTAACGCTCATACAGTTAATTTCTTCGTCGGTCATGTTATCAATTTTTTCGATGGTAAAATTTTCCCCCAAATATTGGGAACATTTTCCACTGGCTACCAAAGCAGCGAGTCTTTCTCTATGTTTATCTAAACTTTAACTACTTCTGCATGTTGATCAGGTTCTTTGAGTATTTGTTCAAAAAGTTTGTCACATTCCATAATGTAATACCTAAGGAGATATTCAAGTTTAATATAATAAAATATGGCATATCCAATACAGCCTGAAATAATAAACTGTTGCGAAAGAATGATGATTTCAAACCACATTATTACATAATAACCGCTAATGTTCAATTTATCATATTTTTGCTATTTTTGCTATATTTGCTATAATATTGCTATATTTGCTAAATTTTGCTATATTTTTGCTTAGCAGTTGCTATTTTTGCTATATTTTTGCTTAACAGTTGCTATTTTTGCTATATTTTTGCTAGGCAATTGCATAAGCAGCTAGGTGATCGGTTTTTAATACGAGTTTACAATGCTTCGTTTCCCCTAACAGTTTTCTGACTTTATCTCGTTCGAGCTTGGTATAAATAACACCATTAACACCATGCTCCATATGCCGAAAGGAGAAAGCTAAATATGAAAGCATATCTTTCTTTTTGGTGAGTTCTTTACTCACACTGCAGTCGTCTGTTATGAAAAGGGTTTATTCTCCTTTGTAATTTTCGTGACATACCCGTAAACAGTCTTGTAAATGATCGCCCGGATCAACTTTGTACACTTCAGGATCATTCATTACCCAATCTCTCAATAGGTATGTTTTATTAATGCTTATAGTCGGGCACAGAATAATAATATGGATGAAAACATCCCGATAATGACTTTGTAAAAAATCTAGAATAAAAGCTGTTTTTCCGCAACCCGTTTGCCCGCAGATGATAGCGCAGTGCGGTTCTTTAGGAAACAGATTATTAATAGATCGCTTGCACGAATCGTCCATTCTGTATATTAAGTTGCACGTCCATAATCATATACAAATATATGTTTAATTTACCAGCTTCCTGGAGCTTCGTTATCTGCATAATAATACCCTCACTAGCATTTTCCATTCTCCGCCCAGTACCGTGTAGTTGGTCATCGTCCGTGGTTTCGCATGTCGAGCCATGGCTCATACTTCATGGTTAGGAATTCAGCCATCGACACATCCACGAGAGACAGATCTTTCACGACCTCGTTAACTTCTGGGCTTTGTTTTATAGAAGGGAGTTTTTTAATTTCCTCCCACTGTTGATATGCTCGCATGCCTTGACTATATAGTTGATTAGGCACACCCTCAATAGTCAATTCTACTTTTGTAATCTTGGGGTTGTAGAACTTCTCGGTATCTCTTGCAAATGCATCAGAGGGGTCCTCGAACAACATTAAAATACCCTTCAACGATCTCGCTGGGACGTCTGTATTGATATTCCACATCGTATCTCTTTTGTTCCTGGTGATCCTTCAGTGTCGAAGCAGGTGATTGTACAAAATGGCTAAACTTCCAGTATACTGGTTACGAATTTGTCTGGCTAATTCAGGATCTGTTATCATATCATACTCCAGTGAGATATTTTCAATAGAATAGCTACTAGGATCTTCAGTAGCTTTGATTACTCTGTTGTAGTCATTAAAAGTGAGTTCGTATTCTAACCTACCGTCTTGGGATGCTTGATAGAAGGGTATGTGGCTATCTAGTAATTCAAAGGCTAGCGGAATATAGAATCGGTTACCTAATACATCAGCAACAGCCTTATCTCCTACGACGGTATTATTGCCACTATCAGCACCTACATGCAGTCTCAATGTGTTCTGATTACAAATACCTTGGTATTGTAAGTTTTCCCATTCTTTAGCCGTTCTCAAGAGATCCATGTAACAGAAATATACATCGCTGTCGTCAATACTCAAAACTTCATTACCGCTAATTTTAATCGCGATTTTCTTAACAATCGCATGACCTATGTTCTGAACGAGCTCTCTGCTAGCGTCGGGGGAATTCAAACTAATTGTAAATGATAGTCATGCAGTTCCCGGAAATAACACATCGTGTGCGCAGAGATTAGGAAAGCGAACCAGAAGCGTTTGATTCTGATCAATGGTACTTGGGTTATTAGTTATAGTTACAGACTGACGAATTGCTTTGACCCCTAATGGATCTCGAAGTCTACGTTGTGGGTTTAACTTGTGTCCGTATTGCGAAGACATTGTTATATTGTAATTATGTAACCTTATGTAACCTTATGTAACCTTATGTTTAATATAAAAATGGATGATTTTAATCTAGATAACTAAACTGATACTAGTACAATCGAAGAAGGTACTGATGAAACCAGCATTATGAATTTTAACAATGAACTTTTACAATCAACCGTAAATGCCTTAAAAGAAAGCCCAATAGGTCGTGACTATTCAAAGTTTACGATAGATAGTAAAGGAATATTGCGACTGAGTGGCTCTCCGGATATTGATCTTATGAATTCTCATTCTCGTAAGCCCCTAGCCTTGTCTACGATAGCCAGTAAACATGGCATCAACATTGTTCGTAATGAATTAGGTTTTGTAGACTACTCACCGGAAAAACTTTCTGCGAAGACT
Organism: Haliotis rufescens; assembly: GCF_023055435.1. Lineage (NCBI taxonomy): Eukaryota > Metazoa > Mollusca > Gastropoda > Lepetellida > Haliotidae > Haliotis > Haliotis rufescens. The sequence continues at coordinate 42,033,652 of NW_025964334.1, read as the reverse complement.
ACTAAGGTTCTTCAGACTGTGCGTGCTGAACTCGGTAACATAGATAAAGATAATTTGGAAGAAAAATCGAAGCTGGCCTCAGATGGACTCAGAGAAATCTTGGATACTTACTACGATAATTCCACGTTACAGGTACCATGCTTGGAGTTCAGTATTAGGGAATGACGAGGTCTTGACAAGGGAATGCAAACAATGCGGGGAGAACTCATCAATAATATAGCCAAGCTATCCGAACTGGACAAGCATATAGCTTATGAGAAAACAAAACTTGAACAGGCGGGTGATGAATTCAGTAGACGCCGCATTGCTGAAGGATTACGTAACTTAGAAGATGAAAGATCGGACCACCTCGAAGCGGCTTCGAGTAATAGAAAGGCACTTCTTTCACAAATCAGTCGAATTTGGGAAACTATTAATCAAGTTCTCAACGATGATACTACACTGGCCGATAAAATTAAAACATTGTTCAGAGAACAGGGGATAACCATTGCCAGTATTTTAACCTCATTGGGATTTATTATATCGACTTTGACTCTCACATTAACCGGTGGCAGCGCCTACTGATAAAAACGGAGTAAAAGAGTGGATAAAAAAGCATTTAAAAGCATTCGGTTCAACACTGGTAAAGCTCGCTGGGAAAGCCGCATCTGCACTTCTAGGTATAATAGGGAGTATAGTTTCCTGGCTCTTGAATTTATTAGCTAAAACCACCACTTGGCTTAGTCAAAACTTGTGGGCACTGATCGTAGCAATTGCAGGGCTGTTGTACGTATCCGCTAAAGACTATTTAACCCATTAAGAACTATTTATCCAAATCATGAGCTACTCCACCTCCTATAAGTGCTGTTTTTTCATCGATATGTTGTTGATTTTTAGCTGCAATATGTGGTGGCACTTGTGGTTGTGCGTCAGTAGGAGAATTAGTAGATATCTGTGGCTTGACTATTCCCGTTTCGCCTGTGTTTGTTTGCGTTATTAATTCGGTATTAATATCTGAATTTATACCTGGTTTTTGTTGATCGGAAGCAATTTTATTATTATAACCGATCACTTGACCGATCTTAAGTTCCATATGCGCATAAACGTAGTCTACTTTGGATTGAGCGTACTGTAATACATCTTGATAACGCTTTATAGAAGATGGTATGTCAACTGGTGAATTAATAGCATCTTCCATGTTTGCAATAAACTGTTTTTGCGCATCGAGCGCCGTCCCAGAACCAATTATTCCCGTTCGAGTTTGCGATTGTGCACCAAGAATTGCCCATACATAATTTCTTATTGATTCATTAACTCTTACAACTCCTGGGTTAGTAATTTTTTTCTTCTGTTTTATCATATAGAAATTCATTCCAAGCGTTTCCAGGTGGTTGCTCAACCTATTGGACGGTGAAAGCAACACCACCCTTAAAGTTCATATGATCATCTCTCCAATCTTTACTCGAGAGAGCAAAGCTCTGAAGAAGCCAACCTCTTTTCAGTAAATCATCGCTGACTTCTTTAACAGAGTGTGCACCAGCGTACGGAATACCTAGACCATGGTTTTAACTCCACTCAGACACCAATCTTTATGTCAACTTGAAGTCGCCCTATCCGATGTAACATGTTACCCGCGGTGGACCAATATAAATTATGCGAGAAATAATAATTGTTTTTTAATAGGTGAATTAGGTATTGATCACACTAACCTTGCTATACCTGATTGGTATTATGCTCACTCAATGATGAAATTTTTAAACATTTGGGAGCTAGTCTCGCACAAAATGAGTCGAATGGGATATTGAAATTAAGCACTCGAGAAGAGAAAGTATTTCTTACCAAAAACTTAGCAGAAACACTTGGATTTGATGGCAGAACGGGAATAAGTCTATCCAATGATATAGTGCATGGAGTTGAATTACCCGATTTAGTTCCCTATAAAGAGTTGTGCATCCATCTTGATCAGATCAGTACGACGGATAATATTCAACTCGAAAGTCCTTCTACTCTGTTGAGAGCTATTCCAGTCAAAGAAGACAAATATAATAGTGGTAGAACGGAATCTTCTCAACATTACAATATAAAAAATTAAAGCGGGGTATTTATTTCAGACCTCAAAATTTCTGTATTAGATTTAAAACATCAACCTGTACATATAGGATACTTGAGTGTAACACTCCATATTATAGATAATGTTTGATTTCATATTTAAGTTATGATATAGTATCTTTGTAAGTTTAATATGTATGTAACACTCCCGGGAATAACAAATGCCCAGTCAATTCAACTGCTTCATACTATCGATAACTCAGATGGTCAACTTGAAGTCGCTATCTGTGATGTAACGTATTACCCGCGGTAGACCAATATAAGTGCTGCAAGAAATAATAGGTTATTTGTAATTGATGATTTATTCAAACCCACCATTATACCTGATGGGTATTCAAGCGTATGCTCACTCAATGATGAAATTTTTAAGCCTTTTGGAGCTAGTCTCACACAAAATGAGTCGAATGGGATGTTGATTTTAATCGCTGGAGAAAAGGGTTTAGATATTGAATGGGGCTTTTCAATTACACTTGGACTTAAAAACTCTGAAGGAGGAATAATGACAGAAACACAACCCAACGAAACAGTGCATGGAATTAAATTGCCCGATTTAGTTCCCTATAAAGAGTTGTGCATCCATCTTGATCAGATCAGTACAACGGATAATATTCAACTCGAAAGTCCTTCTACCCTGCTGAGAGCTATTCCACTCGGAGACACAGAAGGATTCGGTAAACCTGGTACCGATGGTAATTTATACGCTTTACACTTACAAGATGATGTATACAAGCGGAAAGAAGTTACTTTCACAGGTAATCTAGGAGATTTAAGCGATGTTGATGTTAGTAGACTCAATAAAAACACTTCGTACAATCTTACTCGCAACGATGATAATAAATGGACTATGGTTGAAGCAAAAATCGAGTGGCTATTGAATATCGTCATTAACCCATCATATGTGATGACGGGTAAGGCACATAATTTAACTAAGATAATAAATAGTGGAATCGTACTCGGGGCTTATATCCCATCAAAACGAAAAAGTGTGTTAGTCTCTCCCCTGCCAGAAAATCCATGTCATATGTTATTGAGTCGTCCGGCATAAAAAATGTTAGTTTAAATTTGGTTACTGAATTCAATGATATTAAAGATAACTTGAGTGCAATACCTAATCTTTCTACGCTTATTATTGAAGTCTTGTTTGGAGATGCACCGGTCGATGCCTTCGAAATATTACCAGGTCTATCCATTAATTGGCTTAAGAAACACCAACGTCAACGTTGCAGTATTATTTATATGGGAGTGTCACCCGTTGCAACCGTTGAGGGAGTCCAAATTATTAAAAGTGACAGCCTTTCTCTTTATAAGATATTCATGCTGTATAATATACATTTAATAAGGTTGATGTATACTCTCAAAACATTGAAGCAAGACCAATTAATGACTATTATATGATAGAATAATATACACTATGGGTTTATATCCGGCGCTTGATGAGGCATCTGAAAAGATGGATACTGTTGATGGATTTCGATTACATCAAATAAGCGACATAAAACATCGAATAGAGAAGGATAGGGAGTTGAGACTTGGATTGTATAAAAAGTACCGCAGAGCCGTGAATGCTCTTGACAGAGTTGACACCGTGCTTGTAACAGCTAGCATGGGACTCGGTGTAGCCGGTGTTGGTTTATTATCAACTATAATCGCCGCGCCTATCATACTTGGCATGCCGGAGTCTCAGGACTGGCAAGAATAGCGATAAAATTTATTTCTCGTAAGTTGCAAAAGAAGGCATTAAAACATGATAATATTCGGATACTCGCCGAAGCAAAGTTGAACAACATTGAGGACCATATTTCAACAGCAATGGCTGATTGTAAGATATCCGAGGAGGAGTTTCTTTTAGTGGTGTCAGAACTCGCCAAATACAACGCAATGAAGCAGGAGATTCGATCAAATTCTCGTAAGACAAGTGGTATTAGCGAAGACGAGAAAATAAAAGTTCATAGAACATGGTAGACAACAAGCGCGTCAATTATTCCGTGCCAAAACCAAAGAACTTGTTGGAGATTAAAAATAGATTGCTTCCTGTCATTAGATCATATTTATACGAATGCTTACATAAGTATATGATAATGAAGAATTACAAACCAACGAAGGAAAAACTCGAAAAAGCTATCGAAGCATTTATGCTCAGGGACAAAATTATCAAATGGAGAGAATTACCACAAGGTATTTATTATATCAGTGATGTCAAACCAACCAAATACGGTCATCAATTGTTTCTTTCCAATTACCAAGAAGAGTATATAGTCTGGTCTCCTAGTAAAATGAATGAAGAACTTAATAAAAATGTTGATATCACTTTGTTAAAAATAGTGGTATACGTATGAGTAAAAATAATAGAGAATATTTTCATTACAATTTAGTTTAGTCTCATGACGATCGTTGAATCGCATCATCGTTTACACATAAAAAATTCCCCCTGTAGTAGCGGTATAGGTATATAAATCTGGCTCCAGTGGAAGTGGTCCAGAATCACCATTACCTATACTACTTTCCTCAGCTTCAGTGTTTACCCGATACAGTCTGTTCTGGAATTTATTTTATCCTGCACTACAGTCATGTGCAACTGGATGTAGCAGGTTCCATTTATTTTGCTTTTTATGCCATTTTCACGCTCACTGCATTTTTAGCTCACCTGACTGAATTTTGTTTTGTTGTGGCCTGCTTGTCTCTTTGTTTATTACACTAACCAGGTTGACATTCATGGATTTCCATTCACATGGTACCACAAATATCAACCTGGTTAGTGAAATAAAAAAAACAGTCCTTTGGAGAGATAACCTAGGTTATGGCTATCATTATTTTGAAGATATATAGTAAAACCTTCAATTAAAATAACACGATATCAGAATATAATATTAGTAATAAAATAGATCATTTGGTAAAAATTTTCCATTATATTATTGGGTATGCTTAAACATAATCACCGGCAGATTGGGAGATCATGTGTGTACAGCTGATTGCTATTTCCGGCTTGGTTTACGAGACAATACACACAGTAATCTTTATCCCTCCATATAAAACAATGCCTAGCATGACAAGAAATACAATCAAAATGGTAAATCGTCATGTCTAGTGATGTTTTTTCGCAAATTTCACATTTTCATTGACAAAGTTTGTTATAGCATTGTTTATTCACCTGAAGCGATACGATGTAGTTTTTTTACCAACAAAATAGAGTTTAATAAAAGTGTAACCCATACATAAGCTAACCCCTTTCTACAGAATCTTTTTCTGGTCCTCAAATTCGGCTTATCTATGGTCATATACAGTACCTCATTTTTATACCCCTGTTTACGAACTAAATCGGGGGTATATAGCGTTCCATCCGTCCTTCTGTCCGAGCTTTTGTACGGCCCATAACTTTTTAACCATGCACCCTAGCTTCACCAAACTTTCTACACACATTAACCACAATGAGTACTTGTGCCTTTTGCTAGTTTGAAGATTCTGAATTTTTTCATTTTTGCCGTTTCCATGGAATCATGGTGAAACATAAATTTCGGGTAGGGTTTTTGTACGATCTGTATTTACAATATTATGTATCCTAGCTTCAGCAAACTTGCTACATTAACCACTATGATTTTTTTATATCTCTTATAAGATTCTGAAAGTTTTCTCTTGCTGCTACATTGTTACCTGTTATGGGCTGTTACCTTAGGGTCTTCCCATTCGTAAATTGTAACGTTTATCGCTTGTTTGTGGCTCAAGTCACAGTAATTTACGGGCGCAATGTTGTTTCCACCATTTTGTTTCTTTCCCGCCATTTTTGCCATTCACCACCTGGCCACGTAATTCGTGTTCTTAGTTTTGAATTCTCTCTTTGGCTTGGGTAATACATTAAGTTTATGTATGTTGTTTTTGGTGTGCTTAAAGCTTTGCCTTTTCGCTACTTTTCAGCGTAATTGTTTTCTCTCATAAACTTCAATAAAATACAAAGTTTTTGAGTTACATTATGCCTCCCGTACTCTGTGGTTTTGCCACATGGTTACATGTTTGCTTAAAGCTATGCCTTTTCGCTACCTTTTAGCGTAATTGTTTGATCTCATAAACTTCAATAAAATACAAAGTTTTGAGTTACATTATGCTTCCCGCACTTTGTGGTTTGCCACATAGTTATGTTTTGCTTAAATTCCAGATTTTCTGCCTCGCTGCACTTGTTGCCGCCGGAACAAATCTGGTCGGGGCCGCCCCTTCTGCCATGATTGTACGACGCCCTGTACTTTGTGCCGATGTTGCAGTCATTCGTCGCTGTGATCCTTCAGCTCGATACGAGTATCCAGGACACACCTCGCTCAACGTGCTCGTCGACCCCAATCTACGTTGACATCAGCAGCGCTCAGCCGAGCTTCGCAGTGCTACCAACACCACTGGCGGCTCCGGCGCTCCAAACATAGAGTCTGCCTCCCATGGCAAGACATACGACCGTTCACGATCTCCTACACCACCCTTACCGTCGCTTGCTTCGACTTCGTCTTCAGCATCGCCCGTAACGGGTTTCCTGTCACCTCTACCATCTTCGTCGACAATGCTGACTACTCCGGCGCCTCTGATGTCTCCGGCACCTCAAGAGCTCCGGCGCCTCTGATGTATCCGGTGCCTCAGGAGCTCTGGCGCTCCTGGCGCCTCCAGTGCCTCTGATGACTCCGACGCCTCTGATGTATCCGGCGCCTCAAGACCTCCGGCGCCCAGATCAACAAGCTTTAACAAGCTCAGATCAACAAGCTTTAACAAGCTCAGATCAACAAGCCGAGAATCTCATCCGATCTTCTGCTTCGGCATAAGGGGCGCCATCGGCAATTGCCTCACCGGCGCCACTGCCATCTGCTTCTATTACTGACATCTCATAGCTCGTCACACGAAGAAGCATGGTGAAACAACTGTCGTCACTCCTGTCGCTACTCTCCCGTCGGTCTTCGTGATCGTGACTATCGTTCCACTTCCACTTCCACTTCCACTTCCAAGCTGGTTTACTTCGTCTACATGGGGTTTGGTTCGCATGCGAGCACACCTCTCCACGTATCGTCCTGACGGTACACAATCGAAGACCCCTGTTGCTGGCTTCTCAACTTTGCAGTCTTGTAGACGACCTCATATACCATAACTTCCCGCTCTTCCACTGCCACTTCCACCTTGTCAGTGGCTAGTGGGCCACACCAGCCCAGGTTGTGACCGACTGTGATCCGGAGATCAACACCATTGGCACAGCAACAGCCTCGAGATAAAAGGCTTATCCAGGACGTCACTTGCTGGCAGTGAATTCTCGGTCACGCCCTGTTGATCATGTCCACTGACAACGTCACCATAGTGTGGTGTTTGAGGACCCAGAGTACTCGCCACTCTCCCGGCCCTACCAACTCCACCGGCGCCCTCGAGAATCAACATCTCCGGCGTTCCCGGCGCCTCAAGCTCTCCAACGCCTCACGCTCTGCGGCGCCTCTGGCCAGACTATGTCAAACGGTCGACGCTCCAAACATTGATCTGTTCGCCACATCTCTGAAAGCTGCCAGCTATCGCCTTACATTCCACCAGTGCTGGATATGGCCGCTGTGGCAGTCGACGCCTTCAGCTGTTCCTGAGAAGGATTACGTGCGTACGCTTTTCCGACTCCAGTTCTCCCTCCCCCGGTTCTTCAGAGATCCATGCCACTTGGCACCTGACATTGAGTTTGGTTGCACCTTGGTGGCCGGCCAGAAGTTGGTTTATCGACCTCCGAAACATCGCCAGAGACAACCCCTGGAACTTCCGGTGTGGTCCAACCTTCTGCTCCATCCACACAGTGGGTTGCCACACCCTAATACCCGCATGGTTTCATCTGCACGCCTAACACATCTGCAGAAAGACCCATGAGCCAAGGGCTTGTTTCCTGAAGACAGGAATGGTTGTAGATGTTCCGGTCATTACTTGTATGCGGTGCGGATTCATCGGACCTTGACGAGGGTTTATTATGGATCACATCTGAAGGTATGCCCACCGGCAATGCCTTCTGATAAAGATGCAATACGGAGTAATGCAGGATAAGTTAAAAATTTTAGTAAAATCTAAATATTTTTTACATTTGTATACTTATCGTGCATTACGAAGTCTAAGTGCCCTCCCTTTCGCTACGCTACCTCCCCACGAAGTTTCAGATGTTATGTTTAAAGCAGTTATGTGTTTTGGTGTGAGGTCATGACTTCCGGATCACGTGCTGACTGTGAGAGGGCGCTGCCTCCTGAGCTGGTTGGGACAACTTTCTTCAGCAGCTGGATCTCACACAGTTCGTCTCTCTGTCAAAAGACAGCAGTAGATGCAATACGGAGTAATGCAGGATAAGTATACAAATGTAAAAAATATTTAGATTTTACTAAATTTATTGATTTTCTTACATGATATTGTTCCATTTTTTATGTCTTTTATATCAACAATTTTTGGTCCTTTTGATAATTCTTATGTAACTCCTCAATCAAATTTTTATTCAAAGGTGTTCATGGTGATCAACTTTCTCGTAGTGAACATTGGAGGGGGGGTCAATTGTCACTGGAACTCAATCTTAGTTTTTAAAACATTGAAGTTAAAATCAGTTAGAAAGATGTAATATTTCATTAATTCACAAACTATTTACTATTTGTTGTTGACCAGAGGGGATAACGGGGGGGTATGTGGAGCTTTGCTCACTTCTTTCTTGTTTTTTCTTGATTGCATGCTTAAAGTAACACTGCTTGGTGATAATATTTGCACCAAGGTATCCATGGTCATGAAGCTTATACCACAAAAATCCCAAGGCCAGAGGCCCAATGACAAAGGGCAGAAAACCAAAAAATAAGTAATTTTTTCAGATGTATTTTGCCCTATTGCTTGGCAACGGCTTGTCCAATTACCTTCAAACTTTGCATGTGTCTTCTGCTTTAGGTGCTTAGCATTTTGTGTTCTTGGGCCATTGGTGACTTGGTTTCGCAGCCATATTGGATTCATGTCTTCAAAAGCAAACAACTCTGAATCCACTGCATGAAATGCTTCCAAACTTTCTGACAATTGCCTCCATAAATAACACATCTAACGTTGATAGCCGCTTTTGGATATCTTTCATATTGGATTTTTATTTTGATCCTTCTTTTCTAATCAGTTTACTTTAAACATCATATCTTGTAAGGTTCCTCATAGAAATTCCTAAGTTTTGACGGTGTTGGTACAAGCAAACCATTTGAGGATTCGATCATGGTCGGGGCCAAAAATGGGTTTAGAGCACACTGGGAGACTCCAGCACATGCCAATTTCATAGTGGTGATATACCACAAACTGTGCCATTCTTTTAATGACTTTGGTTCAAGCAAACCATTTAAGGATTCGACAGAGTCACATATGCATATTTCTAAAGTCTGTTTCAGACTTCCCTGTTTGGACTTTGAATAAATCTGAACTTGCTGTGTTCGTTTTTCTCCTGTAAAATTGTCAATATGACTCTTGTGACTGAAATACTTCAAACCACAGGATGGTCGGTAGTTACTAGATATTAGTACTTTAGTATCTTTACTAGTTATGGATAATTGACAGTGAAGAGGACTTCAACATGTGTAGAGTTTATAGAGTGATGACACTTGAAATACCGGATTTTTTGGTAGTGATATAATATATTCTTTGAATTATTGACAATGAAAATTGTTGTCCAAATATCATTGTTTAATAGTTATTAAAGTTGTGTTTTACATACAAATCTTAAATTTCCAAAATTAAGTAGCATCTTCAAATTATTCAAACCAACATGACAATGTCAAAACAAGACTTTGACAAGTATTAAGAAACTGTTGACAAGAATTAAAAAATCTTAATCTTTTGACAAACTTAACAAGAAGTGTTTTTTTAATAGAGGTAAGGTTATTAAAGCGGAAGTGAACATGACTTTCTAATTAAGATAGCTAGAGGGATGAAACTTTTTTTTGTAAGTTGTCTTGTATCAGACATGTTTTCCCAAATAGAAGTCTTTCTTATTCATACTTTTTTCCTGAAATGACAATGAAGGCGATCCTTCTGTTTTACTGATCACTTGCAACCATTAGTTAACAAACAATACACAATATAAGTGCATATTCCTTAACGTACAATTTATGATGACAATAACATCACAACAAGAGATAAAGGACAACATTGATAAATTTATGAAAATAGTACATGGATATTATGAAAAACTTTACCTCAGCCAAGTCACTTAGCGTAATGAATGTGGGTGGTTAAGAAATATACCCAATCACCGGGCTGTACCTCTGCCAAGTAATCCAAGGAGGAGTTGCACACCCCATTAGTTGCACCCGAGTGCCAGGAGTACTTGGCAGAGTAGACGAAGGATGAAGAATGACTGAAGGTAAGTAACTTGCAGGGTAAATAGTAACCGCCTCAATTACCAGATGATAGATTGCCTGAATAACTTAATTGCTTCTGAGTGCCAGGAGTGCTATTGAGATATGTTAGAATATAATTGAGGTGGTGGAGATGAGTCAATGGTATAACAACTAGTGCATGAATCATGATTACAGTATAAGCTTATACCTGTAGAAAATACACTCAGGTGGAGATGAGTCAATGGTATAACAACTAGTGTATGAATCATGATTACGGTAGAAGCTTATACCTGTAGAAAATACACCCAGGTGGAGATGAGTCAATGGTATAACAAATAGTGTATGAATCATGATTACGGTAGAAGCTTATACCTGTAGAAAATACACCCAGGTGGAGATGAGTCAATGGTTTAACAACTAGTGCATGAATCATGATTACGGTAGAAGCTTATACCTGTAGAAAATACACCCAGGTGGAGATGAGTCAATGGTTTAACAACTAGTGCATGAATCATGATTACGGTAGAAGCTTATACCTGTAGAAAATACACCCAGGTGGAGATGAGTCAATGGTATAACAACTAGTGTATGAATCATGATTACGGTAGAAGCTTATACCTGTAGAAAATACACCCAGGTGGAGATGAGTCAATGGTTTAACAACTAGTGTATGAATCATGATTACGGTAGAAGCTTATACCTGTAGAAAATACACCCAGGTGGAGATGAGTCAATGGTATAACAAATAGTGTATGAATCATGATTACGGTAGAAGCTTATACCTGTAGAAAATACACCCAGGTGGAGATGAGTCAATGGTTTAACAACTAGTGCATGAATCATGATTACGGTAGAAGCTTATACCTGTAGAAAATACACCCAGGTGGAGATGAGTCAATGGTATAACAACTAGTGTATGAATCATGATTACGGTAGAAGCTTATACCTGTAGAAAATACACCCAGGTGGAGATGAGTCAATGGTTTAACAACTAGTGTATGAATCATGATTACGGTAGAAGCTTATACCTGTAGAAAATACACTCAGGTGGAGATGAGTCAATGGTTTAACAACTAGTGTATGAATCATGATTACGGTAGAAGCTTATACCTGTAGAAAATATACCCAGGTGGAGATGAGTCAATGGTTTAACAACTAGTGTATGAATCATGATTACGGTAGAAGCTTATACCTGTAGAAAATACACCCAGGTGGAGATGAGTCAATGGTATAACAACTAGTGTATGAATCATGATTACGGTAGAAGCTTATACCTGTAGAAAATACACCTAGGTGGGGATAAGGTAGGTGGTGGGTTCAGTTACGACTTGATCATTACGACGCGTGATCTAGACAAAGGAATTGCTGACAAGTGACTGCACATGCGCTATGGCATAATTGAGTTGTGGCAAGTAAGAGAAACTGAATACGATTGTGAATTACCCAAGTGTTCTAAGCTGAATTAATTACAAATAAACTCCAGCCAGTTGGGAGTATATAAACCTGATAATTAACAGTATATGAATGCATTGCACATGTTAGCATGGTAAAATTAATATTTGAATTTTAAAAAGTCTTAATAGAAAATTATTGTATGGTATGGTGCATTTTGATTAATAACCTTTGATTGTAAGACATAACCATTGCTATTGCCATTATAAACTCAACTCAGTGTCTAAGTAATAATATGGCTGAAAAAGTGTTTTTACTAATTTGTTATTACATGTACTACTGACTTGATGGGTTTTGTCATTATTTGTTTTATGTTCACAACCACAAGTTGTGATTATGACTGTTGCAACAACCATTTGAACTATAATACATGTAATTTGCATTATTACCCATATGGGCTCAAATATGCAGTGTAATAACTTTTTGATATTTGCACAGTGTGCAATTAGTGATTCTCGAAGCTGATTGGTCAGTTAAAGAAATGTCAATTTTCATTGGTCGACGGGACTAATTTTCTCTCATTGAGTTCAATCACAAATCCAGGTCATTCATTCACATGTTTTACGTGCTACAATCTCACTTAATCGAGATTTATAAGACTAGAACATAGTTTCATATCAACCAAATGATTTCACAGTATAATGAATAAAGCATTTATTTCGCACGAGTTTTAGTTTACAATAAGCGTAATTACAAAAAACAAAACTACGTCTGCATTGTTTGTAAACAAACATGGCTGACCATTTGACACCTGTCAAACTAAATGACCTCGTTAAAGTAGACGGAGCTCTGACAGGAAGAGTTATTCGCATAATTCAACCTCTGAACACATTTAATGTCTTTGTTGTCAAAACTGCTTATGGCCAGATTGAAGTTCCAAGATTCAGATTGTGTTAGAGGACTTGCTGTTTGGCGAATCTTTCGACCACACGAATCCCCAAAACAGGACTTCGTATAGACAGGTTTGCCTTTGTGAACGATGATGACATCATAACTGCCAATGAAAAGGAAAACACAATGAAAAAGACTAAATTTGACAAGTTGACATGACAAATTTATACTGGTAAGAAAAACACGAAAAATATTACTACTCACACTTTCAATGATAGCATAAGAATAAAAACAAATTCCTTTTGCAACAACAGTTAGACTTTCCGAAAGACATTATAAACATACGCCATTTCGTAGAATTTAAGTTTGTAACATTGTGTGAAGAAATAAGAACGCGACACTTTTTTATACAATGTAGACTAGATCTATACGTTTTTGTAACTTGACGTCAGCACAGTACGGCGCTGAGCGGTATGCAGGCTGACTGACGTCCGGGCACCATAAGACTGAGGGTTAATGACACAGGAAAGATGCAACTAAACATTATTCTTTGCAAATTTATCATTTCGGCATGCACATCAGACGGTTCAGAATTCGAAATGCCTACTTTGAAGGAGATCAAGGGTAGCACCGAGTGCTACCTTAGCGACAAGATTACCAACATCTGGTTTCGAAATCGATGCACTTTGCTGAATTCAAATAGGTTTTGAAATCAAAACAAAAATAATTAAAAATACAAGGAAAAGAAAGCTTACCCCAGTGAGGTGATCCTGTGTCCGACATTGAACTAAATGAACTCTGTGAATGCGGACAGCTTGTCACCAAGTCTCCAGATACCGTGTTAGTCTATTATCATGGGATAACATTTATACTAAGTTATCTTATAATAATTAGATCTACATCAAGTGCTTTTATGAGTTATCATGGCGTAATATTTATACATCCTTTCATATAATTATAGTTTAGCAAGTAATAATTATCATTAGGTAAAATGCATATATAAAATATCAGTAGTTTCAGTTAAAGCTTTTTAGATGGTTGCTAGCCTAAGGTAATGGGAGCGCGTCTTCTAGACATACTATTCAATAAGACAAGAGTTACGTCTACATAGTTTAATTGATTTGAAGCTTTTAGATAAATGCTAGCCAAAGGTATCAAGATCCCATCTCCCAGACAAAGGATATTTATTTAAGTATATCTGTCATCACCTACCGGGGTATATTAGAATAACATTACTTCAATTAAGACTCATTAAGGATTAGCCCCCATACAAGCTCGTCTATAGTGCATTAAGGATTAGCCCCCATACAAGCTCATCTATAGTGACACCCTAATTTCTTTCAAAGCATCCAGTAAATATGTCAACAAGATTAGTGCCAGTCCAACAGGATAAACAGGATTTAGTATTCCCCTCTGTCTAGCCATCCATTTAGCTTAGGACACAACCAATCGTGTATCATCCAATCACATTCCATTTTATTGTTTAAATTTTTGTTAAATACATACTGTAGGCAGGTTTTAGGCAGAGAAGGGGTTTGACTCTCTTACCAAGCAGACCTCTCTCCCACAGCCCAGAGTGTGTACCGACTCTCTGTGGCACCCTAAGTTATATTCTAAGATATTGTAAATTGTTAATTGTTCTTGAAAATAAAATTGTGATTAGTCTCCTGTGACTCTGGCTCTTTGCTGACTAATTCCCCAAGAAAACCAGCACGTCATTTTGAAGGTATTGTTCACCCAGAACAGTTCCGTGATAATTTGGCGGAGAATCATCGTTTTCGGAACCACAGAGTCCAGGAACTAACTACGACCAGCTACAAGAACCCATTGGAGGACATGTCCAACTGTGATCATCTGATGGAATAACAAGCAAGCTGCATCAACCTCTGACCTCAACACTGGATTAAAGACAACCAACTCCTCCAAAGACACCAACAAAGGAAGAAAAAGTCTTCAAATATTGTAAGTAATACATTGTTGATTTCTTGTCATCCTTTAATTTAGTACGGTACATACTAATAGGTGTCATGGCAAATATGGAGTCTGGTATGGAAAGTAACTTTGAAAGTGAAATTCCAACAGTGTCTTTAGTTACGCCCCTTGCCAAAAGTGTAATTCAGGCAAAATTTGGCACAACAACAACAAATTGTTTAGTAGACACAGGGGCATCCATTTGTTGTATTTCGTCTGCTTTTCTGAGCACAGCTTTTGAAAACCTTACTCTTGGAAACTCACCCTTTCCACAGGTAAAAGGTGTTGGCGGCGAATTGCATAAAGTGTTAGGTTCAGTTGTGTTAGATTTTGTCATTGAGGATCAGGAATTTTCTCAAAGATTCTATGTACTGCCTACACTGCCGAAGGCAGTGATACTAGGTGAGAACTTCCTTGATGACAATGATGCAGTCTTAGATTATAGCTGTCATTCCTTGATACTCAACAACAGCACCTCAGATAGGCAATATATCAATTTCATAGCCAATTCAGTGCATGAGATTAGTGGATTAGCAAAAACAATAGATCAGATTTACATCCCCCCTCAGAGTGAAATTCATTTCAAGGTCAGACTATCAGAGACCAAAGAGGATTCCCTCATCCTCATTGAACCCATTGCTTCCCTCACTGCTCATTCTGAAGTAGCAGGCGGTAGAACTCTTTCTAAATCAAAAAGCAAGACTGCTACATTTAGGCTTATGAATCCCTCCCAAGAAGAAAAGGTTCTTGACAAGGGTACAGTTGTAGGCAAATTTAGTTACATTGACAAAGACTCTGTTTTTGAAATCGGCTCTGACCAACCATTCATCAGTACCGTTAACACCGACAATGAGAAGAGAGACAATGACACCAGGGATTATGTCAAAATTGCACAGGAGTTAGGATTTGATTTGACCAATACACAACTGACTCCAGACCAACGACACAGACTACTTAGATTTTTGGGACAAAATAGAAACATGTTTTCAACAAGTCTTGCAGATTTAGGTAAAACTGACCTGCACCAACATATCATTGACACTGGCAACCACCCACCCGTTAAGAGTAGACCATATCGTCAATCTCCTCATCTCCAAAAAGTCACTGAAGAACTTATAGATGATTTTCTGAAGTATGATTTGATCGAGGAATCTACTTCTATGTATTCAGCTCCAATTATCCTAGTCAAGAAACGCGATGGCTCATATAGATTTGTTTGTGACTACAGAAAGTTGAATTCTGTCACATTACCAATGTCTTGGCCTCTTCCTGTTTTTGATGATGTTGTTGATAACATCGCCAATGCACATGCTAAGATCTTCTCAACTTTAGACCTTGCTAATGGCTTCTTCCAAGTGCCATTACATGAAGATTCAAAGCATAAAACTGCTTTCGTCACGCATCAAGGCCTTTATCAATTCAAACGATTGCCCCAAGGTTTGACAAATTCTCCACTTTGTTTTCAACAGCTCATGAGCAAAGTGTTACGAAAATTGCTTTTTAAGGTTGCGCTGATCTACATTGATGATTTGATAATTTACAGCAAAAACTTTGAAGAGCATCTCCAACATTTGGAGCAAGTATTTTACTATCTGAAACAGGCAAAATTAACACTAAAGCCATCCAAATGCAATTTTGCAACGGACAAAGTTTCTTTTCTGGGTCATGTTTTATCATGTGGAGGTGTTCAAGTTGATGACAAAAAGATTGAAGCAATTAGAACCTTTCCAGTGCCCAAGTCACAAAAGCAGATTCGCTCCTTCTTAGGTCTCACAAACTTCTACAGGAAGTATGTGAAAAATTACGCTCACATAGCGCTTCCACTGAATGCCTTGCTAAAGAAGCATTCGGAGGCAGAACTAGGAAAGAAACCAAAGTTCCAATGGTCACTTGAGTGTGATCAGGCATTCAACACACTAAAACATGCTATGAGTAATACACCTGTTCTGGCGTATCCAAATTTTGACAAAGAATTTCTTCTTGCAACTGATGCCAGTGATATGAGCATAGGTTTTGTTTTGAGTCAAAAAGACGAGAAAAATAATGAACATCCAATAGCTTTTGGTGGTAGAGCTCTTCATGGCAGCGAAAAGAACTGGAGCATTACAGAAAAGGAAGGCTTAGCTCTAGTTGAAGCCATTAGATCCTTTCGTCCATACCTTGCAAATTCCAAATTCACAGTCTACACTGATCATATAGCATTGAAGTGGCTGAAATCCATCAAGGATGCCACAGGTAGGTTAGGACGATGGTCTTTGGAACTTTCTACCTACACTTTTGACATTGTTCACCGCAGCGGCAAAGCCAATGGGAATGCCGATGCTCTCTCACGTAGGGAATATGAGGAAAATATTAACTGTAATGATCAGACAGAAGAAGATGCTGAGAAAACAGTCTTCTCAGTAACTTCAACTCAGCTAAGCAAATCAACTAGCAATACAATCTTGCCAAACACCCATTCATCCACACAGGTCACACAGACAACTCAGACTGAGGATATTTGCACACCTATTGTCAATCACTTAGGATCAGACACACAGACAACACATTGGTCAGTCACCTTTGAATATGAAGAGGATTATCAGTCAGTACCAGTTAATGTTGTCGCAGCATTACATGCTACAAATGCTGATGTTACCCAAGACACATTGGTTGAAGTAAGTATAAAAGAACATCCAAATTTACGTCACCTACAAAGGATTTGTCCAGATTTCATCCAAATCTTTGACTACAAAGAGGATGAAGTCCTTCCACAAAATGAAAAGGATCGTCAAAAGATTCTTATTGAAGCCAATACTTTTGAAATTGATGAAGGCATCCTATACCGATTCGTTCCACAAAGACAGAAAGGACACGCAGACAAGTTCATTAAACAGCTGGCAGTCCCAAGAACCCTCAGAAATCAAGTCCTGCAATCCTATCATGACTCAGAGTTTGGCGGTTGCCACCATGGGAAAGAAAGGATGCACAACACCATGAGACCTAAGTACTACTGGCCCAAAATGTACAGCGATATTGCTACTTATGTCCAGACATGTGAGGTATGTCAACAGACCAAGAGGCACTACCATGGCAAGAAGGCACCACTTCGTCCACTACCTGTAGAAGAGGTCTTCACCCGATGGCACGTTGACATTCTCGGTCCCCTGCCAACAACACCAGATAAGTACAAATACATTTTGGTCATCACAGATGCATCATCTAGATGGTGTGAAGCCTTTCCACTTCGGACCCAAGAAGCCAAAGAAGTAGCAGATGTTCTCGTCAGAGAAATATTTTGTCGGTATGGTGCTCCAAGGACCTTAATTTCAGACAGAGGTCAGAACTTCATGTCCAAACTTATCAAAGCAATTTGTGAACTTTTGGCAATTAAATTTACCCATACCAGCCCATACCATCCTCAAACTAACAGCTGTGTAGAAAGGCTCAACTCTTATATCAATCAATCACTAAGAGCCTACTGTAACAAGTCTCAAAATGATTGGCCCCGTTTTATTCCTGGCATCATGATGGCCTATCGGATGGCTCCAAATTCATCAACTCAAAAATCCCCATATGTTATGCTTTTCGGCCGGGAAATGAGAGCTCCACAAGATGTAGCATTAATTCCAAAAGAAAATTTAGGCCACAATAACAAAAGTTATCTTTCCAATTTGCTTGAGGAGCTTGATATCACTAGAACAATCGCAGCTGAAAACACTGCTCGGGCTAAGGAGGTGTATTCAGAACAATATAACAGAAAGGCTAAAGAACCAGAATTCGTCCCAGGTCAAAGAGTTTGGCTTTACTGTCAAAAAGTTGAAAAAGGCCTTTCCAACAAATTAACCAAAAAGTGGTATGGTAGCTATTATATCATCCATACAGGTCCAAATTATACCTACAAACTGCGCCGAAGTTCTGACGACAAAATACACAAACCACTGGTCCATGCCAACCGTCTGAAGCCATATTTTGATCCTGCTGATCGTCCACAGTATCCTCCAGAACCATACCTCAATAACCCCAGTGACATAGATTCAGGAGTCATGGATGACAACGAGGAACCAGTCAATGATACTCAGTTTGACAGCAACAATTCCCCATCAACAAGTTCAACTTACCAGGCTACTGATCAATCACCTCCACAACAGAAAGGTAAGAAGGTCAATTCCAAAACAAAGGCAGGTACTTCCAGCAACAAGAGTCAGAAGCAAAAGACCCCAACAAAGAAGAAAAACCCTGCTTCAAGTACAACAGAAAAACCTACCAGTCCCACGGCAACCATGAAGGAAAATCATACCACACCAGGTCCTAGTGCTCCAACCAAGGTAAATGAAAAGGTAAATAAAGGGAAAAGAGGAGTGAATAGTAAGCATCACCAGCCCAAATCCAGAAAACAACCCGACGACAGCCAGGTACAACCTCCAAGTCCAACATCAGGTTATCAAACCAAGGACATCCCTCAGGTCTTCAATCCAGAGGACATCCACTCAATTGTTAGTTCCAAGAGAGCTAATGGCAAAATCTACTACAGAGTAAAATGGAAGGATCCAGAAAGAGGAAACACATGGGAGTATGGCAGCAGCATTCCAGACTCCATTCGGAGAGAATTTCACCTCAAAAGAAGTATGTCAGGAAAACGACGAAAACGTCCACTGAAGAATCATAAGTTTTTCGACCAAAAGGAATCAGCACTAGACAATAAATCAGTCAATGTTCTGTCAGGGAATACAATGTCAGGAAATGTCAAGCAAGACAACACCAAACCATGCATAGAATTAAATGTCAAACCACATCCGTTTTTTCCCAAACACCTACGAAGAGTAGAACATAAAATAGAAAGAGTTCTGGGCATTGAAATTATTCAAGGAGACTGCTATGTCAAGGTCTCATATAAAGAACATCCTGATACTGTCCACACATGCTATTTTGAAAGTGTTCCTCCCCACCTCATACAGCGCTACCTTGATGATAGCTGGCAGGATCTCCGAAATTGGTCCTGTCTAGAAGATAATCCTCCATACGATCCAGAGGAAGCACCAATTTATAAATCCAAAAGGGGTATTTTTCCACATAAAGACTTTGGAAATATCAACACCTTTTTCTACCGTGAATCATATCTGAATTACACAGAATGTGGTACCACTCAACCATACGGTGATCTACTCCCCATATATTCTGATATCTGCCAATTGCACATATTCTTGATCAAAATACAAAATCTCCTGAATAAACGGTGCAAATCACGAAACAGCTATTAGCTGTATCTTGTTATGTTTTCTTGTGTCCAGTCTTTTCACTATGGGTCGCCAGTTGAGAACAAATGGCATCAGCCTTATCATCTGAGTTATTTGTATCACAACAAATTTTGAGCATTGACCTGATCAACCAATCTCAAAAGCGAAGTGAAATGACACAAACCAAACCATACTGGGAATCGAACCCAAACCGTACCTAAGCGAACCCAAACCGTACCGAAGTGAAATGACACAAACCAAACCATACTGGGAATCGAACCCAAACCGTACCTAAGCGAACCCAAACCGTACCGAAGTGAAATGACACAAACCAAACCATACTGGGAATCGAACCCAAACCGTACCGAAGCGAACCCAAACCGTACCGAAGTGAAATGACACAAACCAAACCATACTGGGAATCGAACCCAAACCGTACCGAAGCGAACCCAAACCGTACCGAAGTGAAATGACACGAACCCAAACCGTACCGAAGCGAACCATACCGAAGCGAACCAAACCATACTGGGAAGCGAACCCAAACCGTACCGAAGCGAACCAAACCATACTGGGAAGCGAACCCAAACCGTACCGAAGCGAACCAAACCATACTGGGAATCGAACCCAAACCGTACCGAAGCGAACCAAACCATACTGGGAATCGAACCCAAACCATACCGAACCAAAATAAACCAAACCCTATCGCATTGAACCGAAGGAAAATCAAAGCGAAACAAACCAAATTCAAATAAAGCAAACTTAACAACCGAAATGAACCAAAACAAAGAAAAGGCAAACCAAATAGTTACGAAAACTAACAATGATATACACCTTTTGTATACCGTATTAATGTAACAAATCAATGCACTTGTTATATGCACATGCACATATAATGTGTCTAATGATTGTATCCAAAAGTAGAAGGATATTACTATTTTTTTCATGATAAACCTTTGTAATTTGCCGCCAATACATTCTTCCTGGTCATGACACCGTTTAGTAATAATTATGCACTGATCTTTTACATCATAATTATCATATTTGTTTTATTTTCTAGTTATTACAGACAAACTGAGGAAGTATTTATATATGACATATTATTTGAACATGCTAACTCTCTTTTCTTTGTTTCCATGTAAAACCTCCATGGACACAGCCTACTACCTTACAACCCCAATCCAGGATGTGGAACTCAAGGCCTCCTACATCACCCATAAAACCACCAGTACAGAGTGCCAAGACAAGCCAGCTCCACATCCAGAACCCCTTATGACAGCATTTTTATATTATGTTTCCTTATATCAAAGAGACTCTATAATAATTATTATTCACTACTACCAGTTTAACTTTATACATTGTCCATCTAAGCCTTAATTATTTTTATTTTTACACGTTTGGGGTCCAAACTTTTTCAGACGGAGGGGAAGTTATCATGGGATAACATTTATACTAAGTTATCTTATAATAATTAGATCTACATCAAGTGCTTTTATGAGTTATCATGGCGTAATATTTATACATCCTTTCATATAATTATAGTTTAGCAAGTAATAATTATCATTAGGTAAAATGCATATATAAAATATCAGTAGTTTCAGTTAAAGCTTTTTAGATGGTTGCTAGCCTAAGGTAATGGGAGCGCGTCTTCTAGACATACTATTCAATAAGACAAGAGTTACGTCTACATAGTTTAATTGATTTGAAGCTTTTAGATAAATGCTAGCCAAAGGTATCAAGATCCCATCTCCCAGACAAAGGATATTTATTTAAGTATATCTGTCATCACCTACCGGGGTATATTAGAATAACATTACTTCAATTAAGACTCATTAAGGATTAGCCCCCATACAAGCTCGTCTATAGTGCATTAAGGATTAGCCCCCATACAAGCTCATCTATAGTGACACCCTAATTTCTTTCAAAGCATCCAGTAAATATGTCAACAAGATTAGTGCCAGTCCAACAGGATAAACAGGATTTAGTATTCCCCTCTGTCTAGCCATCCATTTAGCTTAGGACACAACCAATCGTGTATCATCCAATCACATTCCATTTTATTGTTTAAATTTTTGTTAAATACATACTGTAGGCAGGTTTTAGGCAGAGAAGGGGTTTGACTCTCTTACCAAGCAGACCTCTCTCCCACAGCCCAGAGTGTGTACCGACTCTCTGTGGCACCCTAAGTTATATTCTAAGATATTGTAAATTGTTAATTGTTCTTGAAAATAAAATTGTGATTAGTCTCCTGTGACTCTGGCTCTTTGCTGACTAATTCCCCAAGAAAACCAGCACGTCATTTTGAAGGTATTGTTCACCCAGAACAGTTCCGTGATACTATCAACAGGTATTCGACCATTATGAATCACATCAAAATATCAACAAACTCCCGTCATCTGACTGTGTCCACTCCACAAGCGCGTTTGACAAGTCCTCCTAAAATCCCACATAAAATCCCACATGCACATGTTTCCCATCAGTCACACTTGTCTCAAATCACAAACGATGTTCATTAAACTTGTTGTCCGGATTAAACTGTAACGCCGGTTCTCTTGTCATTCCTGGTTTCGGCTGTCTCATATCTGGGTCAAGTCGGGTCATTCTTTCCGACACTGACAGCAATCGTATTTTTCAAAGTTTACCTACTTGTCGTAACTTTTCTCAATCAAACATGACTTCTATGTTGTTGATACAGGTTTTTGCATTTTTACCGAATGACACATGAAAAAATTGACAGGTTTTCCGTGTTTTCTCTTCTCAATGTGAAATTCATGTCCATGGTGATGCACGAGGGCTATTGTCTTGTCAATGAGAGGTCTTGTCAAAACAAGCCTTGATTAAAAGGCCTGTTGAACCTTTTTTGAAAATTGTCTTCTTTTATCAATGCTAGATAGTGTACGCTGTGTAACTCAGACAGAAATATAACTGCAATAATGTGATCTTTCAAGTTTTGTTAACAGAACTATATTTTTACGCATAGCAAGACGTTGATTGAGTAATGCGGTTGGAGTGAGTGGACAGTGTTTTTTCACACGCGGATTGATACAAAACAGCTGATTCTTGATCGGCGACAGTTGATTGTTTTTTTCCTGAAACATGTCTTTAATATGAATATGGGTAATAAATGGAATAACCCACTCGGTACGAGTGATTACGGAAAATATGTCACTCATGAAATTAATGTTTTAAGTTCCTCGCTAAAGCTCGGAACTTAAAACATTAATTTCACTCGTGACATATTTTCCGTAATCACTCGTACCTCGTGGGTTATTCTATAATTATTCTATAGCTCATGTGTTGTTCATATTTTGGAAATTCTCTCTCCATGTAGCTTAAAATGCAACTTGACTCTACGCTGTAATGTTGCCAATCTTTGGTGTGAAAGTCTAGTACAATATCAGCCTTATGGTTGCTGTATGTGGAAACATTTAAAACAGCTTATTTTCTATGACAGGACTTCGAAGCATTCACCCCCAACCTGCTGGCACGCACCATTGAGACAGTGGAAGGGGGAGGACTAGTGATCATCCTGCTACGCTCTGTTTCCTCTCTCAAACAACTGTTCACGATCACTATGGTAAGCAAGCACATCCTTTGCAGATTTGTTAAAATCTGAACATTTTTCATTTGAGAAACTACCATTATTTCATTTTTGTTATTCTTGTAGCTCACTTTTCACATTATTATATGTCTGTCCATTTATCATAATAAAAGTAGAAGACATAGTTTCATTATTCCTTCGAATACGCTACCTCTATTTGTTCATAGACTTAAATTCCCCGTTTGGCTGTTATCACACTACAAAATATTTTTGATTTTCAACAGATGTCCTCTTCACTGCCAACTTATCTATGATTAGTTTTGAGACAAAGGCTATTCTCAGGCTCATGCAGTTGCAAGCCTGAGATGGGAAGACATTGCTTCTTTCCTGTGTGTACAGCACTGAACATCAAAAACATTTGGGATTACATTCTTCACATTTTTAGATATCTGAACTCACTGTAATTTCAAGATCGTCTACCTTGACAAAATACAGACATCAGACACAAGCAGTATCTGTCCAGAGTATTGAAGATTGGATGTTGAAGTAATTAGTTAGTGGAGTGTATTGTAGGAGATGGATTCTCCCTCAAATTTAAAGTTGCAAATGAGTTCCAAATCTACTTACTTATATTTCTTTTCATTTCTAGGATGTTCACTCCCGGTTCCGCACTGAGGCTCATCAAGATGTTGTAGCTCGATTCAATGAAAGGTTTGTAGATTGTGAGACTTTTTCATTGTTACTAATTGACAAATATTTAGTGCAGTGCAAAGTAGTTTTAACTGTTTGTCTTTATAGATTCCTGTTGTCTTTATAGATTCCTGTTGTCTTTATAGATTCCTGTTGTCTTTATAGATTCCTGTTGTCCCTGTCCACATGTAAAAGCTGTATGGTGATTGACGACCAACTCAACATCCTTCCGGTCACCTCTAACATCCTCAACATTACACCAGTGCCCACCAAGGCCATGGTAAGTCGCCATTGTACACCACTGCTGACATACCCCTCCCCAAAGTAGAACAAAGGTTTGGTATCCATTGTCCAACTCTTTCTTCTGACAGACTACTTAAAGGGCACATGCCCCTGTGACCTTTGTAATGTCTTTCTGTGGTCTGTTCTAGACTGTTGGTTCAAGGTCTAAACAGGGCCTTGTATGACCCCAGCGATACAAGTAAATTTGGAGATGGTTCTTCGTTGATTAAACACCGCTAAATGTTACATTTAGGGATGTTTGATCCGTGATGAACCACCTCAAAATTTGAAACAGAAGAGGTTTTTCTGCATTCTACCATAATTAAAATGCGTACTTTAAAACTGACTCTTTTTCTTCCAAACATATTTACTGTAGTGATTTCTTGGAATCGGTACTGGTACAGCCGTTTGTTAGGTGATGGGACTTCTTGAGACATGATAAATGAACGAGTTATTATCAAGTAGAGAATACAATTTAGTTTTTTTCATTGCTTCTGATAAGTTTCCTCTTGTATATTATCAACATCTACCACATGGTGACTGATCAGAAAACAGTCAAGTCCCGTTAAACCGACATCGATGATTGCATATGATTATGTCAGATTAACAAGTATGTCGGATAAACGAAATTTAGTAGTATCAACGTTTGTGATCGAAAATTGAACAACTACACAATCGATAAGGATTCAAACACGTAATAAAAAATATAAAATAAATACATTGTTGGCGGAATATGTTTTCTAATCACGCAATCTCTAAAGATTAACACAAAACAACTGTTACGGACTGTATGACCGACTCAAAGTACTTTAAAAAGCATAGTCTTGAATGGAAGTCGCAACTTTGAAACTGGTACCCAAAGCTTAAGAAAGCTGCTTTCTAAGTGGCTAACGTCGGCTTCCTGTTGGTCATTTCATTGGTAGGTCATAGTTCGCGAAAGGTGGACCTGTAATGGAATGTCCTCGTCGATAGCGAGAACTTGTATCTGATTTTAATAAGATTGTGGTAACCTAAGCATGTGAATTATCCTGTTTTCTTTATTTAAAGCATTAATTGTTAAGCACATTTATCTCTGCAGCCGTTGTAATATGCAGCTACCAGCCGATTCGTCTTGCATCAAAACACGGGCTGTGTACTCGCGGGCAGATGACCACGGAGTAAGCTGATCACTGTGTCGGATTAATGAGACTGATTGATGAGTGATTTCGGTAATTCGTTGCAAATTAGGTGTGTCGGAGTGCGAAACTTTCGGATTAACGGGTCTAAATAGCACTGATTTAATCGGTTCCCATCATTAGTGTCTGATAAAGCCGATTGTCGGATTGACGAAACTTGACTGTATTAAGCGCCCGGCCTGTAAAAGTTTTGGCACTTTTTACACCTTGCGGTCCACATGAACTTTGGTTGCAACTGCTGTGGAATCTGCAACCCTGGTCACCGCCGTTCCTGATGTGCACATCTCTCAGAGGAAGCCTTCAGCCACTATTTGTGTAAATGTCAGACAGATCCATCGGTTAACGGTGAACTGGATGCAGAACACGGCCATCCTGAGTGTGTCACTATGAAACCAGTTGTCACTTCGTCAATCAAGGCGATCGTCCAACAGCCTCCTATATCTACTATCACATCACTTTTGGTAGAAGATGACATGGTTTCAGACAGCTTTCTCAATGGAAATTTTCCTGCCCAAACCTAGTCGTCGTTAAGTACCAGGGCACCTGTATCACCGCTGACGTCTATATAACTCATGTCTTGTAAACGCACAGTAGGGGCCATAGACATCGCTACACTGGCTGCTACTCTCAGAGCTCCCCGTCCGTCAGCTGCTAGTCGCCTATCATCCCCCGCTCCCCCACGGGATGAAGAAGTTGAGCTTGTAGAAGTCATCTCTATTACAGACTAGTCTCTCCCCAGACGCCTCCATTACTGTCGACCCTGGCAGGGATCGATACCTCATGTTCAACCTCCTTCTTCCACCTGCAGAGAAAAAAAAGTGTCGAGATCGATATCATCACATGAGCTTCTACCCTTATGCATCACCTGGCCGTTACATGGATTGAGAAACCCACCATATCCGAACTACAGATCTACTTCTGACTACTATTGCTATACACCACACGGGATATAGTTATGCAGATCGACCTCGACCTCGACCCTCAACAGAGGTCCAGATCTACTATCCCACAGCATACTCCATTACATGTTCCTGTGGAATAGACTACTACGAGGGACCCGCCAACGACATGCCATGACTACCACTTTTATACAATGCACTGGACAATGGATATTACCCCCTCGGAACACAATTTCTTCGTCCAGGTCGCTCCCCTTAGTACTATGGATCCGTTCAACTTGACACTACGTCAGCATAGCCAGACATCACTACTGAAAGTCAAGCCTCCCCCCTTTATTCACTGGCATCTTCGACAACATTGATCCGGTCAATATGCAGCCTCAAATTGCAGACACTCTTAAATTAACAGTGAACTCGTTCTACCGTAGACCACCTCCAGGGCTTCATCATCCCAAATTTCACTTCATCCGCCATAATGTTGCATCCTCAGTCTGCTATGTTTCTTCTATCCACAAAATTTGGACCAGGTCAACTACTAAGAAAGCTATTGAATTACTTAAACCGCAGTTAATGGAGAACAATACAGTCTCTGATACTCAGCAACTGTCGTTGGTGGAAAAAGTGTCAGCAGGTCTCTGGTTGTCCACAACCATTGACAGATACAATATTTTGGCAAGACTGAACGTCTCTTTGACACAGGGATGTGAAATCTCCGTCGCAGATCGTGCTGTTTTCGATGAGAGTTTTCAGCATCATAAATGCCTTTATTATTATTCATGACACAATTCTACTATTGTCGGATCATAGGTTTTTCGAACATCATACGTTTCCTATCAGGAATACTTGCACTATAACATGGGGTGTGGCATCACACAGAAATTGTAAATGGCTTGTTTTTAAGATAAAGTTGTCTTTTAGCCTATAAGTGAATGAGATGTTTTACAGTTGTTCATGTGATTAAGGAGAAAACTATGAATCTTTCTTCACCGTCCAAAAACCCACAACAAGGGGATATATGTTGTATTAATGTCTTATGTTTGCAATGTTGTTGTTTTTTTTCAACAAAAGGTGAGTAAGTACAAAGTAAATGTTTTTCAATATGCTTCAACATGGGGAAAGGGTCAGACATTGCACGCTTATGACAGTTGTCCTTGTGTCTTGGGGATAGGGGATGAAGTTTATGGCAGTATTGCTCCCAGACCCAGCGGGTGCGCAGAAGCTTTGCCCGATTTTTTTTAAAGTACCATTTTGCCATTTACTCATTTCATTTCTTGTTGTGAATGTTGTCCAAACTGCACGAAATTGCTTAAAATGGAATAAAAATGTCTAAACAATTTCTGGGGGGGGCATGCCCCCAGATCCCCGAGAGTTTTCCTCTTTTGGGGGGAAAACCTGCTCACATCCCTGTTGACATATTGGTTAGTTCATAAAGGCATTTGAAAACATATGCTGAATGCAATTAAAAAGTAACTGCTTATTTATTATAGTCCTGTTTTAATTGCCACAAATCTGCAAATAGCAAAAGGCACCTCTTCAGGATCTGCTTGATATATCTGCCAAGTTGTGTCGAAAGATATTGAATGTTGTTTTAGCTGTGCCCCAGAAACGAAATCCACCCCTCATGAGACTAAGTACAATTGTATTTCTTTATGATTAATAAAAACGAAAGTTGCTTATTTTTAGATTTTTTCAGGTACTTAAGCTATTTAAAGTTTTGATGTTTCAAAAGCTGAGCATTTATGCATACCATACATAATTTAAATGATACGTAAAACCTTCTCGGAAAATAGTTATTGCAAGTTTTATTTTGATGTGTTGCTATGCTATTCGCCTGTTGAATGGGTTCAACAGTAGCAAAACGGATAGTGACGTACTGTGTCGAATGGGTAGCATTGTAAGCATTAAGACAATGTCTTCAGTAATTTTAATTTTGTCCTATATTTTAATTAATATCCAATTTTCTTAATCGATCCAAAGAAAGTTCACTTTTCTACTCGACCAAATATGTGTTCAATAGTGTCTTTGAAATCTGAGCTACATAAGTTGTTGTCTACATATCCCATCTTGTGCAATTTATTCTTTGTTGGTAAAGTAAGGTGCATTATTTGGTATTGAAACCTTATGAGTTTCATGTTAGTTACACATCTAAAAGGTATTAGGTTGTTTTTAAGCTTATCTTTATCTGTCATCATAATTTTTAGTAGACTTTCCAATTTATCAAGGTGTTGATTTTGGGCACAATTGTTTTATGTATAGGTTGAGTAGTAATGTTGACTTCCCTTGGATGTTTTAAGTAGGCGAAACAAGTTAAAAGGTAGAATAGATTACTCCATTTGCAGCAGTTCAGTATACTGTCTTAGCGACTGATTTGGGACAACCATTGTCTGAATGAACCTTTAATTCCAAAGGTTAATTACCCTGTAGCCTTGACATATATATGTCTCCATAACTTAATTGCCATTAATTATAAGACACTGATTCACAGATATGTACAGACAGAGACAGCTGTAAAAAACATATCCATGTAAGTAGTTTTCCTGAACACTACCAAACCCCAAACCAAACCTTACAAGTTTAGGATTTTTTCCTAAAGGCAGGGCTATCATTATCAGAAAGAATGTAGAGATTTAATGGCTTAGTTTTAGGAATCCCTAATAGACATATCAGTTTTGTTTGGATTTTTCATCCAAACCTGGTACATGTATTCACCAAGGGCTGAAGTGATGCCTTTTACTATTATGGAATTTTTTAAGATTTGATTAGTTCAAAGATAAGATATCTTAAGGTTAAGATAAGATAGATTTTTGAAACTATCATAAACCTGTCGCAGATCGTTCAGAGCTACGATACCTATCGTAACTCTGACAGAGAACTCTGTTGTGTTAGAGATCGAAAAAGCGGGTGTTTCCCAATGACGTCACGGGGATTTCCCAGCTGCTGACAATAACAAAAACATAGATAAATGACACGGAATTCATGATCACATTGTCAGGTCACATTGTTTAACACGCACATATTTGAGTGAAATTCTGTACAATCCTACATATGTCCTACATGTAGACGTGTTGTTCTTATGATAAAAGATGCCATGTATAACCGAACACAAAAAGCATTCGTGTGCCATGCAATAGCATTTTTCAAAGCCAAAAAATGTTATAATCAATAAGTATAGTGTTACCACACTTTAGCTATTAGAATGGAAATAATGTGCCAAAAGATACTTCACTATTTTCCCTTCAAATGGTCCTCTCGTGACCACGCAGAACTTTATGATATAAACACATCGCGTACAAAGTCAAGGACCGAAGTAAGAGACGTTATTCTAAATGACAATGACGAGACCTTTGATCGAACAGCATATGCGTTCAGCATTTAACATGCGTGTTCAAGTCTGATGTTAAGTGATGTATACTGTATATGTTTGTGTTTATGTCAAAAGTCAAGTTTATATTAGTGTAAACACCAACATTATTACGTGGAAAGTTTCCACGTAATAATGTTGGTGTTTACACTAATATAAACACTGGAAACACTCAAAACAAAAATTGTTCAGGAAGCAGCGCACCCACAAGCAAGATTTTATGACAATCTAAGCTTGTTAAGTTTGTTTTGTTATTTATGTATCCAATATATTTCACGAATTAACCAAGGACTTAAATACAATATCAAGCTATAAGTATTTAGATGATGAAATTATTTTTTATTTATCTAGAGTCATAATTCGCAAAGAGAGATAATTTCGGAATTGTCAAGTTATGTTGTCTCATGGAACACTCTACAAGTTAACGTAAACATACATATTGAATTTGAAACGAAACAAATAACAATTACTTTTGCAAGAAAAATATTAGATATTGTATTTGATCACATGTGCATGTATTTCCTTGTTAAGTCAATAAATACTACACTGTATAGTTAATATTCAATTATTAAAACCACCCGTCCCACACGATTTTAGATGTAAAAACTTATGCAAAACCTTTAAGGTTTTTTTTACATATGTAGATTGATATAATTTTATAAAATGCGAAAATAAAGACTAAAGCATTGACACAAATGCGATTCGGAAAATATAACAGCGGAAACTGTAACATTGAGGAAGGTGTCCCGGGCGAATACAAAGGGAAACCACTCTCAACTAGAGTTTGAACTAAGATTAGCTCCCCCTGAGTTATCAATGAGGTCACGGTCATTACTGTAGCCTGCCGACACCTTCCGTTTTTATCCTTCCCAAATTATCGAAAAGGTATGTTGTTTCACACTTCTTCAGCATGGACTCGGATAGAAATATATTGTAAGCTATCGACTCCACAATTATGTGGATCGCTGTCGCAATTAAGAACATTTTTGACATGAAATCCTTGATGGGTGTTTCGTGTTTTCGAAGTGTCAATTTGAATCACACAGTTTTACAAAATGAAATGTCAGTGTTTGGACTTAAAGCAGACTAATTGTTTGTCAAAATATCTATGGAAAAGTATGCCGCCATCTATCAAGATAAAATAAACTTACAACAGGTATCGGGCTATCTTAGATTTACGACAATCTTAAGATATCTTAGGGCTACGATAGTTCCGAAAATACGCTACGATAGCCTACAATTTCCTTACGATGAATTTACGATAATTTTATGGCTACGATCGTTTCGAAAATCTAGGCCCAGAACTTAAACACTATTCAATAATTTACATCCAGATTGGGTACATGTATTAATCATGGGCTGAAGTGGTGCCTTTTGCATTTTAGGAATTTAAAAACAATGAAGTTTTTCCTGTTTCCAAGGCAACAAGTTTGACTTTGAATCTGTTCATAGTGGTGTACATGTGTACCTGACATAAAAATACAAAGTTCCAAATCCCAATCATATGGTATAATTTTGACAGCTCAATAACTACACTTGTATACGGACAGACAGATTAGATAGAATTCTCTCATCAGGTTGGACTTAGAGTAACAGTCAGATAATTTGTTCTTTGGAATTTGTTGGTGCTGGGGGGATTTGATCATCTTCTATTGTCTCTTGTATGTTGTTTGTTGCACAAAACAGTTGCGACTATTCTGAGAAACTGATCTATAAAGCAGTAAGGTGAGTCAGGTATTGCTGAAAACAAGTGATTGAGTTTTGGTAGAATCAAAGATTTTCACACTATTTCTTCCCAGAGGTGTTATATTTCTGATTGACCATTTTATCATTAACCTTTCACTCTTTAAACTTAGTTTTATGTAGCACGTGGTCATAGCATGCGGTAAAGCATGGCTCCCAAAATGTACTAACATTTTCAATAAACTCAAGTTTTCCAATGACACGATGTTTTCCCCCATCTCAGAAAACATAATCAGCTGATCACTGCGATCACGTAACACCGGAAATACCAGTCAACAAATCGGAACTGAAGTACGCAATTTAATCCTATTATTATAATATCTGGTAATATAAAAAAATAATTCATTGTTTATCTGGACTAATGTTTGCAATATATTTAAAAAAATTATATTCAAAATTTCATTCAATAATTTTTACAATATAATTTCGGTGAAATCGTATGCGAAGCGATCGGTAGATCGCACAACTCACCGTTATTAACAGCAACCATGGTCAGATTACCATTATTGACGCCTTAAACAAACTTTAGTTGCAAGAGAATGGATACACATATCATAAATGCCGTACCATGACCCGCTAAAAGTCACATTTCAGGCAGTTTGACAATTAAATGTCAACATAATGTTTTTCGAAATACATGTTGCGCGGGAAGTCCCTATGGTGACTGGTCAAAATCGTTCCATACGTCAAAAAATATCCTGCATACAATCTGTACCAAAGTGCTACACTTGTGTTTTTTATAATTTTAAGTATATATGGTGGAACCTGCAACTAAAATAACACGATATTGGAATATATTATTCCTGATAAAATAGTAATTTATATACAATTTCTTCCGACCATTGCATCAAATTTCTTTAAAGTGATATCACTGGGTACGTTTTAACTGAATCACCGGTAGATTGGGAGGAAATGTGTGCACAGCTGATTGCTATTTCTGGCTTAGTTTACAAGAAAATACACACAGTAATCTTAATCTCTGCATATAAAACAATGTCATTGAGAGCAGGAAATACATTTTAAATGGTAAATCATCATGTCTAGTGATGTTTTATATCAACTTTCATACTTTTATTGAGCAAGTTTGTTATATATCTACCTGCTTATTCACCTGGAGGGATACGATGTGTTTTGTTTTTTTAAAGCGCATATTATACTTGATAAATCTTTTTTTACACTATGAATCATAAATAACTTCTATTCTTATGTTTTTTGAAACTCTGAATTGTGCAACGTAGATTGTGTTAGGTAGGCAGAGCATGTATACTGTTTTGTATACTGGTCATCAATTATTAGCGTTGTAGCGAGGGATAACTGTATTAATAATACTCCATATTTCCTATATTTATTACCTGAGTGTGTGGTTCATTTAGTATCAATATTGCCAGTATTTCTGCCCAAAGAATAAATATGTATGGAGACAAGCAATCTCCAAGGCAACATCCCCTAGATATTTATAAAAAATGATGTACCAAAACCATTTCCCAGTACGCATGACTGTATACAAGTGTAGAGAGTGCTGATCCAAATTTTAGTTGAATTGCCAAAACCAAAAAAATGGTATACTACTTGAAAAAAGGAACAATCGGCAGTGTTGAAGGTTTTCTCAAAGTCCATAATCAATAATAGTCTTTGAATTTGATAATATTCATTGTATTCAATAATGTAATTTGAAGCTAATTTAATAGATTGTTAATTATGCCTCCTGTATTCATTTGATCACATTCTAGGAAGATTCCATGACACCCAAAGAATTGGAGCTTCAAGAACTGAAAGGGTCACTGCAGGATACTCAGCCAGTTGGATGTGTTGCAGATTGCTGTCAAACACTAGACCAGGTACTGTGTGGGGACAAGACACTGAACCAGGTACTGTGTGGGGACAAGACACTGAACCAGGTACTGTGTGGGGACAAGATCTGAACCAGGTACTGTGGGGACAAGACACTGAACCAGGTACTGTGGGGACAAGACAGGTACTGTGTGGGGACATGACACTGAACCAGGTACTGTGTGGGGACATGACACTGAACCAGGTACTATGTGGGGACAAGACACTGAACCAGGTACTGTGTGGGGACAAGACACTGAACCAGGTACTGGGGGGACAAGACACTGAACCAGGTACTGTGGGGACAAGACACAAAACCAGGTACTGTGTGGGGACAAGACACAAAACCAGGCACTGTGTGGGGACAAGACACAAAACCAGGCACTGTGTGGGGACAAGACACTGAACCAGGTACTGTGTGGGGACAAGACACAAAACCAGGCACTGTGTGGGGACAACACACTGAACCAGGTACTGTGTGGGGACAAGACACAAAACCATGTACTGTGTGGGGACAAGACACCAAACCAGGTACTGTGTGGGGACAAGACACAAAACCAGGTACTGTATGGGGACAAGATACTAAACCAGGCACTGTGTGGAGACAAGACACCCAACCAGGTACTGTGTGGGGACAAGACGCTGAACCAGGTACTGTGTGGGGACAAGACACAAAACCAGGTACTGTGTGGGGACAAGACACTAAACCAGGCACTGTGTGGAGACAAGACACTAAACCAGGCACTGTGTGGAGACAAGACACTAAACCAGGTACTGTGTGGAGACAAGACACTAAACCAGGTACTGTGTGGAGTCAAGACACTAAACCAGGTACCGTGTGGGGACATGACACTGAACCAGGTACTGTGTGGGGACATGACACTGAACCAGGTACTGTGTGGGGACATGACACTGAACCAGGTACTATGTGGGGACAAGACACTGAACCAGGTACTGTGTGGGGACAAGACACTGAACCAGGTACTGTGTGGGGACAAGACAGGTACTGTGTGGGGACATGACACTGAACCAGGTACTATGTGGGGACAAGACACTGAACCAGGTACTGATGGGACAAGACACTGAACCAGGTACTGTGGGGACAAGACAGGTACTGTGTGGGGACATGACACTGAACCAGGTACTGTGTGGGGACATGACACTGAACCAGGTACTATGTGGGGACAAGACACTAAACCAGGTACTGTGTGGGGACAAGACACTGAACCAGGTACTGGGGGGGACAAGACACTGAACCAGGTACTGTGTGGGACAAGACACAAAACCAGGTACTGTGTGGGGACAAGACACAAAACCAGGCACTGTGTGGGGACAACACACTGAACCAGGTACTGTGTGGGGACAAGACACCAAATCAGGCACTGTTTGTGGACAAGACATTGAACCATGTACTGTCTAGGGACAAGACACTAAAACCAGGCACTGTGTGGGGACAAGACACTAAACCAGGTACTGTGTGGGGACAAGACAATGAACCAGGCAATGTGTTGGGACAAGAGACTGAACCATGTACTGTGCTGGGGACAACACACTGAACCAGGTACTGTGTGGGGACAAGACACCAAATCAGGCACTGTTTGTGGACAAGACACTTAACCATGTACTGTGCTGGGGACAAGACACTAAACCAGGTACTGTGTGGGGACAAGACACTAAACCAGATACTGTGTGGGGACAAGACACCAAATCAGGCACTGTTTGTGGACAAGACACTTAACCATGTACTGTGCTGGGGACAAGACACTAAACCAGATACTGTGTGGGGACAAGACACCAAATCAGGCACTGTTTGTGGACAAGACATTGAACCATGTACTGTCTAGGGACAAGACACTAAAACCAGGCACTGTGTGGGGACAAGACACTAAACCAGGTACAGTGTGGGGACAAGACACTTAACCAGGTACTGTGTGGGGACACTAAACAAGGTACTGTGTGGGGACAAGACAATGAAACAGGCAATGTGTGGGGACAGGAGACTGAACCATGTACTGTGCTGGGGACAAGACACTAAACCAGGTACTGTGTGGGGACAAGACACCAAATCAGGCACTGTTTGTGGACAAGACACTTAACCATGTACTGTGCTGGGGACAAGACACTAAACCAGATACTGTGTGGGGACAAGACACCAAATCAGGCACTGTTTGTGGACAAGACATTGAACCATGTACTGTCTAGGGACAAGACACTAAAACCAGGCACTGTGTGGGGACAAGACACTAAACCAGGTACAGTGTGGGGACAAGACACTTAACCAGGTACTGTGTGGGGACACTAAACAAGGTACTGTGTGGGGACAAGACAATGAAACAGGCAATGTGTGGGGACAGGAGACTGAACCAGGTACTGTTTGTGGACAAGACACTAAACCAGGTACTGTGTGGGGACAAGACACTAAACCAGGTACTGTGTGGGGACAAGACACCAAATCAGGCACTGTTTGTGGACAAGACACTTAACCAGGTACTGTGTGGGGACACTAAACCAGGTACTGTGTGGGGACAAGACAATGAACCAGGCAATGTGTTGGGACAGGAGACTGAACCATGTACTGTGCTGGGGACAACACACTGAACCAGGTACTGTGTGGGGACAAGACACCAAATCAGGCACTGTTTGTGGACAAGACATTGAACCATGTACTGTCTAGGGACAAGACACTAAAACCAGGCACTGTATGGGGACAAGACACTAAACCAGGTACTGTGTTGGGACAAGACAATGAACCAGGCAATGTGTTGGGACAGGAGACTGAACCATGAACTGTGTTGGGGACAAGACACTAAACCAGGTACTCTGTGGGGACAAGACAATGAACAAGGCACTGTGTGGGGACAAGACACCAAATCAGGCACTGTTTGTGGACAAGACATTGAACCATGTACTGTCTAGGGACAAGACACTAAAACCAGGCACTGTATGGGGACAAGACAGTAAACCAGGCACTGTGTGGGGACATGACACTAAAGCAGGTACTGTGTGGAGACAAGACACTAAACCAGGTACTGTGTGGAGACAAGACACTAAACCAGGTACTGTGTGGGGACAACACAATGAACCATGCACTGTGTGGGGACAAGAGACTGAACCATGTACTGTGCTGGGGACAAGACACTAAGGCAGGTTCTGTGCTGGGGACAAGCCACCAAACCATGTACTGTGCTGGGGATACGACACTAAACCATGTACTGTGTGGGGACAAGACACTAAACCATGTACTATGTGGGGACAAGACACTGAACCAGGCACCGTTTGGCGACAAGACACTAAACCAGGTTCTGTGTGGAAACAAGATACTAGAACCAGGTACGGTGTAGGGACAAGACACTAAAACCAGGCACTGTGTGGGGACAAGACACTGAACCAGGCACCGTGTGGCGACTAGACACTGAACCAGGAACTGTGTCGGGACAAGAAACCAAACAAGGCACTGTTTGTGGACAAGACACTGGACCATGTACTGTGTGAGGACAAGACACTAAAACCAGGCACTGTGTGGGGACAAGACACTAAACCAGGTACTGTGTGAGGACAAGACACTAAAACCAGGCACTGTGTGGGGACAAGACAGTGAAGCAGGCACTGTGTAGGGACACGACACTGATTCAGTTTCTGTGTGGGGACAAGATACTAAAACCAGGTAATGTGGGGGGACAAGACACTAAACCAGGTTCTGTGTAGGGACAAGATACTAAGCCAGGTAATTTGTTGGGACATGTCATTGGATTGGTTTTGAATGGAATTATATCACCGACAAACATTATTTCCTTGCACAGATTTCTGGGAGAAAATAATCTTTGGTTAAATTGTTTCAGGCCAAGGCTGTGTTGAAGTTTGTGGATGCCATTTCCGAAAAGACTTTGCGTAGTACTGTTGTGTTGACAGCTGCTAGGGGACGGGGCAAGTCAGCAGCCCTTGGTTTGGCCATGGCATCAGCAGTGGCATTTGGATATTCAAACATTTTTGTGACAGCTCCAAGCCCAGAAAACTTGAAAACATTGTTTGAGTTTATCTTCAAGGGGTTGGATGCACTAGACTATCAGGTAGAGTTCCTCTTTACTTCATGGAGATTATTAACAGTGGTAGTTTTATTGTTGTACACTTTTAGATTATCTTGGTTTTACTGATTCTATTAAGCAGCCCATTTTCTCAAATAGGAACTTAACCACTGATTCTACAATTGTTTTTCTCAAATAGGTCAGATGTTTGATACCTGATCTACCTCCAATATCTCTCTTTGGAATCAGATGACACTTGAAGTCAAAGTCACTGTGTATGAGCAAGTCGTCACAAGGGAATTGTGTACACAGTTACTACAGTATTTAGAATTAGAATTTGACCAAAATTAGTGTACATGATCGCTATAGTCATTACTTTGTCAGATTAGATGTACAGTGATCCCTCGCTACAACGCTACCTTTGGGGTCCAAATAATTGATGAGCATTATAGATGATTAGCGGTTTAACGAAAGTCAAGTTGTAGGTTGTAGATGACCAACAAACCAGTATACATGCTCTGCCTACCTAACACGATCTACGTTGCACGTTTCTGAGTTTCAAAAAACACTAGAATAGAAGTTATTTATGATTCATTGTGTAAAAAAAGATTTATCGAGTATAATATGCGCTTTAAAAAAACCAAACACATCGTATCTCTTCAGGTGAATAAGCAGGTAGATCTGTATCAAACATCACCAGACATAATGATATACCATTTAAAATGTATTTCTTGCTCTCCAAGGCATTGTTTTATATGCAGAGATTAAGATTACTGTGTGTATTTTCTCGTAAACAAAGCCAGAAATAGCAATCAGCTGTGCACACGTTTCCTCCATATCTGCCGGTGATTCAGTCAAAACCTACCCAGTGATACCACTTTAAAGAAATTTGATATGAAATTATTTTTTTATCAGGAATAATATATTCCAATATCGTGTTATTTTAGTTGCAGGTTCAACCATATATACTTAAAATTATAAAAAACACAAGCGTAGCACTTTGGTACAGATTGTATGCAGGATATTTTTTGACGTATGGAACGATTTTGACCAGTCACCATAGGGACTTCCCGCGCAACATTTAATAGTCAAACTGCCTGAAATATGACTTTCAGCAAGTCATGATACAGCATTTATGATATGTGTATCCATTCTCTGGCAACTAAAGTTCATTTCAAGGCGTCAATAATGGTAATCTGACCGTGGTTGCTGTTGATAACAGTGAGTTGTGCAATCTACCGATCACATCCCATATGAATTCCTTGAAATTATTGTAAACATTATTATGATTATCGGAAGAAATTTTGAATATAATTTAAAAAATGTATTGCAAACATTAGTCAAGATAAACAAGGACCTTTTATTTTTATTACCAGATATTATAATAATAGGATTAAATTGCGTACTTCAGTTCCGATTTGTTGACTGGTATTTCTGGTGTTACGTGATCGCAGTGATCAGCTGATAGTGTTTTTTGAGATGGGGGAAAACATTGTCATTGGAAAATGTTAGTAAATTTTGGGCGCCATGCTTTACCGCACGCTATAACCGAGTTAGCGCTATGTTGAAGGGCGCAATAATGAGGAAACACTGTAGTAGAATTTGTAATGATACTTGCAGATAAATGTTTGTACCTGTAGAGGTGACCATAACTCCGTTACTATCAATGATGTAACCATATTTTACAAAAAACTAACTTTGACCTTTGGCATATTTGACTAAAATTATATCAAAGTGGGACACCATCGAAGAGGTACATCCAAAGTTTAATGATACACTTTCTCAACAAGTAAAAATATGTTACTATAAACTTTGGTGTGATTTTTTTTTTTTCATCTTGTGGTCTTGACCTTTGTAGACATAGCACCACTTTTTAACATGGCATGACATATTTCATGATTGTGTCATATGTCAAGGTCACTCGTGAAATGACCTGTAGATAGTGTCAGAAGACGTCTTATTTCTAACACAACCATAGTTTGCAACAGGTACTGTTCTTGCATGTTAATGGATGATGGTGAAGGTCCGGGTAACTTGGTGGGAAGTAGATGTCGTAAACAGCTCGTGTTTACACAATATCTTGAGCATTTATGACTGGAATTGACGAACTGTATATCATGATTTCTAAGAGGTTCATGGTTGCTTATGACTTTCTTGTTGATGTAGCTAGAGGCATGGGATTTTCTATTTTAAAACTGTACTACATGTTTTCCAATGTGTTTTCCCAAATGGGAAATGATGTTACTTAACCAAAAGTGCTTGTAGCATTGTTATTAAAATAGCTAGAGCCATGAGACTTTCTGTTTCAAAGTTTTACTGCATTGGCCATGTGATTTCCCAAACCAGAGTACTGTGACTAAACTGGAAATATCCTACTCATTGTAGGTAGAGACATAGGCTTTTCTGTGTAAAAGTTGTACTTGATGGTGCATGTGTGAGGTTGACTGTCACCTGGTGTGGTAAAGTGAAAACAGTTCCTGATACATGTTTCAGAAGAAAAAGCTTTGAGATATTCAGGAGAAAGTGATGTTGGAGCTGCTTCTGTTTTTGCATGTAATGCAAACACCTTTCTAGTTGATAAACAGTATTTTATGTTGGTGTACATATTATGAATTATTGTATAACATTTACCATCTATACCATGAGTTATCAAAAAAAAATTAATTCACTGAATCTCCTGAATAGTTTTTCTCAACATGTAATCTGTTGTTTAGCAGCCTTTTCTTAATCCAGTTGTATCTGATGATAAAGTCAGTAGTAATACCAAGGAATTATTTTCATTACTTTTGTGCGACCTGTAACTTGAAAACTACCAAATAGATTATTTTTTTCAAGCTTGGTGAACACTTTTTACAGCTATGGGAGAGGTACAGTGCAAAGTTTGATTTCAATATTTTGATTTGCTGAAAAAATATAGCTTTTTTTCATTTTTTATTTGAATGTTTTAACTTAAACGTTTGTGCTAGTGCTGTTAAGATATAATCCTCAATGTCATTTAACTTTGCTTCTGCCAGCATACAAATACTATCATGTTTCAATGCTTTCTTTTGCATCTGGCAAGGGATAGATTTTAGGGCCATTCCTGTCAGTCCTTTTAGTCAGCTGCTACTTCCATGCCTAGTACGATAGGAGCAGCGATTATAGTTGATAATGAAACAACACCAGCTGCACCAAGCCCCATGGTTACTGCTGTAAGTGCAGTGTCAGCCCCTTCATGAGCATTCACAGCTCTGCGATACTTTTTGTATAATCCATTTCAAGAATCACGGTCCTTCTCTCGTTAAGGTTTGATTTCACATACCGGTGTATTTCGTGTCATCGAAATCCATCAGCCGCATCTTCTTTCCAGATACTTCATCGGGTGCAGGGTAATAATCCATAACATATAATATTATGTTTCAAGAGTCTTTAAATGTTCCATTGGCAATGTCTTAAGACAATACATCAAACTTATTAGATGTTTATTACAGGGCATAAAAATCTTTGTGAGTGAAATGCTCCCAGTTACAACCTGGACCCCTTCAAGGCATGTAAAGATAACTGTTCCTGATTGTATAAAAATGCTACAATGTTGATGCTCATGTTTTTTGTCCCATAAGTCCTAGACCCTGAAATACATGGAGAACATTTTCGGGTGCATCCCCAAGTAAGATTTCAAGAGAAAGTGTAGAGCCTCGAGTTGTAGTCTTCAAGTTATTTAATAAAGCATTGAATTCAGTAACCAAATTTAAGCTAATATCTTTAAATGCTGGACAGCTCATTAATATATGGCCTGGTTTCTCTGGTAGTGGAGCAACGAACAAACTCTTTCATTTTGATGGAATATAAGCCGCAACCATGATCCCACTCAGTTTTCATTATCTTTGTTAAATGATGTAACTTACCCGTTGCCATCACATATGGTGGACCAATGATAAGTCAGTCCAGTTTTGTTTTGAGCATAATCCTTTTATTATCAGTGAGGGCAAGATTGTACAATGTCTTATTACCAGGATCTCTAACCTCAACATCATTTATATCTCCTAGATTAACTGCCGCAACAGTAGGTGCAGTAGATATAACTTCTTTCCATGTGCATGTGCCATCTTGTAAGTGTAAAGCATATGAATTTCCCTCGATACCGGGTTCATAAAAGCCTTCTATTTCTCCAAGATCAGAAAGTGCAATTGTATTACATTGTCTACGGTGATGCGTTCTAGGACCGCAGAATCAAAAATTATTTATAATATGAAGTGATACACACGAATATTCTATATACAGGTTGATGTGAAAGATTCTGTTCTACCGCTATTGTATGTTTCATCTTTGACTGAAATAGCCCTTAGCAGAGTTGAAGGACTTTCGCATTGAATATTAGCTCTTGATAGGGAACTTCTTGTATATTGGGTCATTTATCTCGACACACTATTTAGTTGCGTTTCCACTTTCTTTTTCTTGTAAAATCCAGGTGTATTTGCAAAGTCACTATAAAGTTTTGTAGAATGTTTTCCACTGTTTAAAGCCAGTGTTCCATTTGACTCATTTTGTGTGATACTATCTCCTTCAGGTTTAAGAATTTCTACATTGAGTGTGTATACACTATGATATCCATCAGATATAGCATGATATTCTTTTTCTATTAATAACTTATTATTACCTGGGTCAGTACTTATATTGGTCCACTGTGGGTAATATATCATTTCATGAGAGAGCAACTTTAATCAGACCCATTGAGTTATCAATAGCACGATGCAGTTGAATAAGACTGGCCATTTGTTATTCCCTGAGTGTAAAATACATACTATGTACGTAAACATGCTTTTCGTAAACATGCTGTTGGCATCAGCGCTAACGCCGGCACTCTTGAGCTGCTGGAAATGGTGCCTCCAGGATCCAGACCTCCGCCTTTCCTGTAGGCGCCTCAAAAGCTCCTCTGGGCTCCGTTTGCAGATGATGCAGTCCATGTTCCAGCAGACGTTTGTGTTTCAGGTTCACCAAACGTCTGCTGCTCTCCCAGCGCCGTCTGCTTCTCAGGTACCGTCACATGTGTCAACTTCAGGCAGAGTTTCCTCCAGGTGATCCTCAAAGTTGGCACGGTGCAAGTGCTGCACCAGGAGCTATTCACCTATCCGCTGCTCACAGCACTACCACTCTGATTCATCTGAAGGATCCTTTGTAGAGGATTACGAGACATCCTCTAAGTGGTACACACATCTCAGTCTTGCCCAGATGCCAGACTGAGTGGCACACCGCAAAACTTCACCCAGCCCGGGCTTGAATAAACAAGACACGATTTGGTCCAAGCCTACCTCCTTTCTCCAAGATGCTGAAGGATCTAGTCTCAGCATTGAACTATGAATTTGGGATATAATCTTTATCGTTGACGTTCAAGGTTCCTTGGTTTGAGAGAGACAATTTCCCCAACCATGCTTTGGAGGTGCCCGACATGGCACAAACCCGAGATGAAGATCTCCATCGCTTGACAGGGTTGTCTAAGCCAATTACTGTCTAGATACTGGACACACGATTGGCTTCCACACAATGGAGGTCCAAAGTTTCATCAAGCCCTTGGCAGTGCCTGGTCTCATGGTGAGAGTTCTGTGAAGATTCCCGTCAATTCTCCCTGTCAATTCTCCCTGTCTAATCGGTGTATGGTCAACGTTGGCTGAATGATTCCACAGAGAGGGTCATAGTATTCTCGTAGACTTAGTTTCGT
Organism: Haliotis rufescens; assembly: GCF_023055435.1. Taxonomy (NCBI): domain Eukaryota; kingdom Metazoa; phylum Mollusca; class Gastropoda; order Lepetellida; family Haliotidae; genus Haliotis; species Haliotis rufescens. Next base: position 41,990,535 of record NW_025964334.1, on the reverse strand, counting down.
GTGTCTTCTGGTAGACATGATCTGTACCAAACTTGAAGAGTTCACTATCGATTAAACATTTGACAGAAACGTCATATGCTTCCAGGTACACACCTCAGGATCATCGTTTACAGGACTTGTTCCTGAACCGGCCTCGTCACACATTCTACACATTCTTAAACGCCACTTGTCTATCTACCTCACAGTTCCCAGTGGATTGTCCTTGTGTGGAGCTTGAACCTTGCCTCCGGCCTAATGTGGGTTTCTAGGTTACTGTGCAGGGTGATTTAAATGTCATGTGTCAAGACCTCTCTGATTGAAAAAACACCTAACTGAATTTAGGTCAACTGACCTAATACGAGCCATGCAGTGGATTTTCTACAGATTGGTTTGCATGCTTTACTTGTACGTAATACTGCAACCACTCGATCAGATGCTTGTCGCTGTACATCAATGTGACCCAGACACTTAACTTCAGTAGACCTCTGATGACAAAGCGTTGAGTAATGAGTCACCTCCCTTTAAGAACGGGAGTAGATGCAGATCTGCGCAAACGATGCGCTCATCGACTGCCGTGAACTACTGGAGAGTTTGTCACTAAAGACCGCATCTGAAGATTTGCCCTCTGCCGTACCATCCGATACAGATGCATTAAGGAGCATAAGTAAAAAATGGAGTACAATGTAGATATTTTATATATTTGTATTCTTATCCAGCATTACTAGATCTAAATTTGTCTACCTGTCGCAGAGCTGCGTCCCCACAATGTCTTCAGATGTTACGATCTAACAGTAATGTGATGGTCATTGACGTCATCACTTCTAGTTGGAACAACTTCTTCAGCTGGACCTCACACAGCTTCATCTTTCCGTGAAAAAAACAGCAGTAAAGGCATGAAGGAGTAGTGCAGGATAAGTATAAAAAGATTTGTAATTGAAGTGCTTCTCTGGCAGTGGAAGATGCTTCCAAGCGGACTGACCTTTCATCTTCTAAATTATGCAGTCTTTCTGTAATACGGCCCCCAACTGAATTCATCTTCTGCCTATGAAAGTTTTGTTTTCTCATAAGCTACTAGTATATGCTTTGCTCTATTATTGATGAGTGATCCTTGCATTGTTTGCATTGCCTAATAGAAACTGTACTGCAAAGATGGTGTCTGTAATGAAGAATCAACATAGGTATCCAAGATGTCTTCAAGTCCATCTGAAGCCTCTTTAGCATGTTGTGGAATCTCTTTCAAATTGTCTTTATCTTAGCAGATGCCATTGCACCAAGTTCATTGCGCACTGATCGAAGAAGCCTAGTGATCTTTACAGACAGCTTGTGAGCTGTCATAGTCTACAAGACCTTATTCATTATGAACAGTGTTGATACCACCCGTGCTTGGGGTTTTCCAGTACGGGAATGCATAAGATCAATATCTGGAGAGCCTGTCAGTCACAGTATTCTCTTACTTTCTGTTGTAAACGTGGACTAGTCCCGACCAATAGGAGTAACATGTTTTTATTGTCTTTTCAGGCATCGTAATAATCATAAACAGACTAGTGTAAAAGTTCCTCATTGAGATTTATTTCCAACTGTAGCCACATCAAGCTGGTTTCATCAGACTCTCCGCCCGCTGTTTCACCTGTGTATGTTAGATTATCTATATAAATATCTTCCATTTTTATATTAAATACAAGAAAATATAATTTCAGTATAATCATGACTTCCCAACATGGGCACATGTTAAATCCACAACATAGACTGTGGGACACATTAAGACTCCAAGCAATTTGTCAGTCTGTAACTATAACTAATAATCTGAGTACCATGAATCAGAATCAGACACTTCTTGTTTGCCTTCCTAATATCGGTGCTTGTGATGTGATAGTTCCCGGAACTGCTTGACTAGCTTTTACAATTAGTTTGACTTCTACTGACGATAACAGGGAGCTTGTTCAGAACATAGGTTGTGTAATTATAAAGAAAATAACAATTAACAATAGTGGCAATGAGGTCTTGAGTATTGATGACAGTGATGTATGCTACTGTTATTTGGATCTCTGGAGAACAGCGAAAGAATGGGAAAACTTATATTATCAAGGTCTTGACGCAAGAACTAATTGGAATCCAGCAAGACTGGGTATAGGTTCTGCTGGTGGTGATAATACCATTGCAGAAGATAAGGCTATAGCTAATGCATTAGGTAACCGATTCTGTATTCCACTTGACATGAATAACTAGAGACTCATATGCCATTCTACCAAGCTTCCCTTGGCGATAAGTTAGAATATGAACTCACTTTTAGTGACTACAAAAGAGTAATCAAAGCCACTGGTGACACAAAAGCTAGCTATTCCATTGACACTATCTCACTGGAGTATGATATGGTAACTGATCCTAAAATTAGCAAGACAAATTCATAATCAGTATACTGGAAGTTTAGCTATTTTGTATGATCGTGAACGTTGCCATCGCAAGATCACCAAGTACAAAAGTGATATGCTGTGGAACATCAGTCTGAATGTGCCTGATAGATCCTTCAAGGGTATTTTAATGTTGAAGACCCTTGTGAACCATGGCAGAGAATCCCAGACATTCTACAACCCCAAGATTACTAAAGTAGGGTATGCCTAATCAGCTATATGAGTCATTATCAATAGATGTCATTATATTAGTCCAAATCCAGTACAAAATAAAAAATATTATCACCTGCAAAGCAATTGATATAATAAAACGGTTATTTTCAATCATTGTGTTGTATTATATGCTTTTGATGCGTTTTAAATGGGTAGAAAATGCATTGTTTGGCTGTCCCAGTGCATTCAGCTTCAAATTTGAGAAACCGTCATTTTATAAATATTGGCATATATATATATATATATAATATTACTGTGGTTATTTTATATAAACTAGATTCATTTAGGATTTTCAGTGTGTAATTTCAATCTAATTGATATAATTCCTGAATAATAATTATATATAACACCTTCCTTAGATTTTGTGTCTTTCCTATAACACTTACCCAGGGTGATACAACTTTGGAATGGTCAATGGTCCCCAATGCAAGGATATCAGTACTTTCTGTCATACCTAGTACCTTTTCCTACGCAATAGGAGTGCCATGTGCCATGTTCACCAGAAGACAAATTAGCATCAAAGGTTAACCAAAAAGGTAAAAAATGAATGAGTACCGGGGTATTTTCATTTCATGTCTTTTCCATAATGCTATGCCTCAATGGATCGGATGCAAAATAGTTATTTCAAGTTCCAAGTTTATGTGCCAATTCATGAACAGAAAATTGTGTGATCATTCAGCTTCATGAAGGGACCATTAATTAGTCAATATTTTTTTAAGCTAATGATTTGTCTTTCCTGCAACTGTCTTTCCTGTAACACTAAATGTGTTACAGCTAAGACCGATTTTGTTATGGTATAGACTTTCTTCACTTAATAAGCTATAAAGAAAAATAATAATTACTTTCTGTTCTTTTCCAACATTCCAACTGAATATTTTAATTCAGCAGTTTGAAAGACAAAGTGTATTTTATTATCCCCCGCCCAACAAAGTTGGTGGGGGATATAGAAACGGGCTCCACCCGTCCGTCCGTCACATTTCGTTTCCGGAGCATAACTCATAAACCGTTCAATATCTTTTCATGAAACTTTGCAGGTTTGTCAGGTACATGCTAAACTGGTGCCTTTTGCTATTTAGGAATTTTAGAAAAAAAAATTTTTTTTACGTTTCCATGGCATATATAAGGCAAGGGGGATATAGCGATCAGCCAGTCCGCCTGTCCGTCCGTAGTCATTTCCTTTTCCAGGGCAGAACTCGAAAGCAATTCAGTGTATTTGATCAAAACTTGGCAAATCTATCAGTCACATACTGAAGTTGTGCCTTTGGCTATTTAGGAATTTTAGAAATTTTTATTTTTTACGTTTCCATGGCAACAAGGTTGCTTCACTTATGGAGTATAACAAATAAGCTGTTAAAAATTTCCTTACCGCACATTGCATGTCTTTATATAAAGCACATACTGAACTGGTGCCATTTGATATTCAGGAGTTTTAGAAATGTTTATTTTAGAATTTCCATTGCAGCTATTTTGACATGGGCTAAGAGAAATGTTGGGTCAGTTACATGCTTTGGGACCATAACATGTTAAAATGGGTGGGGGATATAGATGACTTCGTTGACTATACGCTTGTTTAGTTATTGTTTCTTGTAATTTGTCATTGGTTTGCATAAAAAAACCCACAGAAACACACTTGTTTAACTTTCCATTTCATATGGATGCGACCATGGTGGATCTTTTGTGGGTAAACAATGTATGCTTCTTCAAGAACATTCAACTCTTGACCCATTACATACAGAATTGCACATTTACTTGTGGTTACTTTACAGACAGCTGCCGGGGGGGATATGTCATCTTTCTGATGACTCTTGTTTACAATTTCCATGACAAGTTCCACCTTGGTTAAAAATGGCTAGGGTTTGTTAAGGTTTAATTATGTCATAAATTCTGCAACAGGGGCGGGGGATATAGCTACGTTAGTGGCAAACTCTTGTTATTTTGTGCAACATTGTTGGAACATATGATTTTATAAGAAATGTGTTACAGTAAAGACATATTTTGTTATTGTAATGACATTTTGCAATTAAAAAGTCATAAAGAAACCAAGTAACATATTCTCTGTTCTTTTTTAATATTCTAATTAATTATTTCATTTATCATATAGGATAAACTTGTACTTCATCATTTTATTCAAAATTATTGAAACACATAATTGTTATAATAAATAACGGCAGAGACAGTTTTGCTACCGTAATGGCATTCTACATTTCCATAAGTCAATTAGCAACAAAGTAACTACTCTGTTATGATTGATGATATATTGTACTAAAGGGATAAATGAGATTTTAGTTACTTGTTTCTATGCTTGCAAAAATAAGTTTTCATGATTTCTAAGTTAATATGGTAATGTGGTTACAGGAAAAACAAACTCATGAAGTACCTAATATCTTATGGGCATTATTTATTTTAAAAGGTCAAACAAGTTGTAGAAAATGAGTTTAGAAAAAAAACATTTCTTCACTGCACTGCACTGCACTGCACTTGTTTATTTTCTGAAAAGGTCTAATAATATTCTTGATCGGTTGATGTTCTGGCAAAGACAAACACTAAAGTATGATAATGTATAGATTTCATTAAATCACCAAAATAATTTGAATTTCACAAATGCTGATTTCATGAAGGTTTTACTGAATATTAATGTGTGCTTGACTGGAATACAAAGCAACTCCACAGTGGAATTTCAGAGTGGAACAACAGATGAATGCATGCATCGCGTTTGGAATAAGGAAGGAAAGACTTATACTGGCCCAAAACACTAAAAGACAAAAGCTGGTATGACCATGCCAGGATCATCTCATTATGAGGTTGACAATAACATTTGGTCTACAGTTAAAATCCACTTTGAAGGGGTGTAATGTCTTGGGAAGGCAGCTTTTATCTCTCAACTTTCTTTTTAGGTGGCTTGATGTTTCAAGGGTTGCATTCCAGGTTTTCGATTCTTGTAGTTTTTTAAAAGTTGTGTTCTTTTAATTGCAGGTCATGTGTTTTCTGACATTTTCTGAATTGTTCATTCTACAAGTTGAACAAGTCTTCATTGTTACAAGTATACCACAATAATTTTACCAAATATTTTCATTGTTTCACAATATTAGAGAAATTATTATTCGACCTCAAAATCTTTGGATTTCATTGATGATCATAGAAACCATGACATGAAATCTATTCTCTAAATGTCTTTCATGTAACATAATGTTGTCTTTACCATAACTGTCTGTCATGTTTTGAACTGTAACATTTGTGCGACCTATAAGTTCAATACTGCTTCATGGATTCTTTTCCAATTGAGGGTACAGTTTCATTACCAATAGGAGAGGTGCAGTGCAAAGTTTGATTTCCATAAATGGATTTTCTAAAAAATACATTGGGTTTTCATGTTTGAAATATGTTGGAGTCGAAGAAGGGGTATAAGTCGTGCGTATTAGTGAGTCCTGCTCACTTTTTGTCTTGTTCAGTATAGATGTGAAGAGTTGACAGCAGAGCAGAGGGATGGGTCTGTAGTTTTCAGGAGAGGACTTATTTTTAGCTCACCTTTCTGACTACATAGTGCATCATTAACATATTTTCCTCTGGACCACTGAAGCTGTGACTTCACCATACTTGTTCCCACCAGTTTTGCAAAATTATTTGAATGTTGTTTTCGTTGCGTACATGTTCATATACATGACAAATACATGATATCCAATGATATACACATTTTTGACAATGAACATACAAGAACATTGAAGCATATGATGTAATTATGTGAAGTACTTGATATTTCCCCCTACACTGGGAATGGGCCACACACCAACAATATTTGTTTACATTGTCAGCCAGATGTCTTGTGAATAGCAATATATTTTGAGACAATGTCATGTTAAGTGTTTCTTGGTTTGTCAGCACCATGCTCATGCTCATGCTCAAACTATCACACTTAGAACTGGGAATAACCTCAGCCTGCTCTATAGCTCTTTATTTAAACTACCTGGTATTCACCTAATTCTACTAACACCTTTTTGTTCAGCTGTCACTAATTAGTGAGCAAAAGCTCTGAATTCGAAATGCCTATCCTACAAACTTCCTTAATGTATTGCAAGGGGAACAGATGGGACATTACTACACAGTTAACACAGTGCAAGTTTCATGACGTTACCTTTTTATATACAAGTCAAACTTCGTTATTTTGAACTCTGTTGATTCGAATGTAACGATATTTCGAAACCTTTCTCTGGTCCTAACCACCTTGATATCTAAATACATAAATATTTGCCTGCTTATCTTGAAATCGAGATAAAAATAGACAGTGCTATCTCGAACCTAGGACTCAGTTCCAATACTGACTTAACCATATGTAATAGGCGCACTTTGCCTGAGGCGGCCCAGTGACACTGGCTCTGCAGAGTGTCTAGATCAAATCCCACTGCTGACTCATGCATGGCCTTTGCGTTGTTTTATTTGATGGTAAATGTGTGGTTTAACTGTGAGTCAGCTAGCTGGGGACACTCCTGTGAGACTCTGTAGTAGGGTTCATGCATCCGGCGGGTGAAAAAGGACAAAAAGGCTTGTTGAAAATATAATGAATTTTTAATATAACAAAAGTAAACTGATTAACAGAACATAAAATTAAGACAACAATCACACGGAAGAAAGCTGTCTATTATTTACTATCTATATATTTCTACCTATCCTGAGCCTACTTATTCCTAACCCTACTTCTCCCCCAAGGAGGGGGCACGGGTGGCCCAGTCGTCTAAGGCGCAGCGATTCGCTGTGCAGAGTTGCGTCCCTTGGGCACGCCAGAAACCTATGATTGTGGGTTCGAATCCTGGTTCACCCCGATTATGTTTCTAGGTTTGTCAGCACCATACCTGTGCTCGTGGGTTTCACCGAAGTGGTAAACATCTGAGACCTGCATCACTTCGGGCTTTCCTTTCGCATTAAGCTGACACGCCACTATATAACTGGAATATTGTTAAAGCGGTGTTAAACCCAACTCACTCACTCACTCACTCACTCACTCACTTACTCTCCACCAAGAAAGCCCCTACACAAACTACAGTCATAACACTGAATGCTGGATGGATGGATGGATGGATTTAGGAGATTTAACGTGCGCTTTCCGACTATTAGCGTATTTCGCACACGGGGAAGCACTTTATACTAATGGGAGAAAAAAAGCGTAATAAATAAATAAAGAAGTGCGACCCAAAAAAATGTAACTTTTACAGCACTAATCTAATAAAAGCTAAGGGGCAGTGGGTTTGGCTGGGGGGGTGTGGGTGGTAATAAAATACTCAATAATATGGAAAAGTTTGGGCGTGGGTTGGAGGGGAGAGGGTCAGGCGTGGGAAGGCACGGCGTCGGCGGGCGAGCTTGTGTGGCGATGAGGGCGTTTACTGGGAAACGCCAGCGAGGAGGAGGTTGGCGAGCTTGCTTTCTTCATTGGAGATGTCTTGGAAGGATCCCTTGATGAGGCGAGCTGCCATGGCGGCGATGAAGTGGTCTGGGCAGGCGAGTTCGCTCTGCTCCAGAAACTCCTTCAGGTCGGTGAAGTTGTGGATGTCATGCTCAAACCGTTCGCCCTCTATGGTCTGAACCATGACCAGGGATGGTAAGGGGCGACTGCTTGGCTTAATCCAGTTTGTGCGAGTTCCGCAGGCCGGTGGTGGTAGGCTCTTGTGGGCTTCCAGTAGACTGGTCGCTTCCCGGGAGAGAAGTAACCGCTGGGTCTCCGGTTTTTCCATTGGAACTCGGTCCGGGACTGGGTCAGTCTGGACTTGGCTAGAGTTGAGAGACGGGCCTGGTGGTGTGGCGGTCTGGGTCTCCGTGTTTCTGCTTGGTGGTGATGGAAGAGGGGGAGAGTCGGGGGAGAAGATACTTTTCCTCTTTCTCTTCTTTCTACCATGTCCTGTCCCTTCCGGCGTGCGAAAGGGCTCCTCCCCTCTGGATTCGAGGGGAGCGAGTTCCAGTGCAGCTGAAGGGGGTGGAGGGGTGGTGGGAAGGCTCTCCTGGATCTCCATGGGGGCGACTGGTGGAGCCTTCTTCACTGTGGGCGGCTTGGCCTTCTGTACCGGGCGTGGTGCAGCAGGGGCAGGGGCCGGGGTCTTCTTCTCCTTAGGCTTGGTCTTGGCCGGAGCTTTGACCATAGAGGCCTTTTCCTTTGACCTAAGTCGAAGGAGATGGAGAGGGTGGAGGAGTTGGACTTGTACGAAGTCCGAAGGGAGTAGTCCCCGACCCTGTAAGCCAGCAAGGGCTCCAGGATGGCGACTAGCTCCCTAGGTAGAGATAGAGCGATATCCCTCATGGTGATAGCTTGGGTTGAGAGCAAGGAAGGACACGTCTGCTGAATGCTGCAGTACCAGGTCCTTATATACCACAAGGCTGACCCTTGACCCGATCAGAGGAAACTCCTGTTGTACAGCCATTGGCCAGCAGTGATGTTCACGCCCAACCAGGGAGTTCCTACCATATTGTGCTTGGTGCGTCATAGCTCGTGGCGGAACATACAACACATGGCTCGAGCACTCAAGTAGGAAAACACCCACCCCCAAACAGCCAAAAGGAAATGATTTACGGCCAAAACGTGTGTAATGAGAGAGATAATTGACTACCAGATATACTGAGAGGCACAAAGAACCCATACTCATATTTAAGTGTCAATAATTTTTTACTGAAATGAAATATACAAATGACAATCAATACAAATGACTAATTAAAGATTACACTGATGAATTTCATGAACAGTTACTGTGTGACAAAGAATTAATGTCTATGAAAATGACGTCAAAGGCAAGTGGTGTCAATAACGAGTGTGTCCTCCTTGTGCAGCAATGCACGCTTGAAGCCGGCGAGGCATTGAGAGACAGTCGACAAATTGCAGCCTGAGGAATTCATTTCCAATGATGCAGAAGAGCTTGAGTCAGTTGTGGAACCGTCTGTAGAGGATTTTTTTTACGTCGGACACAGGGGCCAAGTTCATCCCACAAATGTTCTATAGGGTTCAAATCTGGGGACCTTGAAGGCCAGTCCAACACATTAACGTTGTTCTGTTGCAAGAAGGCATTTGTTATCCTGGCAGTGTGAGGCCTTGCATTGTCATGTTGAAAGACATGGCGACGTAAACCATATTGAGCCAGTAATGGCAGCAGAACAGGCTGTAGAACGTTGTCGATGTAACGTCTGGCATTAAGGTTCCCCTGAATAACAACAAGATCTGAGCTTAAATTTGCATTGATTGCTCCGCAAACCATAACACCTCCACCTCCACCTCCACCTCCACCTCCAAACCGATCACGTTCAATAACACATGGTTGTGTAAATCGTTCATGTTGGCGTCGGTATACACGTAAACGTCCATCAGGGTAGCTGACCGTGAAACATGATTCATCAGAAATAACAACTTGTCTCCAATCTCCACCAGCTGCCCATCGCTGCCGTGCTTCAAGATTTGTCCACGGTAGGGCCGTCGACACCTCAAATTCCTGGCAGCAAGACGACGACGCACTGTACAGTCACTGATGTGTCTTCCACGAAGACCAATGGTTGCATTTGCCGTTGACCTGGCAGACGTGAAGTGATTTCTGAGGTGGCTGTTAACGATTTGACGATCTTGTCTCTGTGACGTCACAGGCGGTGCACCTGGTTGAGGACGGTCCCTTACGCTGCCTGTGGTTCTCAACCGCTCATGTAATCTCGATATTGTTGTTTGATGGCAATGGAAATGAGCAGCAAATTGTTCTAGGGTACGGCCAGCATTTAACATCCCCATTGCTTCATTACGCTGATCTTGCGTTAACCATGGCATTGTGTAGGCAAATGATGGCAAAATGTCATGGTGTGCATTTATAGGGCCTACCTTTGAGGTTCGCACGTGCATCATGCCTTTCACAAAATGTGCATCGATAGCAGCATTCCCAGTGGTGTGTTGCGTTTTGGTGGTTGGCTTCGTTTCCAGAAACAGTTTTTGTTTGCAACCCATATGACAGGTTTACAGTAATAACCAACAATTGACAGTGTCAACAAGGTAAAATGTAAACGGACCTCATATGTTCTTAAAAAATTATATCTTAAAATTAAGTATGCGGATCTAATGCCACTCAGTATACATACAACTTCCAGACGTACTTATATTAAATTTATAAGATGTTGTTTATCAGTTCTAAAAATAGCCACCCGATGTCCCTTAGCCTATGTTATTACGCTAAATTATGCAATCTTCTACAAATGGAATGGTGTACCTTTATCTCGAAGTTAGCATTTGGCACAGAAACAGGTGTTTTCAACAAGTGGACGGACTAAATAGTGATTGCCAATACTAATAAGGTACATGTACACTGTAGTACTGTACTATATTTGTCACAATTGTTATCGAAATACATTTCAATTTGTCATTGTGTTCTGAATTCCTTGTGAATAGTTGTATTGCGATGTATCTATATTCTAGTCATATTGCGATGTATCTGCATATCAGTCGTATAGCGATGTATCTATATATCAGCCGTATTGCGATGTATCTATAAATCAGTCATAAAGCGATTTATATATATAATTTGTATAGCGATGCATCTATATGCCGGTCATATTGCAATGTATCTATATATCAGTCATATTGCAATGTATCTAGATATCAGTCGTATTTCAATGTATCTTTATATCCATCATATGGCGATGTATCTAGATATCAGTCATATTGCAATGTATCTTTATATCAGTTGTATTGCAATGTATCTTTATATCCGTCGTATTGTGATGTATCTATATATCACTCGTATTGTGATGTATCTATATATCAGTCGTATTGCAATTTATCATATAATGGGTAGGATTCTCGGCAGGATAAAGCCAATGGATAAAAACGATATCCATTGGGGTCATATGCTGATAGAGATGCAAATATCAAAGGTCAAGTAGGGACTACTTTCACTGTTTAGAAACAAACATGGCATCGCCCTCGTCATTCGGCGATCGAGTCAGAATTAACCATCCGGAATCTGGATGAACTACAGGGATAATTGCTATCATTATCAAAAGAACAGTCTAATATACTGAAAATCAGTGTCTAACTGTGACGTAGCTAAGGCATTTTATAAGTTTTGGCAGCTTTGGAGATATAAATTTCGAAACAATTTTGCGAGGGCACGAGATCTAGCCAAGCGGGATCAGTAGCCATATCTGTGCTTGAAGACCTCTGCGGCTTGAAACCTTCTTCACAAATTAAAATAGTTGGATTTGGCCGAAATATGTTTGAATTGTTACCTTGTTTCGTTTTGTCGCTGTGTGAACATCTGACTACACTTCTGAATGTTATGACAGGACAGACCGACAGTCAACAACGTCTGACCGTGGCCGTGACGTCTCATAGACTAGGGTTAGAGTAGCTTCCCTTTGACAAAGGGCAGTTACTCTAGCGGGCAGACCGATGGATTGCCGCAAAAGGCAATTAAAAACAGTTGTTGTTTTTCATATATGTTGCTTCGCCACTGTATAAGAAACAGATTTCAGTTGGAACTATATTTGCTACTGTCACTGTCCAACTGACACATCACTTACCCTGTGACGTAATAAATATTAATGCGTGCATTCCAGGAAAACTAGCAATGTTTCGGTAATGTTTGTGAGAGAGGGAAAGCGATTTTGAAGCACAGAATTAAAGAATGACATTATATGATTAAAGAGGTTATCACGCTTTTGTGTTTGGGGATGGTAAATATCCTGTATTAGGAATAAACACTATGTATTTAGCTCGCCAAGGCTCGCTAAATACAATGTTTATTCCTAATGCAGCATATTTACCATCCCCAAACACACTCGCATGATAACCACTTTGTATCTTTATGTCAGTCATATTGCAATGTATCTATATATCAGTCGTATTGCCATGTATCTATATATCAGTCGTATTGCCATGTATCCTTATGTTAGTCGTATTGTGATGTATCTATATATCAGTCATATTGAAATGTATCTATATATCAGACGTATTGAAATGTATCTATATATCAGTCATATTGCAATGTATCTATATCGGTCATTGTCAAAAAATGTCAAAATTTCACAACAGCAAAAATAACAAATTGAAGTATTTTCAAACTGGAATTTTATTATTCAAACCAATAGATAGTACAATTAAGTGTACAAAACCACCAAAATGCAACCTTAATGGCAAACAGTTTAAATGACATAATGTCAACTTTGAGCATGGAAGTTGTCAAGGATTCCATCCTGTTACTGTTAAAAATGATCTTGTTTTACATTAAAAGATACAGTTAAATAAATAATTTTACATCCAGAGAATAGTGCACCATAAGTGTAATAATGCATCAAATCCACTTTAAGGATTATCTTTCAATATTTCATCAATCAACATCAATGATAATATCTGGTTATAGTTTCATTTCTGCTGCATTTCGAAGTTTATAAAATGGACATAACTGTTTTAAGATAATAATTAACATCATGTGTAATAAGATCACACTTTTTAAGTTGTAAGTACAATAACAGTATACAAAATAAGCAATTATATTTGTTTTTCATTTTTTATTTAATGGTAACAGGATGGAAATCATGGTAACAGGATATAACTTTAAGGTAACAGTAAGGAAAAAGTCATTATTTTATCAAATAATTATGAAAATTTCACATAAATGTAAACATTGAGTGATTCCCCACTGTGTTCTTGTGACTTAATTCAACATAGAGAAAATCTTTCTTGACTAAAATAGCTGATTCAGCATGGAGAATACAAAACTATATCCTGTGGTAACAGTTTGGAACAAAAGTAACAGGATGGAAAATCTTACATCCATCTTGAGAAAACATGTGTGATGTTACTGGTGTTCATTTTCAGTGTATTTATATTTAGGCAAGTACACAATAGATAAAGGCTCTTGGACCTTTATATCAGCAACAAAGCTATCTTGCAATATGTAACTGCTGAAATTCAATAGTTTACAGTTACAGTGTAGCTTTGATTTCTTCCCAAAGTGTGGGATCGAGGCAGAAGTGTGAGTGTGATCCCTCAAGTTGTTTTGGTTGTGGTATAATGGCCAGGATATTTTCCAACTTATACCAACACTTATCTTTAATTTTACGTGGCCAAAAGTAACAATTTGCTCTCCTCCCCACCTTGTGCATACACTCACAATAAACATCACTGTTTCCAATGTCTTCAACAATACCTGGATATGGCAAATTATCATACAGGACTACCACATATTTTCCAAGTAGCCACTCTGTATTTATGTCTTGTTTCATGTTGGCAGTTAAGCCAAACTCTTCAGCTTTCTCTTCTCTTCCTTCCTCCACATTCTTCACTTCATCATGATCTGTCTCTTGATGCTTCCCACTTCCTTCAGTCTTATTTCTCTCTCCATCAGCTTTTTCTCCACCCTTTTCTCCTCTTTCAGTCTCATTTCTCTCTGCACCACCAACTGTCTCAATACTCTTTTCCCTTCCTCCATTCTCTTTTCTCTCTTCATCTTCAACCATCTCACCCCCTTTGTCTCCTTCATTGTCATTTTTCTCTCCATCTTCAACTATCTTGCCTTCATTCTCATTTCTCTCTTCATTTTCAACTGTTCTTCTTCTCTTCCCCATTCCTTCAATTTCTTCTCCAGCATCAACCTTCACTCTTTTCTCCTCTCCTCTCCCTTCTTTTCCAACTCTCTTTTTAGCATCATCAACATTGTTTTGATTCTTCCCATTTCTTCTTTTATCCTTCACTTCATAATCCTCCACATCAACCCTCTCATTGCTTCCTTCACTCCCCACTTCATAATCATTTTCTTCTTTGCTTTTAGCATTCCCTTCTCCAACATCAGTTTTCTGCTTTTGTTTCTTTCTGTTGTCGTAATTCTGAATTGTGTGATCCTTGCCATGTCCTTCTCCAGATTGTTCAAGTTCTTGATCATCTTCATGGATTTCAATCGGTAACACACATACAAAGTGATTGGGCACCCAGAGTTGTTGTCTCATATCTGCTCGTGTAGTGCTCAACATTATGTGGGCAATAGGCGACTTTCTTTGAACACGTGGCATAATAAGCCTATTCAAATCTTTCCTGACATTTGCATTACCCAATTTTGGGTAGATGGAGAACAAAGGCATTTGGAGGACACTTGAAAGGCCAAACATCTGCCAGATACCCATGAATGTTCTTGGTTTTCTGTTTTTAGAACTTCTTGTTCATAAATAGCCCTGATGTTCTCATTTGATAGAACAATGCCAGGAACATACTTGTCAGAAAATATTGCAAATATTTTTGTGAGATCATGTTTTGCTGGGACTTCTATTCCTTTCTGGAAGTGTTCCTGATTCAAATATAGATCCTTGTGTAGAACTAGTTCCACAACTATGCAAGCCTGCATTTCATTGGATCTGTCCTCATTCCATAGGCAAATATGCTGCCTGAGGAAGGCAAACACTCTCGATCAGCTCTGACAATCGTAGGGAAGAGTACCTTGTCTCCAGGGACATCATTGGGGTACATGTCCAATGCCCTTTGATCAACAGTCAGGATGTTGCCTAACGCGCTTCTGGACTGGCCTTCTATTTCTTCTAAGTCCAACCAAAGGCATTCCTCTTGTAAGGATTCAAAATCGGAGCAAGCCTGTAACTTTGCAAGAATTGAGTCAAAATCGGAGGTAGTGACATCAATGTGTTTTTCTGATGAACCTTTGTTTGGTCTTTTGACTCTTTTCCTAGTTGGATGTTGACTAGTACTTAGTCTTGACAGTGCAAATAGAAAATCTTTTGCATCATGGCCCTTGCATGGTTTTCTGACTGAGCAACTGCAGCTTACATCTCTGTAATGAAGATGACCTGGTGCCGTGACTATGATTTGATGAAGGCTCATAGTCCCTGGTATTGGCTTCAACTGTAGTTGTTTTAGATTAGCTTCTTCAGCATTTGCATCTCCTATCAGGTACAATTTGATGGATGTTTCACTTTCTAATTCGTCGACAAAAGCACTTGCTGACATTATGTCTTTGCCATGTCTTACTCGCAAATCTGCCATTCTCTTCAAGGTGCCACCAATCCCATCGGGTATTCCTTTCCCATGGCCCGCTTCATGGTAATTCCACATACCACCTTTAAAACCCTTTTCAAAGATAGTCTTTGAGAACAGGAAGAAGTTCCCCTTTTGCCTATATTGTGTACATGGGTCATCACTGAAAAAATGGATGTAGTCTATTTGTGGATACTTATCTCTTATTTAAGTAAGAATTGGATTGAGATGCACCCAGATAGCTGCAGGCCCATGTTGTAGAGAGTCTGACACTGTAGTAAATGTTGTGCATTCTGGTTTGTCATTGATCTTGATGAAACAGGGACCTGTGTGTAGGGTTATCTGAGTTTTTGATGCACCAAAGTGCATGCTTTGGATTTCAGACGCAAGTTTCCCTTCATAATTTTCGGCAAAATCAATGTGGAGGAGACACTCATTGTGACTAAGGTTCTCCCGAATGTGTTTATAATAGGAGAACTGGTTGTTGATGTTGTATGAATGTTTCTGGGTATCTCCATATTTGTTCATGAAATTGGTCCACCAGATCTCCAATGGTGCCTTGTACTGTATGTTTCTGGGTGATGGTAATGTCTTTGACTTTTCCTCGGATTGTTCGACTTTCCTTGACAGTTTTCCACTGAATCCAAGAGACTGTGTCGTTGACATTTGGAACCTTTTCTATGATTTTCCTTTCGGAACATGTCGCACAGATGCCATACATGCATGTTTTGTTCATTGTGTCACAGGCAATGCTTTTCACAAGTAATTGCAGGCCACAACTTTGAATCAAATTGAGATCCTGTAGCTTTTTTGATAGGTAGCTGACATTTTCACATGCTTTACATAAACACGTTTTTCGATCCATTTCTGTTTGAGACATCACCCAAAATGGTCTCAGACGTGTAAATGTCATGTAACTAATTTTGTCTTCTGATTCAGAACAAAACTTTTTGTGCAGATTCACCATGGTGTCATTTAATAAACGTTTCTGTCGTTTGACTTTGTGTCTTGTGACTGTGTTTTTCATTCCGGTTGTAATTCGTGTCACAACCTCACGGAGAAAGAATAAACGTACACTCTTTTCTAACCTCTGTTACAAACTGCCTGCTTTAGAACTATTTCCTTTCCCAGCAAAACACCTAATTTGTTTTTCAGCATGCACTGTCAGTTTGTATTCCCTGAGAATATTTCCTCTTGACATTTTGGTTTCGTTTCACTGATTGTTTATACAGTCTCCATTTCTTTTTACTCGTTCTATGCTCTCTTGGAGTCATGTCCTGAACCAACTTTTTCTTTCCACATTTTTTGTCGTTTTGATACTTTTGTTTTTCTTTAGATAGGTAAGATTGTCTTTTCGTTGGATCCGCATCTCGCCTTGCCCTATATCAGTGCTGCTTCTCTGCCTTTGCGATAGCCATGTTGCCTGTGGGAGAAAAAGCAACATTGTATTATGCTGTTGTTTGATAGATTCTACACTATTACCAAAAAGTTCTATTGTGTTTCTTATTCAAATCATATATTAAATTTGACCTGTTTAATTATGTGACACATGGCCTATCAATAAGAACTACAATTTTGATCAGTGGAAGACAGTCAAGGCATAAGATACACCTGTAATATTATCTGATAGACAAAGGATTTCCATCCTGTTACCTAACTACATCCCTGCTGTTACTAGTTAACATTAAGTTGCTGGTAATATGTTCAAATTTCACAACATTGGAAGATACAATTTCCCTTGATTTTTACGAACATGGATTGTATTAAACTTCTACTAACCAATGCTGGACCTGTCAACACAAATTATATATTTGTAAAAGATTTCTATCCTGTTACTTTTTTCCTTCCTGTTATCTTCAAAAGTCATTGTTCTAGGTTTGCCGGTTTGTTTTAACTTTAAACCAAAACCAAATTACACTCTCAACCTTCAAACCAAAATATGTAGTCAGTCTTATGCCTGGGTAATTTTTTTAAATGGCTGGTCCTTTTAAATGGCTGGTCCTTTTAAATTCTTGTACATGCTTCATGAAAGCTCTCTCCTGTTACTTTTTTCTTCTTTCCTGTTACCAAAGCCATGGTAACAGGAGGGAAAATATGTTACAAAGAAATTCTTTATTATAAATGGAGGGTCCCTATGCAACTAAAAATGGGGGGGAATTGAAGAGACAGTAGAACTCCAGTTATGTGAACAGTTTCAAAAGAACATTTTTTATTAATTACCCAGCAATATGACGGTAACAGTAGAGAACCTTGAGAAAAGGTCTACTTACCTGTAAGACCGACGACTGCATAAAAGATGGACTTTCAGGAACCAGAAGACCAGAAAGAAGTTTCCATGTGGTGTACAGGAAGTGCTAATGTGCATGACACTAGCCTCACTTCCAAATTAGGGAGAATTAATTGTATTATGATGGTACTTAGCTGTTGGTAACAGGAGAGAAAGTAGTTTGATGGACATACTATTTATACAATTTATTTCACATCCAATATGCCCCAAAACAATATCTACACTATTTTGTGATAAATTCAGTGTATAAAATATCAGACTGATGTAAAATAATTTTCAAAAAGTTATTTTTAATGCTAAAGCTGAGCTAGTAAAAACTATGTTCATGAAAATGGACAGGCATTTTTTCATACCCTTAACTTGAGAAAAGACGTATACTGTTCCCCCCACAAATATTCTTGTTAAAGGACATCATTTTCTGATTCAACATTAAACATATTAAACATAAACAGTTATTTTGAACAAAAATCATTCTAAATAAAGCAATCGTTGGAAGCAGAATGGGCCGGACAGGAATGTTGACATTTTTTGACAATGACCCATATATCAGTCGTATTGTCATGTATCTATATATCAGTCGTATTGTCATGTATCTATATATTATACTCTTACTTAAACTGTCTGGATGTTCACACCTCGTTATCTCGAAGTTACAACACTGTCCCGCTAGGTTCGAGGTAACAGGGTTAGACTGTACATATTTCTTTGCTTAAAATATATTTTCAGTTCTGCAAACTGTTAAGGGTGTACTATGCATCCTTTGTAGTTAAGCTCAGAACTTTTTAGCCACCCATCATATATAAATGTATATTTTCTGCATTGCAGGAATCATGGCCAACACCCCATATCTTCAGTTAGAGCAAATAGGTTTATACACAGTTTACTGCCCTGCCCCTGCCTGCCCCCGACACCCCTACCTCCCAACCCCAAACACTCACCCTGACACATTTACTCTCAATATGCTAAAACTAGGACCGTGAGCAATCAGTCATGGTAGCACTATGTGTGTGTGAAGTAAATGAAAATATCAGAAGTAAATTTATTCCATCCAATCAATAAACAAACATGAACCAAACCCATTAATGTCTGAGTCATTGAACATATGATGTTTTCACTATTTACTTGTCACTTTGATACTTATTAATGCAGTTCTTCAGGTTTAGTTAGCTATGCAAGTCCAGGTTTCTTGTCTGAACACATGAAAGTTGTGATGGATCATATGCTACATGCACACTGACCCTACTCTCCAGTCTCACACTTATTCTGCTGTCGCAATATGGAACACCAAGCATGAATGATTCGTAAGATGATATATAATGTGTTCAACACAAAGTTATCACGTAAACATATCTTCAAAATGTTTAGTTTTCTATGCCTATGACCAAGTGATCTGTCTATTTTAACACAAAATTAGAAACTAAAGCAATGCTGTGTATGACCCTAGGTAATGAACGTAACGTATGTTTAATCATTGAGAGAATTTAATGAACTTAGTTATGCTTTATGTTGATAAGATTGTTTAGAAAAGTTAAAGTATAAGTGCATTGAAGAGTGTACATTTTAGAACTGACTTTGGCCTAGGTTTGTCAGCACCATACCCTTGCTCATGGGTTTCACCGAAGTGGTAAACGTCTGAGACCCGCATCACTTCGGGCTTTCCTCCCACATTAAGCTGACACACCGCGATATAACTGTAATACTGTTAAAAGCGGCGATAAACCCAACTCACTCACTCACCTTTTGTGGGACCGCCTCCGTGGTCTTGTGGTAGAGTGTCGCCCCGGAGAGCGGAAGGTCCGGGGTTTGATCCCCATCAGCGTCATACAAAAAGACGTTAAAAGATTGTACTTGTTGTTACCCTGTCTGGCGCTCGGCATTAAGGGGCTAAAACAAGGACTGGTCGGCTCGGAGTCAGTATACTGTGTCTGAGTGGGGTATTCATGTTAAACTGCGACATGGTATCTCAGTGTGCTAGCACTATAAATCGGCATCAGTTCGGACTAGTACAAGCAGCTACACACACACATACACGTGCATGCACGTCGCTATATAAGTGTAATAATCTTGGACGCGACGTTAAACCCAATTTCACCTCACCTCACCTCACCTTACCTCACCTTTTGTAGCATAAACTATTTTTTACTGAAACCTACGTTATCAACACACCACAAAACTAAAATTATAGTTATCGAAACATCATAAATGCAAACAATAAACTTCATTTTGTCAAAACATCAGTTGTGTAAGAGGCAGGGGTTTTACTGTGTACATAGTGGTCAAAGAACACTGATCTTGTCTTCCAACGACCCATGCGCATAGTTGTATCTGGTTCAAACCCCATTTCTATAGCCTTAGTCGCCCCCCTCAGCCTAAAAGATTTAGCTGTATAACATCCACCTAAACCTGCTAACCTGATTGCTTCGTTTAGGATAGAACCGACTGTTGCAGCAGTTATTGACCAACCTTTTTGTTCTAGATTCCGTCTCCACACACTCTCCAGGCGTATAGGCGCCATTTGTGATTTCTCAAAGGTTCCACCCTGCTCGTTGAACTTTGAATTGTCCAGGAGGTCTTTGGAATTCGAATTGGGGAATAGGTCAATATCGTTCTCAGTTTGTGAAACCATGGTCTGTTTCTCCACAGTCGTGATGCACACTGACCCTACTCTCCTGTCTCACACTCATTCTGCTGTAGCAATATGGAACACCAAGCATGAATGATTCGTAAGATGATATATAATGTGTTCAACACAAAGTTATCACGTAAACATATCTTGTGGAGTGTGCTATGATAGTCACGATTGCTTTTTCCTGGATGACCTTGTCTTTGACCTCTGGTAATAGACGGAAGGGCGGATTGACAAAGTTGCTTGAGACAAACCGTCCACCCCTGAACTGCCCGGGTCCCAAAATCTATTGTTGTATGTTCCCAGCTGAGCATTTGACATGGTCGCAAACCGGTCTACTGAATTGGGTCCCCATAGTCTGTCTATGTATTGAAATAAGGCTGGATTCAGTTGCCACTCATATTGGTCTGGGAGACGACTGAGAGCATCTGCTTCTACATTCTTGCATCCAGCCAGGAAGCCTGCTTGAATATGAAGGTTGTACTTGTGAGCCACCATCCATATTGATTTCATGATATTTGTCAGGGGCAAACTTGGACCTCCCAGTTGATTTATGTAGCATACTGCAGATATGTTGTCGGACAGAATCTTCACAACTTTTCCTTTTAAACTTGGACCAAAGCTGTGCAACACCATGAGAATTGCTAACATCTCTTTGCTGTTTGAGTGAAGTTTGCTTAACTGTGGAGGCCAAAATCCTGCTGCCTGTTTCCCGTTGCATACTGCGCCCTAACCTGTCGAACTTGCGTCTGTAACTATTTGCTCTTCAGGTTGTCGAATAATTATGCTTTGTCCATTCCAGTTATCAAGAGCAGTAAACCACCACAACATATCCTCCTTAGCTGGCGAATCTAGTGTAAATTTATCGTCCCAACTATTTCTTCTACTAAGAAGTCTTTATGTATTTCTGAGCGTTTGTTATCCTGGGGCAACAGCCCGGAACATTGATACACACTGACCAGGGATGCGAGCCAACACTCTGGCCTCAATCCTAGGTAAAGCAAGACAACGCCTTATGTCTTTTTTCAGTTTCCTTACCCGTGATGATGGGATTCTCACCTTAGCGAATTCTCAGTCTGTGCACACTATGTAACCCAAATAAGACTTGGTGTTGCTTGGCTCTAAGTCAGACTTATCCCAATTGATAAAAAACCCAAGCTTTGAAAGAGGGTTCACTAATTGTTCGTTTTGTGATACGATATGTGCAGAAGTACTCATAAGTAGAATGTCATCTACATAACACACAACTCGCAGTCCAAGAGATCGGAGATACGTAACAACTGGTTTGAGTATTTTACAAAAATAGTATGGAGCTATTGATTCCTGACATGGGTATAATGTGTGAAGCCCATTTCTAGTGTCCCCCGCTGTGATATTGCTGGAATATTGCTAAAAGCGGCGTAAAACCATACTCACTCACTTATACCTGTCATAGTGAGAGTGCGTCTGGTTAATACCTGTCATAGTGAAAGTGAGTCTGGTGAAAGGATAGATGACAGTTGACTGTTGGAATGCTTTTAGTAAGGATTAGTAAGCGTTTTGTTTCAGCAACATATATCTTAACACCACTGAAACTGATTACGCAAAAGTTACACTGATGGTTGTGAGTATTGATTCACTGTTGATTGTGATGGACACTGAGGGACAATAATCTGCATGTGTTCTGCAGTGATAATAGGATTACATGTATGTTTAGGAGATAAACATACCGTGTTTTCAATGTAGAGCTAGGTTACCTGTAGATTTAACCACACTAAATTGAATTTGGAACCGAACGCGCAGCGTGAGGTTGCAAATGTTAAATTAGCGCAGTTAAATCTACAGGTTACCTCGCTCTTCATTGAAAACACAGCATGTTTATCTCCATTCTACCATGACTAAATAAAACGCGAACTCTTTGGTGTTAGTAAATATATTGAGTGAAGCGGCATGGGTTGAGTCCAGTGTTTTGAGTGGGTTATTGATCTGAATTACGGAATCACCGACAACAGCCTGTTAACAAAATATGGTGCTGTATATACTCAAGCAGTTTGTTTACACCCAAATATTTCACTTGAACATATGACAGGCATTGAAAGCATGTAAGCACGGCAACATGGTAAGCTAACATGAGGTGGGCATCCCTGAAGAAAACTAAGCAAGCTTTGTAAGGTTTTCATTCTACATCACACGTCACCATTATGACGTCATATCGATCATTGTGACGCAAAAGATATGACGTCACAGTTGTATATAGAAAAGCGCCAAAATTCCAAGCTCTCTGTTGTCTCCTAAACGTAAATATATTCTCTTTGTAGATTTCTATCGTGTTTTCTCCACTAAATGTATTGCCACACATCCTTTGAATATTGTAGTAACCGCATCTGTGCATTTTGTTACCTGTATTTGTTGATATAATTATTTAAACATGCTATAGTACATGAATAGTAGTATTCTATGAATATCAGCTTTCGCAGTGAGGCAGCCGTCAAACCAGCTGTTTCAATCAGAAGGGATTTATTGTGATTTAATAGCCTCTGATTTACCAATCAGAATCATGTAAATTCGAAATTGATGGTAGAATGTTTGTTTTACTTCTGATGGTAATAGACACTGATTGAGTTTGATTAGTTCATTGCTCATGTAATCAAATGTTGATTTTTGGTATCTTTGGAGTTGTGTATGAGTTTATTCAGCTCCCCAATATAAATGTTCTAAGCACCCATGGCACTTACTATGGTGATTTAGGTATCATGGGTAATACCATGATGACCAAAATTATCATCCCTCATGTTCTATTTTCTGAGATAGTGTTGCGTTTTGGAAACCATACAAATAACTCCATTCAAAGATGACAGGCATGACACAGACAGGAATCTCTCATGCAAACACCTCCAGCAGACCACTTATCTCTCATCAGTGATTGAGGGATGTAGTCTTCATGAACCGTTGACCAATGAATAGTGAGCCCATATATGTATTTAGGTCACTCAAGTAAGCATTGCCAGTGGTCCTTTAAGGTGTCCCTTGTCACATGATCACCAAATTTGAAAAAAAAGTTTGCACAATAGTAATAGATAAAGAGGAAAATACAGCCTTACTAGAGACATGAAAAGGCAAGGCAAATTAATTATAGCCAGTTAAACAGGTTAAAATAAGGTGGTTGGAGATGAGGGCATCAGAAGTTTAACAACTTGTTTCGAGGTGATAACCCACATGAAACGTGATTGTTAACCCAGAAATCGGTTCATACAGAACAAAATTGTAAGATCATTACCTAACCACACAAAACTACTAACTAACAAAATATATTGAAACACACAGGATTTGGTTTACAATCACAAGAGGCAATACAATGGGTAAAGTATGTTGCAGCAGCAGGAATAGAACATAGGCCCAAGAATATATGTCTGTGCACTCATGAATGTCAAGAATTAAGTCACTGTTTTTAATGTTGCACATTCTCCGTTCTTGAATCTTGAATCTTAAATGGTGTCGAGAGCTGGCAAGAAGTCAGTGTTCTCCGATAGGTAGCCCCTCGACAGGGGGCAAGTATATAAGATGCATATCAGGTTGTAAAAGGTTTCTCATTCTTATGTAGGTACAGAAAAGCTTCATAAAATTGTCACTTCACGAAACCCATGAATGATATGGTTTATCCCAAAAGTAAACAACCTCACAGCGATAGCCTGTTCACGATGCTATGTATGTAGTGGAGCCGTTTAGTGACAAATATTGGGTCAAGTGTGCACTTTGTGATAAAAGCATGAAACTTTGCACAGTTGTAGGTAATGACATTCCAAATATTTTCAGATGTGGGGCCACCCCCAAAAATCTAATATGGCCACTAAATCCAATAT
The DNA here is from genome assembly GCF_023055435.1 of Haliotis rufescens. NCBI lineage: Eukaryota > Metazoa > Mollusca > Gastropoda > Lepetellida > Haliotidae > Haliotis > Haliotis rufescens. The sequence goes on along the minus strand of NW_025964334.1, from coordinate 41,966,201 downwards.
GGCAACCATAGAGGAATTAAATTGTGGTATATCTCATGTGAACTTGTCCCACAACCTAAATATATCATGAAAAATGAACATTTTGTTAATGTATTTACCCAACTCTGCACCTGTAAAGTAAATAATTTTATCATAATTGAATATTTATGTTAATTTAGGTACCTAAAGTGTGAAAAAATTATATAATACGCATGTCTTTCTTTTTCGGCATATCTTTAAGACATACTTCATTAAGGCCAGTTAACTATACCAATATTATATATTCATATGGTGAATAACATGACAACAAAATATTCAAAGAAAAGAAGTTGTATGTAAATAGCTAATGATTTTTTTTGGTTGGGGACATTTAAATGTGATCACAGTTGCCATCACATTTGCAAATGTGCAACTGTACCAACTGAACAGGATGTGAAGAATATGGTGCCAGTGGTGTTAATTTGTGATCAGGCCAGTCTCTGTACAAGTGTTGATGAGGCCCGCAAAGACTTATTCAGTAAGAAAGGTAGATCAATTGATTCCATTCCTTTTTAAATCAGCTGCTTTCTATTAACATGTCACAAGAGCTGCATTTTAAGCTGACCACTGTTGGCGACGAAGTCTGGAAGCCAAAAGAGACCTTCCCACACCAACTGAGTGGGGATGGGTAACATCAGTAGCACATGGCCATGAGCCATTGTGGACTACACTACCGCAAGCTTTTAAGTGAAGCCAAGAGCTTCTGAGATGTAGTTGTAAGTCTGAGAGGTAGTTGCAGAGCAAAGTATGACTGTGTTGTGCTACATTTGATTAGTACATCACTTTGCATAAGTGATTACATTTAATTGTCACTTGCCAACCAAAACATTAACAATGTACAAACATATTTCAATAAATACAAATTTTGTTCTTTAAATATTCTGTTCTTTACCACATGAGTATACAATATTGGTATAGTTAATTGGTTTTAATGATGTATGTCTGAAAGATTTGCCAAATAAGAAAGAAATGCATATTTTCTTTCATTTTTCACAGTTTAGATTACCTAAATCAAAACAAATAGTCTACTAGAATATAGTTATTTACTTAATATTTGGAGTGTCATTACCTACAACTTCAATGAAAGAAAAAACAAATCGAAATCGAACTTTACAGCACATAATATCCATAAGCACTTAACCCAAATGCAAAAAAGGTATTGCTGTCAACATTTTACAAGTTATGTTGATGTTTTCAATAGTTGTCTTATGTTTGTATCGCATGCACTGTCAACAGAAATGGGAGCCGAGATACCACATGTGAAACCGACCTTGACACAATTTGTTTACAATATTGCGTTGACTAACGTTAGATGTCGTGGCCACACTTTTGAAATCTCCCATTGCTACACAGTGTGAAACAGGGCAATTCATTCACACGGTCAGGTAGTTTGAGCAATAACACATGTCTTTTAGTCATTTCGTATGCAAAAAGCAGCAGTTATTTGTTGAAACGGTCAAGCATGTAGGACAACTGATAGTATAAAAATTGCGGCATTACTAGCCTATGATGTGAACGTGCCCTGTCGATGTTTACGTTTTGATCATGAACTTCCTGCCCATAAATATACACTATATGACCTTAATATTAACGATCATAGCTCTCTTTTGATATCTTAGATTTGAAAATTTTCTGTAAATCAGTATCATAAACAGAAAGTCAATCTGCACTGTTGTTTCTTCTCTAGCGCCGTGCTAAATCGCCATGACGCACGGTCGCTAAAAAATATGCAATACTTGAACATAAACTTCAGTTGTCCATTGCAGACTAAACATTGGTAGTCTAAAGTCAATAACAATACACTGGGGAAAAGTAAATCTTCCTGGCCAGTCTGATGGATTTCTTTTTCAAATTGGCTGTCTGATATTATAGTAGTTATGTGTATGTGACAAGTGTGCAAAATAAATTATCGTCGTCATTGTCATGAAGTTCAACAACTACTTTACTAATCACACCATATTTTGCAATCCGTAGCACGGTATAAAATATGAGTTATATGATATTAAAGCTGAGATAATAAGGGTGATGATGGTTATTATTTTGATTTCGGCACTCAGTGTTTGACATCTAAATTTACAGTTGAAAAGGTACATTTACATGGGACCATGTATGGTCCCATGGCACTTAGAGGGTCTCATAGAACCAAGAGGGTTAATACTTAACAAAAATAAAACTTATACTGCATCTACTGCCACGTAACAACATTTCATCAGTTGAATACCCAGTCTTAATAACCAGTCTTTTTTCCAGGCTTCACGGAAATAGTCAAACCTGAGATTGTCTTTTAGGGTATTGTGATTGGATTAAATAGATAAATTGCCATGCAATATGGAGATGGATGCTTTCATAAGTATCTTGCATCCAATTAATTATCCAAGATTTATACAGCAAGATCTGTTTATTTCAATAGGAACACTTGGACTATGAGATCATCCAGTCAACTAACCCAGATTTTAACAAGGCCGTAGTGAGAGTCAACATCTTCAGGGAACACCGACAAACCGTTCAGGTAACCCAGTCACAAGCAACACACACTAGAGATTACTACACAAGTGTCGACGAGATTCCATTTGTCTTACAATAAGTTCTTTAAAGCTCTGCACGCTAACGTCGAACCCATTCGACAGAGGTGTCCATCCCCGTGCATCTGATGTCGAACCCATTCGACAGGCGAATAGCATAACAACACCCCAAAATAAAACTCGCCATATCTATTTACCGAGAAGGCTTTGCGTAACATTTAAATTACGTATGACATGCATAAATGCTCAGCTTGCTCAATATCAAATGTTCAGTCATTTATTTACCTCAAAAAGAAAATATCGCGAGTTTAAAATGTTTCGGCCAAACTTCTCGGCACACAACTACCAGAAACGGCCATTGTTGACTTTTGGCACTTCACGTTGAGCGGCATGCAGTCCGATATTTTCTTTATAATTTCATCATTTTTCCTATTCGATCATAATTTTTTGTTTGCTGACGAAAGGAAAACACCCATGTTCCTTTATTTCTAAAAATTAGCAACTTTCGGTGTAACTAATTGTAAACAAAAACAATCTGAATCGTAACATCATCGATTGGATGGAACTTGTACGATCATGGCAACGGCGGTAAACAAACAACTCCACATGCATAGTTATCCCGTTAGACTATTACAATCATTTTGTTACATCTAACTTAATTTTCTAGAATTATTGACACGTATGTATAAATCTTTGTAAAAAGAATTTCATTTTTAAAGAGTTTGCAAATGATTTCGTTTGATAAACTTTCCGACACATTGACAAGCCGACAAACGTCAGTGATACGTTTGGGCGTGGCCTAACTCGCGATTTGTTGAGTTGAACAAAGTCAACACACTGCGAAAAATGACAAATATTGAATGAAACGCAAAATCTGAACTGATATACATTCTAGGTAAACCATTCAATAGCAAAATAATGCATTTTACGAGAAATAATCAAAATACTTGCAATTTTAGCTATCATTTCTGAAACCGGAAGCACGTACCGCATGTGACACATGGAAGCAAAATATGCAAAAGTTGGTAAGCTATCATAAAGAAATTCCGAAATAGATTCAAATTCAAAAGAAAATACATAATTTACTATTTATTGATATGGAGAGCAATCTTCACTCCTATTTGTTTCATATTTCTTCGTGATTGTCGCCATCAAATGTGTAAGTCTAAATCCGAAACCGTAATGGATTTCACGCTCGATGATTTTAATTTTAAAATATTTTCTAAAAACGAACGCAACGGAGAGCGATACAACGTATTGATATGCCATAATAATAACATAATATTGTTATTGGTCTAACATTACAAAAAGAACAATTTAAATATTAAAGATGTTGTTGAAAACTTTCTGAGAACCTCCCGTCCTCTGAACCGATAACATTTTGGTACACAACGAGGTGTAAATAGATATAGATTCTAGGCTCCTATTTATATATATATATGTGATTTTGTACCCAAAACAAATTAAATTGTACCCAAAATACTTTGTGCATTTGTACCTAAGAAAATAAGACAATAATCTATAATTATATTTATGTTTTCATGTAGATGAACAGAACACATAATAAAATATTTCATCAAGTTCCAAATATGATTATGACTGTGATCCTTGAAATTGATTGTTTAGTTTTGAGAGAAAATTGACGTCTTGTCACAGAAGGAGAGGCCAGTTATTTTGGTTAAAGTAAGAATGAATTGTTTTGATAGGAAAGTGATATTATGTTAAGTTTAAGACACCAAATTAATGTATATCTTTGAAATAATTCTAGGTAGATCTACAAAATCACATACCCATTTGGGTAACAAATTACTAGAAATTTTGGGTACAAAAGTCACCACTGTACATTTCAATTGATTTTCGTGAATCAATGGGATAAAAAAAATTCGTATGAATGATTCCTTTTCTCATTTTTTTAAGACAAGAATTTGTTTTACATAACAAAACAGGCAGATCTACACGGATCACATTTAGTCCTAAAAAGGTGAAAAATATGGACACCTCAGAAATGAGGGCTTATAAGGTTATAATTCTACCTAACTAGTCACATGGTTTGACTTAGATCTAGGTCTATCTAAGAAAAGTCCTTATGAAAATCTTTTTTAATTTTTTTTATGACACTGACATTTCTGGCACTTAGACAAAGAGTATTCAAGGAAAGACAGATATTTTTTTGAATGAAAATATGACTTTCCTTTATAATTCTTTTTTCATGATGACAGGGGAACTTTTATACACACCAGCTGAGGAAGTTGTGATACTGTGATTGCATACAAAGAAAAAACAGGTTGGAAGCAGTACCTGTATGTATAAAATAGACCACATAAGGTGAACAAAAGTAATGGATTGGCTGACTGGAAAAAATACATCTGGCAAGGGTAAACATGTACACAGGCATGTTTCTTTTCATTCCAACCAGAAGACTGAGATAGCATTTTCTAAGAAACCTATGGCAAACTTACCAGCTCATGTGCCACCATGGTTCTTGTGATTAAACAAACAAAAATGTCATGTACTATTACAAGTACTTTTACTGTAATTAAATTAAATTAATTCCTATTAAATTATATTTCAGAATTGTTTTATTTGGAAACAAACCACATAATGCACAAGATTAATGTCCATATGAGTTTAGTATGTATATGTTAAGGATCTGATTTATTCATTATTCATGGAATACTAAAATTAAAATGATGACATCAGAGAGTTACTTATTCACATAGTTGATTTTCAGAGTGCAAGATAATAATTGTTGTATAAATATGTTTAAACTAAAGATAATAATTGAAGTTTGATCAGTTACACTGTGCTGATGCAAAGACTAATATTTACTGTCCCCACACACCATCATTGTGGGAAAAATAACTATTAAATATAACTTAAAATTTTAAAACCTGTAAACAGCTGTAAATAATTAAACAATTACAAATCTATCATCAATGCGCAATCATGGTGGTCTTCATATTTTTGGAATAAATTTAGAAATCCTTCGTGAAACTGTTCTAAAATCATGCTAGAATCTATGAATGTATTCCCGAAAGGAAAACTATCCTAAATGTAATGTGGAACTAACACCGAAAATATGTACGTAGCATTTTATTGCTTATATATACCCTATCATATTCGGCAACGCGGGGATGTAATTTTGAAACAAGTTTTGTCAAGCCCATTTTCGCGCACCTGTTGTTGAGGGTGATCTTGCTGATCGACGATATCCATAGACGTATTGCGTGGGATACACTTGTTGTAGTGAAACTTATCAGCATGTACATCGCAGAAATATGAATCATGTCCCATTTATATTCACAACATTGAATGGTGATTTTTTAAATATCAACAGAAGTTCAAATAAAAGATACCGAGAAACTTGCATGTGGCATGTTGATTTATCGTCTACCGTTTCCGGGTCACGGGAGCATGCAAGGTCAAACGGATTAACTAATACGCGAATTATATCGTCAAAGTCACATTTTTATTTCATGTTAGTGGTGATTACTGATACTGTGTATCGACTTATATTTTTGCTGTATGTGATAGGCGAACTATTTCAAAATTTACTGTAATTGTTTTGTTTCGAAAGCTTATCAGCAGACTACCCCTGTCTGTGACATCACATCCGGTGACCTTTGCACTTATTGAAATAGTGCTGTCAGAATTCACGATCTTTATTTTCATTTTTCTCTCGTCATATTTATTGGAATATGACGAATAAAACATTCTTCGATTGAGAAGATCGTCAACTTTCGTTAAGTTATATTTATAAAGGCAATGTAAACTTTGTTGATATTAAAATAGCAATAAGTTATGCGGAGGTCGGGCGAAGCGCGCCATGTTTGATTTTAGGACGTCTGCTAGCATCATGACACGGGTTGTTTATTTTTGTATATCGTAAATATTCAACCAAAACGCTTGAAATTAGGATTAGTGAATATTTATAAGTCATTAATTGTTTCCTGCAAATTTTATAACATGACACGTCAGATTTACCCGAATATTCGTATTTCTGCAACCGACATGATGACCTCGAAAATTAAGTTATTTTTCTGTTTAACGTTTAGATAATAAATTCACTGAAATGGTTCATAATTTACCATCGCGCTGATATGTGCCGATTATAAAACCCGAATTTTTACTCAATTAAAATTAAGATATCGGAGATATGATTATTGAAATCAATTTGCAAAAATGTTACGATATTAAAAGGTTCCTAGCATGAAATGCAAACCACCTTCAATAACGCAATTCAGGTAAGTTCAAGAAAATTTACAAATTTTGTGTTCGTTTTGGTTTAAACTTTGGTATAATTGAAAACACCAGGATATTTTTATATAGAATTGTGTAGTTTTCTATCAGGAATAAATGTGCAAAATATTTCTTCAATTGGCCATTGTTTAATGAGGCACCGACTGTTTGAAATCACCCACCCTCTTTAGAGCGCCTTATGCTAAAATTAATCCAGCAGGCAGGGGTAAGAAGTGTGAAAATAATTCAGCAGGCTAAAGGTTAAAGGTATCAAATGAGTGAAAGCGAAAGATAAATGGTATCTGACAGCCTCGAGTGCTGTGTTCTATTTCTTACACACCCTAAACTCGCACCATTTAGCATCGTATTGATACATCTTTTGTCTTTTCTCATGATCACAGTGGCGCATTTGGGACGTCATCCGTCCTACTGCTCACTACCCATACCTACTCTGACCGACAGGCCCTTGTCATTGCTTCAATATTCCTAGATCAATTTATGTCAGAAAGTAGCTTTGCGATTGGTCAATTTAGTGCTGGTCTGATAATAGCCTTTTGTGTCCTAGTTGGCTCCAAAGTGGTGAGTTGACAGCCTTTGGTCACTATTATTTCATAGCAATAAAGAATTGGGATGCGTCATGTATTTGAATTGATAGAATAATCACCCTAGACAAGGTTGATATGAAGTTTTTATGCATGATTGAAATTTTACTTTAGAAATAGCTATACAAGGCCTTGTATAAAGATATAGTAGGATAGCGCATTTCTGACACCCGTGACATAAATTGATCTTGAAATATTTCAGGAATGACACAAGGGCCTCTGGTGTTACCCTCCACAATAAAAGTTTCAGCTGTATCTGTGGATTATTAAGGCGATAATGATTATGATATGCATACAAGACAAGACCAAAAACATTTATTAAGACTCTAAAGACACAAAGTTTCAACACAAACATAGGTAAATTCGACAGAAGCATGGGTAACTTATCAATATATTACAATCAGGAAAGTAGTCCATAATAATTTTGACCCTAAGTCATCATCATGGAGTCACGGACCTGGGATTTGATACCAGTTACCTCAAATGGGTTTCTCACCCACAAGTGTGTAAGAACAGTTGAGACCTGTTAACAGGATCCATGAATTTTATTGTATTGTTGGACCCTGCACTTTATTTGTCATACCTTGCGGTGTGTTTGCAGTACATCCACCCATCAGACAGTTTGAAGTTGGGACAGGCAGAGCTGGTGTGCATTGACGAGGCAGCAGCCATACCATTACCTCTAGTCAAAGCTCTTCTGGGACCTTATCTTGTCTTTATGGCCTCCACGGTCAATGGGTAAGTGCCCCCAGCAGTTGTCACCTGCCCAAATGAACTTTTACGGTGGATATAGAACTTGTCTCAATCCATCCATCTTGTTTCGTTTCCGAAGCATAATTCATGTACCATACTGAATTATACTTTTGCAGAAATATGTCAAATGAGGGAAGGGGTTCAGTTATCGTACTTCATACGACCAAGTGTATATATCCTCAGGTGGCTGTAACTTGTCTTGATGGCCTCCAGTGAGTAGGTGTGTAGCCTCCAGTGGCTGTTACTTGTCTTGATGGCCTCCAGTGAGTAGGTGAGTAGCCTCCAGTGGCTGTTACTTGTCTTGATGGCCTCCAGTGAGTAGGTGAGTAGCCTCCAGTGGCTGTTACTTGTCTTGATGGCCTCCAGTGAGTAGGTGAGTAGCCTCCAGTGAGTAGGTGAGTAGCCTCCAGTGGCTGTTACTTGTCTTGATGGCCTCCAGTGAGTAGGTGAGTAGCCTCCAGTGAGTAGGTGAGTAGCCTCCAGTGGCTGTTACTTGTCTTGATGGCCTCCAGTGAGTAGGTGAGTAGCCTCCAGTGAGTAGGTGAGTAGCCTCCAGTGAGTAGGTGAGTAGCCTCCAGTGGCTGTTACTTGTCTTGATGGCCTCCAGTGAGTAGGTGAGTGGCCTCCAGTGAGTAGGTGAGTAGCCTCCAGTGGCTGTTACTTGTCTTGATGGCCTCCAGTGAGTAGGTGAGTAGCCTCCAGTGAGTAGGTGAGTGGCCTCCAGTGAGTAGGTGAGTAGCCTCCAGTGGCTGTTACTTGTCTTGATGGCCTCCAGTGAGTAGGACCGCCTCCGTGGTCTTGTGGTAGAGCGTCCGCCCGGAGAGCGGAAGGTCCAGGGTTCGATCCCGGGCCGCGTCATACAAAAAGACGTTAAAAGATTGTACTTGTTGTTACCCTGTCTGGCGCTCGGCATTAAGGGGCTAAAACAAGGACTGGTCGGCTCGGAGTCAGTATACTGTGTCTGAGTGGGGTATTCATGTTAAACTGCGTCATGGTATCTCAGTGTGCTAGCACTATAAATCGGCATCAGTCCGGACTAGTACAAGCAGCCACACACACACATACACGTGCATGCACGTCGCTATATAAGTGCAATAATCTTGGACGCGACGTTAAACCCAATTTCACCTCACCTCACCTCCAGTGAGTAGGTGAGTAGCCTCCAGTGAGTAGGTGAGTGGCCTCCAGTGAGTGTATGAGTAGCCTCCAGTGGCTGTTACTTGTCTTGATGGCCTCCAGTGAGTAGGTGAGTAGCCTCCAGTGAGTAGGTGAGTGGCCTCCAGTGAGTAGGTGAGTAGCCTCCAGTGGCTGTTACTTGTCTTGATGGCCTCCAGTGAGTAGGTGAGTAGCCTCCAGTGAGTAGGTGAGTAGCCTCCAGTGGCTGTTACTTGTCTTGATGGCCTCCAGTGAGTAGGTGAGTAGCCTCCAGTGAGTAGGTGAGTGGCCTCCAGTGAGTAGGTGAGTAGCCTCCAGTGGCTGTTACTTGTCTTGATGGCCTCCAGTGAGTAGGTGAGTAGCCTCCAGTGAGTAGGTGAGTAGCCTCCAGTGGCTGTTACTTGTCTTGATGGCCTCCAGTGAGTAGGTGAGTAGCCTCCAGTGAGTAGGTGAGTGGCCTCCAGTGGCTGTAACTTGTCTTGATGGCCTCCAGTGAGTAGGTGAGTAGCCTCCAGTGGCTGTTACTTGTCTTGATGGCCTCCAGTGAGTAGGTGAGTAGCCTCCAGTGGCTGTTACTTGTCTTGATGGCCTCCAGTGAGTAGGTGAGTAGCCTCCAGTGGCTGTAACTTGTCTTGATGGCCTCCAGTGAGTAGGTGAGTAGCCTCCAGTGGCTGTTACTTGTCTTGATGGCCTCCAGTGAGTAGGTGAGTAGCCTCCAGTGAGTAGGTGAGTAGCCTCCAGTGGCTGTTACTTGTCTTGATGGCCTCCAGTGAGTAGGTGAGTAGCCTCCAGTGGCTGTTACTTGTCTTGATGGCCTCCAGTGAGTAGGTGAGTGGCCTCCAGTGAGTAGGTGAGTAGCCTCCAGTGGCTGTTACTTGTCTTGATGGCCTCCAGTGAGTAGGTGAGTAGCCTCCAGTGGCTGTAACTTGTCTTGATGGCCTCCAGTGAGTAGGTGAGTAGCCTCCAGTGGCTGTTACTTGTCTTGATGGCCTCCAGTGAGTAGGTGAGTAGCCTCCAGTGGCTGTAACTTGTCTTGATGGCCTCCAGTGAGTAGGTGAGTAGCCTCCAGTGGCTGTTACTTGTCTTGATGGCCTCTAGTGAGTAGGTGAGTAGCCTCCAGTGAGTAGGTGAGTGGCCTCCAGTGAGTGTATGAGTAGCCTCCAGTGGCTGTTACTTGTCTTGATGGCCTCCAGTGAGTAGGTGAGTGGCCTCCAGTGAGTAGTTGAGTAGCCTCCAGTGGCTGTTAGATGATGGATGGCAGGCAGGCCATCAAGACAAGTAAGTATAAGAAGATGAATATGTTTTTCAGGTATGAGGGCACTGGTCGGTCTCTGTCCTTGAAACTGGTAGAACAGCTGCGCCAACAAGTAACAACATTTGGAAACAGTGGCAATTCAACAGATGTACAGAAGATGGTGGCAGCTGCAAAACCAGGATTGGGACAGTCAGCCTCAGGTGGGTTGAATCATACTCAAATATCCGCTTCAGCGTAATGAGAACATAAGGAAACCATATGACACACCACTGGCCCCTTTCCATAACCTGCTTGTCCCGGAATAACACGAAGGCCCCGACGGCATGGGATGTTGTCAATATCAACCACTGGTTAAGTTCTCAGGCCAAAATCGATTGTTTTGATATTGCTGGAATATTGTAGACTGCAGTAAAAAAACAAAACAAATTGCAAATGTTTTAGATTAATTTAAGAAAGGACAAACACCTATGAAAATCTATGAATTTACATTTTCTTTGAGTTTCAACAAATGAAGGTTTATATCGCGTAATAATATATGCCAAATGTTTACAAAAAGAAATCATACAAATGTTATCGGGACAAAACTGCAACTTCATACCAATTTTTAATATGCATGTATCTTTGTTCACAGAGACACATGAAAGAAAAATACCCCATGTTTTGAGTGGTTTCTAAATGCAGCTAAAATAATTGGATTTTACTGGTTTTAACAAGTGACAAGTCTTCTTATTAATGTAATCACTAAAGTGGTGGTATTAAACTTCCCCATTGAGTGCATGTATGTCTAACAAGTTCTTCCATGTCAAAAATGTAATGTTCAAAATGTAATGTTCCGCCATCTTTGTCCCTCGGCATGCCTCCTCCTCAGGATGTGGGGATGTGCTAGAAAGGACGCACAGCATGTGTTTCATTCCTTAGGAAATAAATGGCTTATTGAATGCACCTCACTTGTATCGTTCAGCTCGACGACAAAGCTCCTCATAGCGATAACCTGTTCCCAGCAATATATCTCTAAAAATAGCACCACATCATTGTAGCTAACCTATATTTGTAGTCAATTTTATAATGTCAACAAAAACAACCAAGGTGTTCTCAGCATTGATGTCAGCAAATTTCAGCTTCCTGAGTCTGGAAATATCACACACATGACAAAAATGTAATCGAAAGCTCGAGGAAGGATATTGAAACTTCAAGCTGAAATAGACTTAGGAGACGCTTGTAGGGAACTGAATCATTTGCTAAGTGATACACATGGAGACAACCCACCCCTTTAGTATCTCACAATATGATCCCATCTATTGTTAAGACGGAAACAGAAACTTTAAGTCAGATCATTCATCAATATCGTTAACATTTAGACTATCAAAAGTGCAGCACTGGATAGGTTCAATTTACACTGAGTTGGATTAAGATAAATCAGGATATATGTACAGAAGGCAAATGCTCAATAAACAATCAGCTCCTATGGGAAATGATCATGCTAATGATCCGAGGTAAACTACACAATATTCATCGTATCAGAAAAGAAAATGTGAAACGTTGCAAATGGACATACAACATAATTACACAAAAAAACTGAGGAATTGGATGAAACCGATGTCGACAATATCAAACTGACAATTCTTAGTGAAATAGATTTTCTCAGTTTAGAAGAAATAACAATAATTAGATCTTTGGGAATAATGGTTAGATCTAAGGCAATATGGATGGAACATTATAGACCAACATAAGAATATTTTAAAGGAAGTAAACTCCAAAACTATCTTGTGAGTTGTTTCACCAAATTGAAGGCGAACTGAATTATGATAAGGTCTTTGGAGCAGTTAAATGTTAGAAAAATGGGAAAAGTCCAGGACCAGATGGGTTTACTGCGGAATTCTTAAGATTCTTCTGGAATGATATAGGTAAAATCTAAATTTTGCATACAGAACTGGTGAATTATCCATCTCACAAAAGAGAGGACTAGTTACTTGTGTGCCTAAAGATAATACACCAAAACAATTCCTAAAAGAATGGCATCTAATATTATTATTATCGGTTTGCTATAAGACTGCTTCAATAGCTATATCACGTAGATAAAATCTGTTAAAGATATAGTTATTATCGAAGATCAGAAGGCATTCATGCCTGGGCGAATCATTGGGGAAATAACATAGGTAACAGATGTATTATCCAATACAGTCAAGTCTCATTAATCCCACAAACGGCTTTATCCGACACTAATAATGGGAACTGATTAAATCAGTGCTATTTAGACCCGTTAATCCGACAGTCTCGCACTCTGACTCCGACACAGCTAATTTGCAACGAATTACTGAAATCACTCATTAATCAGTCACATTAATCCGACACAGTGATCAGCGTACTCCGTGGTCATCTGCCCGCGAGTACACAGCCCGTGTTTTGATGCAAGACGAATCGGCTGGTAGCTGCATATTACAACGGCTGCAGAGATAAATGTGCTTAACAGTTAATGCTTTAAATAAAGAAAACAGGATAATTCACATGCTTAGATTACCACAATCTTATTAAAATCAGATACAAGTTCTCGCGACGAGGACATCCCATTACAGGTCACGTCAGAACAACCTTTTGCGAACTTTGACCTACCAATGAAATGACCAACAGGTAGCCGACGTTAGCCACTTAGAAAGCAGCTTTCTTAAGCTTTGGGTACCAGTTTCAAAGTTGCGACTTCCATTCAAGACTATGCTTTTTAAAGTATTTTGAATCGGTCATACAGTCTGTAACAGTTGTTTTGTGTTAATCTTTAGAGGTTGCATGATTAGAAAACATATTCCACCAACAATGTAACATAACAATATGAATATTTATTTTATATTTTTTATTACGTGTTTGAATCCTTATCTATCGTGTAGTTGTCCGATTTTTCGATCACAAACGTTGATACTACTAAATTTCATTATCAGACATACTCGTTAATCCGACATAATCATATGCAACCATCGATGTCGAATTAACGTGACTAGACTGTATACTGAAAATTATCAAATTCCAACTGTTGATCAATTTTGATTACACTTTGTACAAAAATGGAGTGTTGTCACATGCTTGTTGCCACCAAAGATGACCTTTCCACTTTGACCATACTAACTAATGAAGCTGAAGCTTTACATGCTTGTTACTTACAATAATGAATTTGTTGAAGAGGTTTAATCTGATTTTCAATTTGACCACCTCTGCAGCTGTATTGAAGGACCTGTATTTTTAAACTTATCCTACCTCACACTATGCAGTTCATCCTTCTTCAATCCTGGTGTGGAAACAACCTCAAACAAGTGTCCAGCTTGAAAAAACATGTCACCCAAACATCACAGTCATCACCATGGCACCCACCACAAACAATGGTTCATTCACCACCTGATTCATGTGTGACCAACATAGACAATGATCAACTGACCGAAATCAATACCCCTCTCTTCAGGATCGACATCGACAAGGCTTGACCAATCAACATCGACTAGGATCTACTGGTTGAAATAGATACCCCTCTTTAGAGATCGACATGTTCAGTCAAGGGATCAAAACTTCCATATGGAATCGACCGATGGACATCGATACCCCTCTCCAAGGGATCAACATTAAACTAGGATCTACAGATCGATATTGATATTGAGTTACTCTTGCCCGGGCCTTGTAGTGTTGGAGCCAATTTAGCCAATGCCTAACTATCCGCGAGCCAGCTTCACTCTGGGCCTTAACTATCTCGTTCATCTGTTCCCAACTCATCTGCAAGGAGGATTCAGCCTGGGCTGCCAGCACCTCTGATAATTTACTGTCCTGGCCTCAGCAAAGCTTTTCTGATGGTCCAATAGTCTCTCCATAACTTCCCGCCCACTCGGATATGACTGGTTCTGCGCCATTCCCCTTTGGGTCTGGTCATCTCCACCCTCCTGCGCCCAGTTATTTGGATTGGTCTCCGTCTGTTGCACATGTGAAGCCTCTGTCCTCTGTGTATGGTTCCTTCGCCTGTTGCATTGGCGGAGTTTATGGCAAAATCTAACTGGCTCACGACCTCGTCACTCATCAAATTCCTCTAAACTGCAGACATCATCCAGGATCAGATTTCCCTCCGAATTTCTAATGTTTATGATCTTCTGCGCCAGTCGTTTATCAATCCCCTGGATTTCACATAGTTCAGACCTAGTGACATGCACGGTTTTAAATTTGGTTTTGACACGGGCATTACATGTCCACCGACTGACACTACTGTCTGCAAGAATCTATTATCTGCTTGAAACAATCCTGAAACAGTAGCCACCATCATACAAGATGAACTATACAAAGGTTATTTGATAGGTCCATTTATGCAATCTCCATTCCCTCACCACAGGGTAAATCCAATCGGCATCGTGGAAGGGAAATATTCCAGAAAGAAGCGATTGATTGTTGACCTCTCGGCCCAACATGATGATGTGGAAAACCCAAGTTTGAACTCATTATTTCACAAAGAACAATTCTACCTCACCTATGTGAAAGTGGACGACGCTATCCAACTTATCAAAGTCATGGGACAACATGCTTACCTGTGTAAGGTTGACATAACAGATGCATTCAAAATGCTTCCAATTCACCCTTCTTTATGGAACTTACATGGCATATCATGGGATCATCAGCTTTATTATTACACTCGCTTGGTCTTCGGACGCCAGTCCAGTCCAAAGCTGTTTGATGGCCTGTCTACAGCAGTGTGTTGGATTGCAAATCATGTGTATGACATTGACAATATATTGCATCTTTTGGATGATTTTTTGACTGTGGATAAGGACTTAGAACCAGGCATTAGCACAATGCTTATTCTCGGAACTGAATATCCCCTTGTCCCCCCATAAAACGGTCGGATTGGTCACATGTTTGGAGTATCTGGGGATTATTTTGGACACTGATAGAATGGAAGCTCGTCTACCCACTGAGAAAGTGGCAAGAATCGTCTCCATCATGGCAACTATTCAAGATGCAAAAAAAGTCACAAAGCAACTACTGCTCAGCATTATTGGTCTTCTAAATTTTGCTATGCAGATCATTCCTGTGGGTAGGGCATTCATCAGTTCTTCTACAACTGGCCCACTCTGTAAAACATCTACGTCATCGGGTCACTTTGAACAAACAATGTTGTCTAGATTTTGATATGTGGAGAACATTCTTACGCGATTGGAATTGCCGGTCGTTTTTCATGGAAGACCTAATCGCAGCCCCTCAATTGGACCTGTACACAGATGCTGCTGCATCTGTTGGTTTTGGAGCTTACTTCCAGGGTAAATGGTTTGCTGCTCCATGGTCGGTTGACTTACTGCAAGCTACCACAGAGGACATGTCCATTGCCTTACTCGAACGTTTCATTGTGACAATATGGCTACTGTTACCAATCTTTGCAAATGTCGTTCTAAATCTCCATTCATCATGTGTCTGTTAAGGAAATTTGTATTAACTGGTGCCAAATATTATTTTGTATTCAGTCCCCGACATATACCTGGCAGAGTTAACCATATTGGTGATGCCTCATGATCTCGCTTCCAGATGACCAAGTTCCGACAACTAGCTCCAAATGCCGAACCTGCACCAGAAACATGCGTGCGTCTGTGTCAGCTCATCTTACCGCCAGTCCAGACTTAGATGATTTGTGATCGCAAGCTGTGTCAAAAGCCACGAGGGCTGTATACAGAGGAGGGGTTCAAGCCTTTTTAACCTTCATGGCTATGTGCGGGTTTGTGTGGCAGCCCTTCGTGTTACCTCCATTGTCGGAAGATTCATTGTTATTGTTTGTAGCCCACTGCCATCATCGACTACATTTACGTTATACGACCATCAAGAGTTATCTGTGTGGAGTGAGATTCACTTATCTGAGGCATAATGTGCCGAATCCATGGTGTTCTAGGAATCTGCTATGAGTAGAAACAATCATGAAGGCAATCAAGAAAGAACATGGTGTTAATCGAAGTGTGCGACTACCAATTTCTGTAGCCATTTTAGAGCAGATTTGGATCACCCTAGAGAAAGGTCTATTTTCACCTTTGATGAGGACCTTCGATGAGGACTGTGTGTTCAGTCGCTTTTGGGGGCTTTCTCCGGGGAGGAGAATTTACTTGTGACCATTTTGATACAAATTTCATTTGTCTCTCAGCTCTGTCGTGTTTAGACCAGATTGTACATTGTTTGATTTGACACTTAAATCGTCTAAGACAGACCCTTTTCGCAGGGGTATAAGATGGTCATCCATGCAGTTCCAACATCTTATTGTCCGGTCCGTTGTCTACAGGAATTTATTCATCATAGGAGGGCCATGGGAGCTGCTCAGCATGATCCTTTGTTTGTTAATGAGCAGAATATTCCCCTTACCAGGCCTTTCTTTATTAAAAAATTAAAACAAACCTTGCCTATGGCAGGATATGACCAAGAGAAATACAACGGTCACTCATTTCGTATTGGTGCTGCTACCTCCGCTTCTACGGCTAATATTCCAGACCATCTGATCAAGACTCTAGGCAGGTGGTCATCAGATTGTTATGTTCGATATATGAGGATGCCCAAATCATCCATAGCACAGGCTCACTAGGGGTAACTACTTGTCCTAGTTGTATATTTAATGCCTTTGGGGATTCTCAGTCAATTCTTTACTTCGATTTTGGGTGTATTTACCCCTGCAGTCATTAGGATGGGATGCATTGGATGCCTGTTGTCAAAACACAGGTCAGGCTTGACCTCCATGGTATTTAGCATCCAATGCGTTCTATCTGTAGTGTAGAATGATAGATGTAACACTCTCGACAATTGATCCCATCAGCTTGGGCCTGACCGATGCTTAGTCAGGTACACACAAGTCAGGTACATGAAGTCGATTCTCCTGTGTTTATACCCAATGCTTGGGAAGGTTGTCAGTTGTGCAAGGCGAATCGATCCCTAGCTGGGCATGACTGATGCTCAGTCATGTACATGTACCAATAGCTTTTCTAGTCACATGTGTATAATTTGCAGTGAGAATCCCCTTATGCCAAACTTTGTTAGAAATGTATTATATTGAATGTGTCTTGGGTATAGACAATTCTTAAAATTTTGTTCATGATATGTTTCGCATTATCATTGTTCGTTTGTATGATGAGGATTGAATTGGGGTTTGGGGTTTGGAGTTTATACGAGACTTTAAATGCTTAGTGTCTATTGTTGTGCTTTCACAAAAGTGATTGCGCCTATTTCAATTAACATGTGAACTAGTTTTTTTCAAATGACATGAGAAAGCACATGTAGTGCCTTGGCTACTGTTATAGCCTACATAAAATAAAGCCACCTATCATTCCCCAATTTATCTTGTGTCTTGTATCATTGGTTAACCTTAAAGGGAGATAATTTTGTCAACAAAAGAAGGTACAAATTTCAAGTTCTTCCATTCGGGATATCAATAGCACCTTGGCTATTCACCAGAGTCATGGCTCCGATTATCAACTTTGCCAATCTGCAACTAGTCTGTCAATTATATACCTAGACGATGTTTTTGCACCACATCAAGACAAATCACGATTACAACAGAACAAGATCTTCCTGATCCAACAAATGTCATTTCTTGTTTTCCCGGTACAATCAATGAAGCCAGAGGTCATCCAAACACAAGGCTTTGTGTATACTGGGGTGATGTTAGTATTGCCACGTCCCATAAGATCCCTCCCTTGATGGATATCTCTTGTAGGGAACCTAACATCCCTTCAAGACATGACATTCAGAGGGATATTGACATTACAGCCACTCCAGGATTGGGTCATCACTTGGAGATCACACCCCCTCGACTCCCTTATCCAGACACCAGGAGAATTGATTCAGAATCTCCATTAGTGGAAAAACAGAGGTCATGTTATGAACGTCAATCACCTAGCATTACCTGTTCACAGACACATCCAATTACAGAAGGTAATATTCCATGCTCTCTGGTACTGGAAAGCTTGATTATCTCACTCCTCATTCCTCATTGCCACGGACAACACCACAGTCCTAGTTTACATTCCGTAACAAGGAGGATCCAAATCCAGCTCCCTTTTGATGGAGACTACAAGATTGTTTACCTTGGGAAACTCCATCATTTGCCTGAAGGATGCGAGACATATTCAATAGATACTGAATATCCTAGCGGACAGCTTTTCTCACTGAGGAAAGACAGTGACAACATAATGGTCATTACATCAAGAAGTGTTCTACTGGATAACATCAAGAAGTGTTCTACTGGATAACATCAATCAATAGACTAATGAGGTAATTTTTATGGAAGATGAGAATCTTCCCAAAAGGGATTTTTTCAGTGTGTTTTTTCAGGACTGTTAATAGAACCATATGAACCTCTTTCCAAAACAATTTTGATCCGAATACCAAGGTCTTTTTACTTGCCATGGTCACAATAGCGCCAGAGTGTCTGAAATCCACCCCATAGATTTTTCAACACTGATGCACGCCAAAGATTGGAGCCAAGAATCAATCCGCATCTCTGGGTCATAGACATTTTACAATTCCAGCCTTAGCACCGTTAGGGGACCATTTAGACCTGACTACTGTGTCCAATCCATGCTCTCAAGTTTTACCTGAAAGCTTCAGAACCTCAGGAGACGTAAAAGAGACTCTTCATCTCCTGCAGGACATTCTCAGACAAAGTTGTTACTAAAGCTACGGTGATGGAATGGCTAATAAATAGATGCATCAACTATACATGCATCTGTCAATGGGGGGGGGGGGGGGGGGGATGGTCGGGTAGCCTAGTGTTAAAGCGTTAGTTTGTCACGCCGAAGACCCGGGTTCAATTCCCGACATGGGCACAATGTGTGAAGCCCATTTCTGGTGTCCCCCGCCGTGATATTGCTGGAATATTGCTAAAAGCAGCGTAAAACCATACTCCCTCACTCTGTCAATGGGACTCACTTTTAGCAACTTTTACTAAGTTGGTGTTCAGCAGGACCTGGGAGGGATACACTCCCTAGGTCCCATAGTGGCAGTGCAAACTATCATAAGCCAATAGCCTTCCCTACTTCTAAGGAAAGAAAAGGGGTGGGTTGGGTGGTCAGGGTCCAAATCTGCAGTCTCGAAAGGTAGGTACACCTTTTGATCACTCCAGCTTCTGAGGACAGACTGCTTAGAGGCAGATTAACGGAAATGACACCGTGGAAGATTAAGACTGAATGTGGTGTCAGAATTGGATGTTACGTCATGGTCTGTAAGTGACCGCATTTGACGTCAGAACTGGAAGTGACGTCATAGACTGGAAATGATACTTAAAATCTGTAAGTGACCGTAAGTACATGATAGGCCGGAAATGATGTCAAAGAACTGAAGCCAACGATAGGAGATCTAGTTTTAGAACATCTATGAAGTCATTTATATGCAAAATAATAAATATGATGATAATTCCAGTGAAGGTTCCAAATATACTACTCAAAAGAAGATAAGGATCACCTGATTCTTTCATATTACTATAGCTAATCTCTCATGTCATGACAGATTAACTTTACCATTATGAAAGAATCGGGTGATCGTTAACTTCTTTTGAGTAGTATATTTGTGTTTTTGCACATGAAGTGTTCAAGTCCTCATGAGGAGATTTGTTAGTTTGTTTTTTCACCTTCAGGAATAGAAAAATACTATTTTTGGATGGAATGATATTCCAATGTCAACTACTCTTGGAATACACCAAAGCCAGAACCCGCCTAACCCTCTGGTATATTCTGACAATAATGTCATAGAGGTAGAGGATTCGTAATAATTATGGGAACAAATAAACATCTTACCGGTAGTTCATAGGTTTTAGAGTTAGTTACCTCTATTAACATCAGAAGTATTCCCACCCTCCTCCCCATTCTGTCTCTTCATGATAGACATTTGGAAAGATGTGAGGTTTTCCTGCCTTAGCACGGTAAAGAACTGGATGCTGATTGTTAGTGTTATTATCTTGTTGACAGTGAAGAGAACTTCAAAATTGTGAACATTAGTTTTAGTGTCATTGCAGGCAAAATGCATGATTAATGGCAATCATGTAATAGAGGTAGTAACCTTAGAATTATTAACAATGATGTCTATTATGTCTATGATTGAATGTTGGAAAGCTTTTGAATGAGTGTATGTTGTCATCTGATTATAGGCCGTGTTCTCCATGAGATATCCCTGACTGAGTCTATACGGTATGCTGATGGTGACCCTGTGGAGTCCTGGCTAAACAGTATACTGTGTCTCGAATCAGGCAGCATTCCGCGTATCCTGTCAGGCTGCCCAGTCCCAGCCCTATGTGAGCTGTACTATGTCAACAGAGATACACTCTTCTCTTACCACAAGGCTTCGGAGGCCTTTCTTCACAGAGTTATGGCCCTTTGTGTTGCCTCACACTACAAGGTAAGCACACTCATCAATATACCCATGGGGATTTGTTGGCTGAATAGGTCCTCAGTATCTTATCGCCAAACATTATTTTATTTTATGTTTATTCGCTCGCAACACAATGTCAGAGAATAAAGTTATCAGTATGTCCGTTATAATTTCAGGAGCAAAACTAAAAAACTGTTCATTGTTTTCATAATGAAGCATATATATGTCCATTACGGGTACCTGTTGAACAAGTGCTTTTTGCTGTTAAAGGAAATTTTTATTTATTTAATTTGGGGGCATGTGATGGAAACAAGTTTAACTTGGACTCATTTCGGGGTGTTCCAGAGCAGACTACAAATCTATTTAACTCTTTCACACCTTAGGCCGATAGACTGGCCAAGAAGCCTCACGTCCCCAGACAAAGTAGGCTGGTAGACCGTCCAAGCCGTTTTCACGTCAAAATAATATATAAGTTTATGAACCTACCTGTCATATAATTCATTTATTATCCCCCGCCACGAAGTGGAAGGGGGAATATAGGAAACGGTGCCGTCTGTCC
Source organism: Haliotis rufescens (assembly GCF_023055435.1). Lineage (NCBI taxonomy): Eukaryota > Metazoa > Mollusca > Gastropoda > Lepetellida > Haliotidae > Haliotis > Haliotis rufescens. Next base: position 41,944,751 of record NW_025964334.1, on the reverse strand, counting down.
CTTCTACAGTCCTTCCATCAATCTGTCTTTCCGTCCGTCCATCACGTTTAGTTTCCGATGCAGAACACAAAAACCATGAGAGACATCTTAACCAAACTTGGCACATAGATAGGTCTAGTGGTGAACTGATGCCTTTTGATAGTTTTGGATTTTAAAAAAAATTATTTTTCGAGTTTCCCTGGCAACGACTTTGACTTAGACTTAGAGTGAAAATAGCAGTAGCGTTTGTTTTTGGAGTGACTAGCCCAGTTTCCTCTCACAGGAATGTAACAGAAGCTCTCCATATTTCACAGCAGCTGATTTTCGACAAGTCTGACAGATATGGGTGTCAATGTGCCCACTTCCTGGTCCAGACGGACATTAATGCAGCTCTACAAATAAAATCTGAGGGGGATTACAGGAACCAACAGCACGGTCACCACCGCTATGATCTCTCAAACAGCTCTAGTCAGTCAAGATTAAGGCGGTGATGTGCTGCTACAGAGACACAATTCACAGGATTTTGCCCCGGATAAATTCTGCTAGTGCCACAGAAAATACAGTGACAGTGTTTTCATTACAAAGGGAGATCACTGAATTAAAGTCTATCGTCATGAACTCGGGACAACAATTACAACCTCCTACATGTACATTTACCACCACCAGCGACAACGACAACCCCACAGAGGAGTCAAGACAAGCCACAGGAGCAAGTTGTGATGTTCTCAGACAGCTACACAGGATTGATGTACCCTCGGATTCACTGCCACACATACACACATTTCATCCACTTTAAAAGGGGGGCGGTCGGGTAGCCTGGTGGTTAAAGCAATCGCTCGTCACGCCGAAGACCCGGGTTCGATTCCTGACATGGGTACAATGTGTGAAGCCCATTTCTGGTGTCCCCCGCCGTGATATTGCTGGAATATTGCAAAAAGCGGCGTAAAACAATACTCACTCACTCACTTTAAAAGGGAGGATACAACAAGGTAATATGTCAATTTAGCCTTGCTTCTTCTGCCAAATCAGGAAAATTTAGAGTCGGATTTTGATGGACAGACTTTCAACTTACGTGATGAACCAAGGATTGATCGCTCATTAACACTTGGAGAATTTATCAAGGCGTTTGGAATATACAAGGAGATGCTGTGCTGGCAATGCAGAGAAACGGCGTCAACTGGACGGCCATGAACAGACAGTGATTGATTTGGCCACTCAGTATGGTGGGACAGTCCACTATGATTACCACAGGTTGTTCGCGGCCAGTGTGGCAGCCTTTTCTGAGGAAGGCACCGGCATTAGGTGGGATATACCTGATCAGAGACTATGGACAAGAGTTTCATGTGGCCTCCATCTTGTGCTTGTAATGTTTGCTATAGTATTACTCACAACACAGAACCGTGTCCCAATGTGGCAGACCCCAACAGACGACCACCTATAAGACCTGGGACTCATAACAACAACAGATCAACCAACAATCATCAGACTGACTCAACATGCTCAAGGGGCCGTCCACGTGTTATGAATCAGGGACGAGAAGTATGTAACAATTTTGAATGACTTTGGAAGTACTCGACACAACTGCCCATTCTTACATGTTTGTACGAAGCGTCAAGGCACTTAACATGGACAATCCAAATGCCACGGTCACTAAAGCAGTGGAAACAGACGTCACAAGGGGTTATGTGATTGGACCCTTCGGGACACCACCATACAGCGTTTCGGAGGAAATTTATCTCAAGTTAGGATAAGAATCAGATAATAATGGTTTCCAGATGAGATTACTGTCAATTACACAGGGAGTTATTGCAGGCAAATCCCATCCCGGGTCCTTCTGGTATGTTCAGGCTATGTAAGATGTAATAGAGGTAGAAGTTTTGTAAGAATTATCGAACAATAGTTATCATTGTTAATAATTCTAAGAATACTACCTCTATTACAGCAGAAGTACTCCAGCCACCCTCACCAGTGTTCGCGGTAGGTTTTTATACAGTGTGTGCAGAAATGATATAATAAATTTTCAATTCAAATATTTCGCGTGTGAAGTTATGATTTCAATAAAATCAGTACTAGTACAGCTAATAATTATGACCAAGCTTTAACTTACTGTCAAGTTTTGATATAATGAACATTCAATCATTAATAAGATAAATATGACTTGTTAGCAAATGCCCATGTGTGGAAGTTTTCTTCCGTCGCTCTGTTTATGATCGTTCGTATTACCGACTATTACTTGTAAGCTGGACTCTGATTGGATGAAAGGAACGACTTCTGGGACTTATCGATGGTAATGAATGACGTCCTGTGTCTGAGATTAGTTATTCCGTTGCCCAAAGACCATATATGGAAATATAAAGGACGCGATTCAAAGCGCCATCTGGCCATGCTCTATTTTTAGCAATGGGAATTTCCAGGTTTTGATTTATTTTCGTCTGAACATCGTAAGCAGGCTATCAGCTTTGAATAGTTTTTTTATTTTATGGTATTAATACAAAATTAAGTATATCACAATCTGTGCGTGCAAAACACGCATGCAAAATATTTTTTGCGTGTTTATATTATTTTAATGCGTTAAAAACGCAGGTTTCTGCGTTAACGCGAATACTGCTCCCCAATTCATCTACCTCTAGTGGTAAGATTAGGAAGAAGTGAGATTCCCACCATTGCATACGTCATAGCTTGTGTGGTTACGATGCTATTTGGGAACAACTAATTGTGTGTGATTGTCAGTGAAGAGGACGTCTGTTAAAAATCTGAAAATTTTAGTTAGTGTGACTGAAGCCAAAATACAGGATTTATTGCAAAGATTAAATAGAGGTAGTATTCTTAGAATTATTAACAATGATAACTATTGTTTGATTTCTGCTTGATACAATATTTCAGATAACAAAGATCATGTCGATATTTTTTAAGTCCATTTTTCAGAATATTATTATGCTTCAATAGGTCATGCTAGGTATACCGTATTCGACGTAATAAGCGCCCCGCTCTAATAAGCGCCCACGGGGATATTTGTTAATATATTGGCTATTGAACAATCCCAATTAGCACCCCTTCCGATTGATCAATGTACATAAGACTTATCTATTTGTGTATGATATGCACTCGTGTGTTATATGCATCCTTAATTATGGGCAATTCAATTTTTGAAAAATGTATCTGTCGTATATAAACATTTCAGACTGTCAGCATAAACCACGAAATTTATGTCGTTTTCTTGTAATTTGTAAATAAGCTTGAATTTACACCAATGATATCAGTTGACCAGAACCGTTACTCTAATGACAAGAAATATTATGCTACTGATATTTTCCAATGTTATTACACACAATCTCCTTAATTACAAAATCTTTAGTCCATGCCAAACTGCTCAATAGTTAAGGTATGATAAGGACTAGTAGAAGTTTGCCAAGGGTTTTGCTTTATGTTAACCTTATAAGGACTAGTGGATTGAAAATGGTAGTTTCTAACATTGTTGGATTTCTTAACATATAATGCAAAAGTTTCAAAAGTTTCTTTTTTCTTTTTTTTTGTGTTACACCAATTACAAGTGTTGTTTAATCAAGCACAATTTTTTCGATATTGTTTTAATGTACTCTGTGTGTGTGTAGACTATACAATAAGTTGTACCCGCAATAGCTTTTAAGCAGCCTTCAGCTATTCTGTGTGTTAAAACCTTTGTTCCTGTGTGTGCTAGAGTAAACACATCTAAGTATTTCTCCAGCACTCAGCTGTAGTCATACTATTCTAATACATCTCAGTATAAGTTTCTTAATCCTATTAAAGCATTAGTAGTTTTAGTAGTGTTAGTATTAGTTGCATAAGTGTTATCTTGCAATTTCTCCAAAATGGCGTCCTTCCCTCCTCAGTCAGCTTCTCCAAAATGTGGCTGATTTATGACCCTCAGTAGAGTGATGGAAGTGCAGAGGATCCACCTGTATAGAGCATGATTGATGTTCCCTGTCTCCCTCTCTCCAAGAAAGCCTTTACCAAGCAAAGTGAAGATATCACTAAGGCTAAGAGGAAGGATGTGGCCAAGAGAAAGGTTGATGATATTATCTCCAAGACTGATAAAAAACCTACATCTCGGCTTGATCAACCATCTGACACTCAGCAGTCGCCAGTGCCGCCCTACATTTAGAGTTTCCTGTCGCCCAGCTGGAGCAATTATTTGCTGAGCAGAAATCTGAAATTACATCACTTTTTGAATCCTGTCTTTTGGCTCTATCGCTGGAAGTAAGACAGCTGAAAAGACTCGATTCCACCCAGGCGCAGAAGAATCCCCCGGCCAAGAGACAGTGACATCCAATGTCCACCACACTCTCCCATAGCCGAGTTATGATCAAGGGATTATTGACTGTGCTTCAGACAATCTTGAGAAGCTTTGTGAGGATTATAGAGTGACTTGAAGAGAAGATTGTATCAGACATGAGTCACCATTCCCAGAGACTCTAGAATTGGACCATGATTTTCTCAGGCCAGTCAAGAATCCAAGCATGAGATGGCCTCTACCTGCTAATCGCGTCAATGACCTATCCACCGCCATGGACATCAGCTACTATATTAATTTCTTTTAGCGGAAGTTTGTCACGCCATCACCCCGCTACTACCAGATTATGATGAGGTTCCAGCGGATACCACCATACCATCATGTAGATCAAGTAGGACTCATCCACAGCTTTTTAGACACAATCATCAAAATGCAGCAGGAACTTCTTACTATGCAAGTATGGACATGTTCTCAATATATTTGGCTACAACGCCAACAGCTCTTATCTCAGATTAGATACAAGGCTGTATATTCATGGGCCAAGAAGCTTTGATGAGGCAACCTATCATGGCCCTGATGATGTTTAACAATCAACTTGGGAAGATCATAGATGAGGTTGGACAAGATACAGCAGAGAGATTTCAAGTATCTTCTTCCCAGCCAGAACTCATGAAGCATCTAAAAGACCAAGAGATTCAAGGGAAGCTCCCTTCCATGAATCCAACCGGAAGAAGTATATGCCTACTGGCAATGAGTCTTCTCAACCATTCAGACAAACAGATCGTTTACAGTATCATCCCAAGTCCTTTCATCAATCAGACTATTAACATCGGGGATCCAACAGAAGGGGCAGTCGCAGGGACTGCAGATGACTCCATTCCAGCTCCTCCCTTAGTCACAAACCCTATCAATCTGGCTATGTGTATGGACTATGATCTACTATTACCCCCCTTCAACATTTCGCCAAACCCGGGTCCAGTGGGCGGAGTCTGTCATCCTATGCCACCAACTGGAAATTTATCGCCTCCGATCACTCGATCCTAGATGTAGTCTCTCATGGTGACAAATTACTCTTACAGACCCTACCTCTTCTCTCGTCTCTTCTCCCACAGATTTCATTTGAAGGCAAGATATTAGGAGCAGCCAATCTTGCCATCAGTCCTTTATTGGAGAAAAGAGCCATACGCATACTCCAGGACAAGGATGTCAGAAGAAGAATATCACAGAAATGAGAATGATCATCGACCTCAATATCCTGAACAAGGATCTTCTCTTACCCAGTGTGCTCGTGGGTTTCTCCGAAGTGGTAAACGTCTGAGACCTGCATAACTTCGGCCTTTCCTCCCATATAAAGCTGACACTCTGTGATATAACTGGAATACTGTTAAAAGCGGTGTTAAACCCAACTCACTCATTCACTCTCTTACCCTCTTCAAAATTCCAGATGTGTGTGACCTCAGATCTACACTGCATCATGGAGATAGGCGTCTTGAAGATATACACTGAAGGTCCAATCTCCACGTGCCATTTCATCCCTGATCTCAGAAGTATGTCCTGTTTGCAGTGAATGGGCATCGCTACGAGTGCAAGGCCCTTCCCTTTTGGAATCTTGATTGCTCCATGGCTGTTCACCAGAATAAGGGTACCAGTGATCAACTATGCCCATCTCCATTTATTCCGCCTACATGGATACCTGGACGATTTTCTGGTGGCCGATCAAGGCAAGTCTCATCTATCTCAAAACTGGACATTTCTGATCCAATTTATGACTTGTCTGTGATTTCTCATGCATTCTTCCAAATCAGAGCTCACGCCAGTCCAGGATCTGAATTACATTGGGGCCCGATATCTTCTTTAGAAGTGTTTACTTTGCCCTCAATAAGATCGCTTTACATCTCTAAATCTTATGATCAACAACGCTCTAACCTTACCAACTCAAAAGATCAGATGGTGGATGTCCCTCATTGGAAGGTTAACATCTCTCCAGGACCTGACCTACACAGGAAGGCTGTAACTATGACTTCTACAGACCTGGATAAACAGTCTTCAGTACTTATTATTAAGACACCCTGGTTACATTACCAATCACTTTCACGGACCACCTCTCACCTTTTTCGTTCTTATCACCACAGACAACACCTCAGTGGCATATATACAGAAACAAGGAGGAATCAAGTTAGTTCTATGATGATGGAAACCTTGCTGTTATTAGACTTGGCCGTCTCATACAACTGCCGACGTGAAGCAAGATATATTCCAGGTAAGTTAAACATCCTCATGGACAGCCTTTCTAGACAAGGGATGGACTCTCCATCCAGACATTTTCACCTGGGACACTCCGCACCTGGATCTGTTTGCTCCCAGTCTCTGTCAGTCCGGTGTCAGAGAGTGGAATTTACCCCCTAGCCTTATTTCCCCCCTGAAAAAGGGCTATATAGCCAAATTTCCCCCAGAAAAGGGGCTATATAGCCAAATTTCCCCCAGAAAACTGGGTATATAGCCATACTTCCCACGGAAAGCACACTATATGGCCATATTTCCCACACTATTTAGCCAATTTTCTGCTTTGGGGTCAGATTTCCCCCATAATTAAATATATGTCTATTATCAAAAGTACCTAGATGTACAGTTGGCTGATGGAGTAATTTACAAGAGAAACCATGATTAAAATTTTGTGTTTTTTTGCGCCATACATTCTTAATTTTAATAAATAGAGGATTGTTCATTTTGACAGTGAGATATGGCTGATCTGTCTCTCGACAGGTCAGATCAGCCTTTTGTCACTGACGAAATGAAATGTTTTATTTATTATATATTTATTTAGTAGGGTAAGTGGTTTTTTGTGTTTTTTTGTTGTTGAGGTAAATCAGCGAATCTAAAATCTTCCAACTGTCTTCAGTCATAATACGTCACATTGCTAGTTGAAACACACTTTGCTAGTTGATTTCTATCAGGTCTGCACTGTAAACTTGAACGGCAGTCGTTCTCCTTATCATGGTTGCAGTGACATATCACTTTTCTGTCATCGATAATCCTCAGTCTCTCACTGCCAAGTATATTATAAAGTATATTTACAGCGTATACAGCGCATATATCTGAGTGCTCATGGCGTTTCTTGCCCCGATCAGAGGTCCATATATTTTGCATTCCAGAACTTCACAGCTACATGTGAAATATGCAACCAAAGCTGCCTGTCAGGCGCTAGAAGATTACCCATTCACATTACCATTACCACATTAACTCCTTGGTACCCATTTACTGTTTGTGGACAGAAGCATGCATGAACAAGATCACTTCTAATCGCCGCAAGTTTTTCAACTCGTGTTTCAGTGGAAGATATATGATTCCAACACGCCATTAATCACTGCATTGTAGAAAATCACTGACGTGAAGTATTTACTAGTATCCAGCAACAGTTCATAAATAAGTTCTCTGGCATGAATAACAAGTGGTAAGTCGGAATCGTCTATGTTTTCAACACTAAACTTGTTCTACAGGATTCCTAAAAGCTTGTTTTCAATTAAGACACGTTTAACTCCAATTTCTCTGTCAAATATGGCATGCAAGAAGTTTGCTTTTGCCATTGCTGTTTAATCAATGTTTGTTAAATGGTGCAGTAGGTTATGTTTTTTAATACTGCATTGAAAAATCTGAGGGATATAGGGGAAATTCTGCTATATAGCCATACTTCCCCCTTGTGTTAAGGGGGGAAATCTAGCTATATAGCCCTTTTTCCGGGGGGAAATTAGGCTATATAGCCCCTTTTCCGGGGGGAATTTAGGCTAGGGGGGAAATCCCACTCTCTGACAGGTACCAGATCCGACAGCTCTACAGATTGAGGCTCTGTCCATGGACTGGACCAACCTATTCGCGTATGCATTTCCTCCATGTTCTAATCTAGACGAGGTGATACAGAAGATAGAACTAACAGACCGTACCACCATTCTAATCGCCCCGATCTGGCCCAAAACACCTTCCCAACCTAAATCTCACCACCAGGAAGCTATCACACTAAGAATACAGGCCCTCGGATTATCTGAATCTGCCTCTACAGCAGTGGCTGAATTATGGAGATCATCTTCCTCTCTCCTTTATGACTCATCATTTGAGGTGGAGTCTAGGGCCATCGGTGCTTCTTTCATATCCATGAGTAGTAAGCTGGTTCCCAACCCTATGTGCGTCGTCGTCCCTCGCCAAGCTGGGAGCCGGTACAGGCAAAATTTAAAAAACGCTCAGCTCATTTATTTGATTGATTGAGTGAGTGAGTATGGTTTTACGCCGCTTTTAGCAATATTCCAGCAATATCACGGCAGGGGACACCAGAAATGGGCTTCACACATTGTACCCATGTCAGGAATCGAACCCGGGTCGGCGTGACAAGCAAATGCTTTAGTGACTAGGCTACCCAACAGCCCCCTCTCAGGGGGCGTTTATTAGAAATAGGGGGTGTTTATTAGAATGTAAAATGTATTGTATGTATTTTACACCTTTAGACATATATGTCTCCTCAATAATACTACGTGCATGTTTGAACATACTAACTAACTTATCTACGTATTTGTGATAATGCAACTCCACATTAACGATGGGTAAAAATAATGGTCATCGCCCATTGTTCTAAACAGGAAGTACCAGTAAACAGCAGGTAAAGTTGAAAAATTAAACATAAACATTCGCTTTGTGTTTGTGATTTTCAAATATTACCTAATATTACTAACCTTTATTTTTCGGTGATAATGATGATGGGTTTAAAGTTTATTACCACGTCTTTGTTTCAGCTACTCATTTGTAAAATTAGCTTGAATATTACTTGTCAAAACGCATTGTGTTGGCTAAAGTGCTGGTCATGACAGGTCACCAGTTCAACAACCGATATATCCAGCTTGTAAATGAAAATACTAAAATTACCTACCTGAGATTAATTTATAAACATTTTCTGAGGAAAATATTTGCGTAATATATTTAGTTTTTAATTAATCATCGTTTTCTGAGGTAACATAACTTCGCATAACAGCACTGCAACAGGCCAAACTGCATATCACCTGATCAGAGTTTTTTCCTCATTTTTGAAACCTTTTTGAACGGAAGTTGTAAGTAGCCTAAGGACAAAATTATTGCCAAAATTATAATGTTAACATTATTGATTGATATTTTGAATGAAATTGATAATATAGATTACAAACTTAGGTCCTGAAATACAGTGAAAACATAAATAGTGTAACAAAAGGGTTAACTTACGTAATTCAATACAGATTTGTTGGTTTTCTACTTCCGATGGCGGATCATGAGTCATATATACTCAACAACAAAAGTTCCTGTGACACCAATATTTTAGTGTACTTTTCAAACAAGTAAAGTCTGGTTTTCAATATTGTAGTACATGTATGGAATCAAGTCACAAAACCACAACTGCTACAGAAAAGCATGCATTCCATGCAAAAGTTGACTTTTATGCAAGCCCCATGCATTTCACTCCCCTAGAATGCGTATAAAAACTTGTGTTAACGGGATTCCATATGCATTGTTTAGCATCGTGCTGACAACAACCACTCAGAAAAACAACAAAATTATGCAATTATTCAACATTACGAAATGCCAAGAATGTCTGAAAATGAGCTTCTGTGAGCCATTGGTATGCTTGAAGCAGGATCGAGTCAACGTGATGTTGCAAGACAATTTAACGTCCACAACATGTTTATGGCAACGTTGGCAACAGACGAATGCAGTCAGAGACCATCCTCGGAGTGGCAGGCCACGCGTAACCAATAACCGACAAGACAACTGGATTCGAACAACACACCTGCGAAATCGATTCCAGCCAGCAACAGTGACTGCAAGAAGCATCCCTGTTCAGGGACTGTCGCCAGAAGGCCCGCCCGACGTCCCATTTTGACAGGAAACCACCGTCAAGCACATCTACAGTTGTGCAAACAGTGTCTACGCTGGACGGCTATGCAGTGGGGACAAGTTCTATTCACTGACGAGTTTTCACCTCAGCCACAGCGATGGACGGATTCGGACGACAATCAATGTGTCCTGGAAGAAGATCAGTTCGGGGGCGGCAGCGTTATGGTATGGGGTGGGATTACAGCAAGACAGAGGCCCCGTTTGATTGTGGTAGAGGAAATCTCAATGGACAGCGCTACCGCGACAAGATCATCGGCCCTGTTGTTCTACCATTTTTGAGTCATCATGGCCCAGGCATTACCTTTCAACATGACAACGCCCAGCCTCAGGATTCTCTTCAACAGAACAACGTGAATGTCATCCCCTGGCCGGCACTCTCCCCTGAACTCTCACCAATCGAGCACATGTGGGATGAGATGGATCGGCGCCTTCGACATCAACCACGTGTTCGACAGACACTCCAGGAACTTCGAAACATGCTCCAGCAGATATGGACAGATATCCCACAGGACTTTGTATAACACACGAGTGCGTATTATACACAAATAAATAGGTTTTGTGTACATTTATCAATCGGAAGGTGCACTTATTTGGATTGTTCACTTTGTAAAAATATTAGCAAAAATCGCCATGGGCGCTTATTAGAGCAGGGCGCTTATTACGTAGAATACAGTTTTTCCTATTCCAGCAAGTGTCCAGTATTTGAACAATGTGATTATTCAGAGAGACAAAAATTCACGAACATTTCATTACCAAAATGCACATAAATCATTACAATATTTTGTCTCATCTCACATGGACACAAAAATGATTCTGTGAAGTTCCTTAGAGTCTACGTTAAAATATATTGGAAAAAGCTCATGATCAATTTAATGGATATTTGTCATTTCATTCTAAATTCTTTGGACACTTGATAACTGGATTTCGAATATTGAATCAATGAAATATGAGCATTTAATTTTACTGACATGCACATTCAATTGCTGCCAGTGGTTGTGACGAGCGAAATGAGTGAGAGCTGACAGTGTGTTTCGAAAACCAGCAAAGAATGTGTTTGTGTGTTTTTGTCTGTTTCATGTTTCATGTTTTTGTCTGTTTGGACTTTGTTGTACTTAGCTTAAATTTAAAAGAGGTTTTCGTTTTGCAGAGTATAAGTCCTCAACCATTCAAAAACTTTCTTGATGAAACTTTGTATGATCATTGAATACCAAACATTATACATCCTCGTGGGGATTCTGGGTTAGATTACTTCCACAGCAACCAATGCTTATTTTGAAAGGGATCAGTGGTCAGGCTAAGTTGATTGTGTGACGCCATACCCAGATTTCATGGAATGGTGCTCATAGTGCAGTGTTAATTAAAAAGAAATAAGCAAACATATTTCAGAATATGTTTAAGAAGGCAGGGGCATAACATTGACATTTCTTGTTTCTTTTAGAACACTCCCAATGACCTGCAGATGTTGTCTGATGCTCCTGCATTCAACATCTTTGTATTGTTGGGACCTGTGACAGATGACCAAAGCTCCCTGCCTGAAGTCCTGTGTGTTGTTCAGGTACGTGATGCACTACCGGAGCTCCCTGCCCGAAGTCCTGTGTGTTGTTCAGGTACGTGATGCACTACCAGAGCTCCCTGCCCGAAGTCCTGTGTGTTGTTCAGGTACGTGATGCACTACCGGAGCTCCCTGCCCGAAGTCCTGTGTGTTGTTCAGGTACGTGATGCACTACCAGAGCTCCCTGCCCGAAGTCCTGTGTGTTGTTCAGGTACGTGATGCACTACCGGAGCTCCCTGCCCGAAGTCCTGTGTGTTGTTCAGGTACGTGATGCACTACCAGAGCTCCCTGCCTGAAGTCATGTGTGTTGTTCACGTACGGGATGCACTACCAGAGCTCCCTGCCCGAAGTCCTGTGTGTTGTTGAGGTAGGTGATGCATGACCAGAGCTCCCTGCCTGAAGTCCTGTGTGTTGTTGAGGTACGTGATGCATGACCAGAGCTCCCTGCCTGAAGTCCTGTGTGTTGTTCTGGTACGTGATGCACTACCAGAGCTCCCTGCCTGAAGTCCTGTGTGTTGTTGAGGTAGGTGATGCACTACCAGAGCTCCCTGTCTGAAGTCCTGTGTGTTGTTTAGGTACGTGATGCACTACCAGAGCTCCCTGCCTGAAGTCATGTGTGTTGTTGAGGTAGGTGATGCACTACCAGAGCTCCCTGCCTGAAGTCATGTGTGTTGTTGAGGTAGGTGATGCACTACCAGAGCTCCCTGTCTGAAGTCCTGTGTGTTGTTTAGGTAGGTGATGCATGACCAGAGCTCCCTGCCTGAAGTCCTTTGTGTTGTTGAGGTACGTGATGCATGACCAGAGCTCCCTGCCTGAAGTCCTGTGTGTTGTTCTGGTACATGATGCATGACCAGAGCTCCCTGCCTGAAGTCCTGTGTGTTGTTGAGGTATGTGATGCACGACCAGAGCTCCCTGCCTGAAGTCCTGTGTGTTGTTGAGGTACGTGATGCATGACCAGAGCTCCCTTCCTGAAGTCCTGTGTGTTGTTGAGGTACGTGATTCATGACCAGAGCTCCCTGCCTGAAGTCCTGTGTGTTGTTGAGGTATGTAATGCACGACCAGAGCTTCGTGCCTGAAGTCATGTGTGTGTTGTTCTGGTACGTGATGCACTACCAGAGCTCCCTGCCTGAAGTCCCATGTGTTGTTGAGGTATGTGATGCATGACCAGAGCTCCCTGCCTGAAGTCCTGTGTGTTTTTGAGGTACGTGATGCATGACCAGAGCTCCCTGTCTGAAGTCCTGTGTGTTGTTCTGGTACGTGATGCATGACCAGAGCTCCCTGCCTGAAGTCCTGTGTGTTGTTTAGGTATGTGATGCATGACCAGAGCTCCCTGCCTGAAGTCCTGTGTGTTGTTTAGGTATGTGATGCACTACCAGAGCTCCCTGCCTGAAGTCCCATGTGTTGTTGAGGTAGGTGATGCACTACCAGAGCTCCCTGCCTGAAGTCATGTGTGTTGTTGAGGTACGTGATGCACTACCAGAGCTCCCTGCCTGAAGTCCTGTGTGTTGTTGAGGTACGTGATGCATGACCAGAGCTCCCTGCCTGAAGTCATGTGTGTGTTGTTCTGGTACGTGATGCACTACCGGAGTTCCCTGCCTGAAGTCCTGTGTGTTGTTCTGGTACATGATGCATGACCAGAGCTCCCTGCCTGAAGTCCTGTGTGTTGTTTAGGTATGTGATGCACTACCAGAGCTCCCTGCCTGAAGTCCCATGTGTTGTTGAGGTAGGTGATGCACTACCAGAGCTCCCTGCCTGAAGTCATGTGTGTTGTTGAGGTACGTGATGCACTACCAGAGCTCCCTGCCTGAAGTCCTGTGTGTTGTTGAGGTACGTGATGCATGACCAGAGCTCCCTGCCTGAAGTCCTGTGTGTTGTTGAGGTACTTGATGCATGACCAGAGCTCCCTGTCTGAAGTCCTGTGTGTTGTTGAGGTACGTGATGCATGACCAGAGCTCCCTGCCTGAAGTCCTTTGTGTTGTTCAGGTACGTGATACACTACTAGAGCTCCCTGCGTGAAGTCCTGTGTGTTGTTAAGGTATGTGATGCACGACCAGAGCTCGGTGCCTGAAGTCATGTGTGTTGTTGAGGTATGTGATGCATGACCAGAGCTCCCTGCCTGAAGTCCTGTGTGTTGTTGAGGTATGTGATGCACGACCAGAGCTCCGTGCCTGAAGTCCTGTGTGTTGTTGAGGTATGTGATGCACGACCAGAGCTCCCTGCCTGAAGTCCTGTGTGTTGTTCAGGTACGTGATGCACTACCAGAGCTCCCTGCCTGAAGTCCTATGTGTTGTTCTGGTACATGATGCATGACCAGAGCTCCCTGACTGAAGTCATGTGTGTGTTGTTCTGGTACGTGATGCACTACCAGAGCTCCCTGCCTGAAGTCCTTTGTGTTGTTGAGGTATGTGATGCACTACCAGAGCTCCCTGCCTGAAGTCCTTTGTGTTGTTGAGGTATGTGATGCACTACCAGAGCTCCCTGTCTGAAGTCCTGTGTGTTGTTGAGGTATGTGATACACTACCGGAGCTCCCTGCCTGAAGTCCTGTGTGTTGTTGAGGTATGTGATGCACTACCAGAGCTCCCTGCCTGAAGTCCCTTGTGTTGTTGAGGTATGTGACAGACAACCAGAGCACACCTGTCTGAAATCAGGTGTGTTTTTCGGGTATGTGGCAGACAACCAGACCTCCTGCCAGAGTTTCTTATTTGGCAATTATGTTGCATGGGGTAATTGTTAGTCTAAGATCGGCTTATTAAGTTTGATGTGGTGAATATATTGCATGTTATGTTATAGGAAGTGAAGAAAGAGAGGAATGATTATGTGAGTTACAAAAACACATTGATCAAACCTATAATATATTAGTGGTGCTGGTAAATTTATTTGCCAAATGGCTTGCTTCTTGAGCCAATTCTGGCCACTTCTTTTGGTAGCTGCAGCAATTTTTTTAATAACTGCTACTCCTTTTTTATATCCTGGAGGACTGTTGTAAATTTGATCCATTATTCATATTCATCCCGTCTCTTTACAGTATGATTCTTTAAACCTGTCTAAATTTCATATTAGAGAAACATTTTAGTGGAATATGATGCCCTCTCAAACCGAACTTGTTGAAATGGAAATTGAAAATGTGCCCAAGGAACGAAATGGAGAGACTTACCAAAGGGAGTATACTTAATCAATGAATGAAGATATACAAAGACCCTGTTGGCTCTTCAATTATTCTTGAGCTATTGTGTCGACACCAAGTTGTATGACTGAAGAACAAATGGTAAACCGTGATCATAAGTATGTGATTAACCAAGGATTGATAGAAGTTATTAAGAATCTAGAAAGAAAGTATTTATGGCCACACAGCTTATTAGCCAATCCATTTTCCCTAATGAAATCATAGATCAACATGACCTGGGCGATGGTGGGGTGATCAAATGTGATTCTTTTATGGCAAATAACTTAACTTCTGCATGGGATTATTTTCAGGGCCAGGGTGGGTCCCAGAGGGGGTTGTCATGGAAGCCCTGTAGAATGAGCTGGCCCTGGTCCAGGATGGATGTGATCAAATGTAGTCTCTCCAGGTTTCCTACCAGAATGTAGAGACACAACAAGTTGATAATTCTCAGAAGTGTCATAGCTCTGGTAATTATTCCCTCACTGACTTGGTCCATGAGGATGAATGTATTTGGTTTTATTACCCACGTGGTGAAGATACAGGTGTTAAGATACTAAATCCGTACATCACACGTGTGTCATACAAGGTCGACCTTGTTTTATTCTTTTTGATTGGATAACTGTGACCTGTCACAACGGGACTACTTTTTTCATTCATAAAAAATTGCGAGACGTCATTCATTTTGCAACTACAAGGCAGAACTGAAGCAATCTCATGAGAGCGAGAGATAGATCTATTTACAAACACTTTATTAAACCAAACAAGATAGTCACACACATCAAATTCTGTTTGCATTCTATATTAGTTATGCATAGAGCTTAAACAGACATTATATAATCGAGCCATATCCATTTACAATCAATGGATCGAGGGTCCCCATGAGCATGACGCACCCGACCACTTTCGCAACTTTCAATTTGATTTAACATAAAAGGATAAGCGTGATGAAATGAAGTCGGTTTAAACTATCTGTACAGATATCTAGACTTACTTGGGATGTAGTCCAGGCAAAATCAGGTTTCACTCTGAACAAATTGCAACAGAATTTATTTTACCCCAATGCATTTCTACAAGGTCCAGAAAACAACATACTAAAAGTCCCAAGCAATCCCAGTTTGGGAAATATATCTAATTTGCATAATCCAATGAACTACAAGGGAGATAACTCATCGATTCTAGTGAAACAACTGGTTTGGGGTAAATTCTGAGAGGACCTCATATAGGTCATCCTGGTTTCCAACAAGTATTTACAGGAATGAAAACGAAACTTGTTATGGCCTTTATTGTCATGTTAATAAGTAGATTCAGACAATAACAATCAACATTGATATCTAAACTCGCCAAAACATTTCATTTAAGAGATAAATATTGATATTTGGTGGTCATATTGGATTTATTTAAATGATTGAGTATTGTACAGACATCCTTGGGTCTGTTTACCCCAATGTAGAAGTTCAAATCACTCAAATATGTCATCAGAGACCAACAGTGTCTTGACATTCTATGTCTAGCCATCAAACTCTTGGCGTCCATCGGGGCGGTCGGGTAGCCTAGTGGTTAAAGCGTTCGCTCGTCACGCCGAAGACCCGGGTTCGATTCCTGACATGGGTACAATGTGTGAAGCCCATTTCTGGTGTCCCCCGCCGTGATATTACTGGAATATTGCTAACAGCGGCGTAAAACCATACTCACTCACTCACTTGGCGTCCTTGGAATTTTGGGCCACCAGGGCGCTCTGGTGACAGAATTTCTTATCTAAAAGTGTTAATTATACTTCAGCGAGTTAGTGTGGCAAGTTATATGCATATAAGTCCTAGCACACTGTTTTAGAGATAAACGATTCAACAGTGTAAACACACATTTAGGAAACTTGGTGGCCATCTTGAAATTGGCGGCCATCTTGATTTTTTGCAGATTTGTCAATAATCGAAAACGTTCAGGAGTTGTGAATATCTTTTCAGAAACATAATATGGTTATTTCGCAATACAGCACATGTTTTTTTTCATCAAAGCATTGACCCTCATCTGACATATATGCAAGATATATTGATAATTGGTGGCCATATTGGATTATGCAAATTAGACATATTTCCCAAACTGGGATTGCTTGGGACTTTTAGTATGTTGTTTTCGGGACCTTGTAGAAATGCATAATGGTAGAATAAATTCTGTTGCAATTTGTTCCAAGTTTAGTGAATAAATGGCCTAGATTGCCTGGACTAATGATCCGGTTGTGCCATTAGTGTCCCCTTCGAAGCGAATTTTGTCCTGACTGTTTCGGGAGTTGTGTGTTCACGACTGCACTATAAGATCACTCAAAGTGAACATTTCCGATACAAATCATTCGAAAACTATGTAGAAGTGTGCCTGACTATTGATTAAGTGGCCCAAATTATCCCAAATGTGAACAGTAACGTACAGTCCCTATACCTAGTGTAAAACGCTGTAAGTAGATCACGGTTGTCAATTGGTGACCTTGCCCTTCGTTCGAAAGCTTTCACTGACATGCAAGCAGACTTGAGTTTGCTTATTTTCACTTCTTCAGGCCTCTTACAGGGTGGTACAGTTCACATGAATGTCTTTGGCGAACACTCTGATTTCCCTCTTCCAAAATGGTATGGACATGATGTAAATTCAGCTGATAGATCAAGGAAACCGAACAGCGTGAGTGACCGATTGTAGGTCCGATATTTGAGGCGCGGCGCTAATGTCACTTTTCAAATTTTCTTATGGGTGTCCTGCATATTAACAACATGGTGCTTGAATTACTATAAGTTGAAGAAATTCTTACAAAAGGATCTTGAGCTTCGATGCTGTTATGTTTGCAAACACTACTGCAGGTGCATGTTGTTAATGCGTATGCATAGAAATGTCAACAATGCCCATATTTGGGAAGATATCAATATTCTTGCGCAACCAGTTTTGCAACAGGTTTCAGTTGGGTCTTTCAACGAACGAAAGTTGTTACGTATTTACACTTGAATATATATTTAACTTGGGTAATAAATAAAATACCACACTCATTCTCAATAGATACCTTTTTTACGAAACTCGTGAACTTTCTATGGTATCGTTTCGTAAAAATGGTATCTTATGAGAATGAGTAGTATTCTCTATTTAGTCAACATCGCGCTTATCACGTCAAATCACCAGCGCATACACAACCCCTACATTTGTCTCCTGCAGAAAAAAAAATATATCTATTCCCTTCAGCGAATTCAAGGAAGCGAACAGATCATAACAAATAAACCTGGTCAATACAAATTTAAAATTTAAGATAAAATATCACCAGACATGATGATTTACTGATTAAATTGTATTTCCTGTTCTGATAGGCATTGTTTTACATGTAGATATTAAGATTACCATGTGTATTTTCTTGTAAACTAAGGCGGAATTAGCAATACACACGTTTCTCGGAATCTTCCGGTGATTCGATTAAAAATTACCCAATAATATAAATTTAACTAATTTTAATACAATGATCGAAAGAATTGTATCTGAAACTATTATTTTATCAGGAATAATTTATTCCAATATCATGTTTTTTAGTAGTATTTTACTAGATATATTTGAAATAAATTAATAATCATAAGCGTAGCACTTTGGTACAGTTGATTGCTATTGCCGGATATCTTGTCGTATGGGACAATTTGACCATTTACCATCTATGCTCCTGCGCTCGCGATAGTGAGAACTTTATGTTGACATATGATTGTCAAACTACAACAAATATGACTTTCAGTGAGTCATGGCATTTATGATATATATAATATATCCATTTACTATCGACTAAAGTTCATTTCAAGGCGTCAATAGCAGTAATATGACCTTGGTTTCTGAAAAATAACGGTAAGTCATCCGATCTTCCGATCACTGCACATACGATTTTGCCGAAATGAATATAAACAGTATTGAATGAAATTTTTAATACAATTAATAAAATATATTACAAACATAAGTCCAGAAATACAATGGACTCTTTTTATAACCAGGCAGTGTTAATGACAGGATTAGTTTGCGTACGTCAGTACAGATTTATTGACATGGTATTTCCAGTGTTATGTGCTCACAGTTATGTCTTTGTGTTGGATGGAAAAAACATCAAAACTCTTCAACCCTGTGTATAAGACGCCCCCCCCCCCCCCCCTTGAAAGCACACTAATTCTAGGTATGAAAAACGTGCCTTATACACCGCTATATACGGTACATAGCTTGAGTACTTGTGGATGGACTTTGATGAAACTCTCTAACACATTGTCTCAATCGTATCTGTTATTATAAGGTCAAGGTCAGTATTGGTTAAATTATGGAACAGGATTGATTCATTAAAAATGTAAGCATTTTTCAATAAATTATGGTAGATCCTCAATATTTAATTCAACACCATATCATATGTCATGATTGTGTCAAATGACTTGTAAATACTGCTAGCTGCATTCTGGAAGCAATGGAGACTTTGTATTTGTTACACTGCATAAGTTTGTGATAAGCAATGTTTTCACATGTGATTGGAGGATGTTGCAGGCCAAAATCACTCAGTCTACAGTCCGTTTGACTCCAAATGAGAACGATGAATTGCAAAATAACTCAATCCAAAAAAGTGTATGAAACATCAATACGGTACTTGACCATGAATACCCTGTACCCAACAAAATCTGAATTTTGTTTATTTTATGACCCATGACGGATGAAGTTCTTTAAGAAACTATCATGTAATTTTGTATAGAAATGTGTACTTGTACATGACACGTAGGGGGGACAAACCATGGAAGGCACAGCGCAAGCACGCATGCACTGCATGTTCTGTGGTAGGGGAAATGACAGAGCGTTAGAGGGGCCGTCTCATGATAATTTCAGTCGCAATCTGACTCTCATGCCATATAGTCCATGGGCCAGAGCACATATCGGTACCACCAGGTACCTAACATGTATATAGGGTCAATACAAGTGCAAAATGATATGATAACCTTTCCGCAGAAGTAGCTTATTAATACATTTCCACATACCTCGGATTTCACACTTCGCACTATAGCGTAAGTTCTTAAACATAAGACACAAACTAGTTTTATTTCAGATAGCAGCTGGAATTGATCTAAATCAGTGTAAGAAAGGCTGTAGGAATTTTGCAATGAATAAAAAATGGCAAATACATTATTGTCCGTCTTCATTGGCTGGGCCAATGCCACAGCTAGGGTACCCTGCCTGAAGTCAACAAGAAGTCCAAGAAGAGGAACATCAGCGCTGCCCCTCTGATTCAACATCCTGACCCGCAATGTATTATTGTTGCTCAAGATACTGTGAGCTACCTGCCCACCATCAATGCTCCTGCAACAAACATGTCCACTGTGAATGAAGTGCTGGCGCAAACTCTTCCCATCATGCAAGTCCTGCAGCTGAATGAGATTGTGTGTGTGTTCGACCAAGCACTCTATGCCAAGGCTGCAGAGATAGTGTGGAAACACGAGAAGTTCAAGAACATAATCATTAGGATGGGGGTCTTCCACACAATCTACAACCTCCTCTCCATCATAGGGAAGAGATTTCAAGATGCAGGGATCAGAGATCTGTGTGTGGAATCAGGGGTGATTGCAGACGGATCGATAGCTGGTGTCATGGAAGGGCGCAGGTACAACCGGGGAGTTAGACTACACAAGCTTGTGTATGAAGCACTGATGAGGCTTGCATGGAAAGGCTTTCTCCCATGGCTGCAAAACAACCATATCCACGATCCTCACCACCTAGACGAAACCCTGCAGAGGATTGTCGACTTCCAATGCCAAGCTTCACTCCTGAACCTACTTGAAGACCACTCCTGCAGGAGGATCTTGGAGCTGTTCCAATCTTACCTGATCTCCCTCAGAGAACACAGCCTTCTGGATGTCTTATGTAGACATGTTCGAAATCATGCTGGGCCTCATTCGATCTTCTCGAGAGGGTGACTGGATGCTTCTTTTGGCAGCCATCCGACAGATGATTCCCTGGTGCTTCTCCTGTGACAAGCTCAACTATGCCCGCTTCCTGACCTACTACTATGCCACCATGTCTCGGCTGCCCATCGAACACCCTGAAGTCAACAAGCACTTCATGCAGGGCGGGTTCTCAGTCCAGATTGGTCATCAAAACCCCTTCGGGCGGATCCCTGTTGATCAGACGATTGAGGAGACCATCAACAAGGACACACAGATACTTGGAGGCACCAAAGGTTTCAGACTGAAACCTGGCGCGGTTGCAAGACACTTCCTGACATCAGAGTACCGGAGCACCTACCCGAAGCAGCTGAGGGGTATGGTCCATATAGGGCAACATGACTGCCTGAGTCATCCTGATCTGCAACTCCCTAGGATCAGACGAAGCTGACATCCAATCCCTCGTTCAGTTAATGGAGGCGAGCTGGTTCAATCCTTTCAACACTGACCAAGGAGAGCTTGTCAGTCTGTCGACTGCTACTGCTGCGCTGGAAGAAGTGTCCAAAGACCTTCTCAGGGCTTGCAAGATAGGAGAAGATGCATACCAGACCTTCAAGCAAGAATGCTTAGAAGCATCTGACCCATCAGTTCCACGACAGGATGCAAAAGAAGAATCTGAAAACTTTCGCAGACATCAGAAAGAAGTCCCGCAGCAAAGGCCGTGCCAAAGAAGTGGTCCTGAAAGCTGACAGGAAATTATTTGGTCAGATGATCCTTGTAGCTGAGAGTCGAAAACTGCACATTAGTGTGGTACTTACTCATCCTCTGGGGCCTCTGCCACCTCTGCCATGGGCCCTCGCCAACGAAGATATGTCCCTCCGCAAGACGAACAAAGCAGCCTTTCCCAGATCCATCCGCAACTGTAATAGATGGAATGAGCTTCATCCAGAAGTGGAACAGTAATGAGAAAACCTTCGAACAGCTGGCAGAATCAGCCTTGTCCCTTGTTCTGCATGAAGGCAAGAAGAGCCAACGCATCGATGTCGTCTTTGACGTGTACAAGGAGACATCCATTAAAGACGCAGAACGATGTAACAGGAGGTCAGACACAGGAATCCAATTCAGAAACAATGCACCTGGTCACAATATTCAGCAATGGAGAAAGTTACTGAGCAGCTCGTCTAACAAGACAAGACTGATCAAGTTACTGGTGGAAGAATGGAAGAAAGCAAGACAAAGAGAGAAACTCGAGAAACAAGGTACTGAATGTTACCTGCGAAGACATCTGCTATAAGATGACCAAAGAAGAGTGGGAGGAGGCTGGAGAGCTGAAGTCTTCTCACCCGCCTTCTGCTCCATGCTCTGCATGCAGCGGAGCATGGCTACAAGAGTGTAGTCATTACTGTTGATGATACTGATGTCTTGGTCTTGACCTCAGCGTCAGCAGCAGTATTGCATGCCCAATATTCCAGAAATGTGGGACGAAGAGCCGCACAATGTACATAAACATCCGGAAGCTACACCAGGCACTGGGAGATGATGTCTGTAATGCGCTCGTCAGCATGCACGCGGGGAAGATGGCAACGTTGAAGAGGATTAAGTCAGACAAAACCTACCAGGAGGCCTTCAGTGAACTTGGTAGTTGATGGGAGGTATCAACGGAATTGTTGCAGGGGCTGCAGAAGATCACCTGCCAAATGTACTTGCCTTCTGCCCAGATGACCAATGTGAACAGACTCAGACACCAACTCTTCTGTGCCAGACGAGGGGAGGTGGAGTCAAGCCAACTCCCACCTTGCCACCTTGTGAAGACTGCCTGTTCATGCATGCTCTCCGTTCCAACTACCAGGCTGCCATCTGGAGGAGATGTCTGCAGACCCAGCCCATTGTCCCAAGGCCGAAGGAGTGTGGTTGGA
Organism: Haliotis rufescens; assembly: GCF_023055435.1. NCBI lineage: Eukaryota > Metazoa > Mollusca > Gastropoda > Lepetellida > Haliotidae > Haliotis > Haliotis rufescens. The sequence goes on along the minus strand of NW_025964334.1, from coordinate 41,922,054 downwards.
CAAACAGAAGAGGATGCTAAGCTGACAATTCAGTGGATGCGTGGCTCACCTGCACCAGATGCCATTCTCCAGTTGCTCTCCTGCAAATGTGTCCGCTCATGCAAACTGCCAGATTGTTTTTACCTCACCAATGGCTTGAGGTGCACAGACATGTGTAAGCTACAAACCTGCACCAACCAAGCCAAGGATGACCCACAGTTGGAGCTTTCAGATTTGTCAGACTCTGATGATGAGCTTGACGGTGATTAGGCCCAGTTACTCAACTATGGACACATATAATTCAACTTTCAAGTCAATTTTCAAAGCTACTAGTGTTCTGATTGTGTGCCCAAGAGATTAACCATGGTCTCTGTGATGTTTTCATTCCGTATGTACACGTTTTATTGTCAGAGTAAATTACATTAACAAAATACGAGTTTATGGCTGTTTTTCCTAGGGTATGCTGATATAATGGGTTAAAACTACTATTAAGCTACCAATCTGCGATGGTTATCATATCAAAACATAAACTAGACATATATAGCATGTGAAAAATTGCAACTAGAATTTGCCACTCTGAGTGGTACCGATAAGTGAAATTTTCGGTCTTGGCTCATGGACTAATAGATCTCGTCGTCGGAACTGCTGGTGCCTGAACCGACTGCCACTATTATAGGTTGGTCTGTTGCTGGCCGTAGTCAATCTCGTGACCAATAACGTGGCTCTATCTCGTCAACGACTGTGGCCACACAACGCCTCCATGTTTCTACTGTTACCCGACCAAGGAATTCCTTTACGAGTTGTTCAACGTCTCGTAATTTGAACGTTGTGTTCGATCGTCCAACGTCTACCTTGACGATGCCCCCTACCAACTCGATTGGATTCAGGTCGCAGTGATAAGGTGGCAGTCGTAAGACAGCGTGACCCTGACCCTTGATGTAACTGTCAACTTTATACACGGGGTCAGGTTTCATAGTTTTGATGATTTCATAGAGCTGTGGTTTCGTCGCTCCATGTCTTCTTTACGGTTATTAGAGGTTGGAGTCTTGCTTTCTGGATCCTGCACACTATGATACGGTGCATTGTCCATGACAATGAGAGACTTTGGTAGGCAAAGCAGGGACTAATTTATCTTTCACCCACTCCAGAAATACATTGCCCTTCATTTCTGTGTGGTAGTCCCTGTTGTCTTTGGCCTTGGCTCTAAAGACGAGGTCACAGTCTGGGAGAAAACCCTGACCAGCAGAACGAGCATGGAGAACTATGAGTCTTTCACCCTTTCCCATTGGTAACTTTCTACCAGACTCCTTACAGTCACCACTGGGTACCCACTGACTGCTTGGCTGTGTGTGACGCATTTACCCATGTCTCATCTAAGAAGATGGGCTCATATCCTTCTTCACGTTTCTGCTTGATGGTACGAAGGTAATGATTTCAGAGACGAACAATGTCAGACCGTTCACACAACACAGCCCTATTTTCTCCAGTTATCTTTTTGTATTTGTAACCAAATGTATGCAACAGCTGCCATAGTTTGTACTTTGTAACACATAAATCATGGTCAGTTTCAAGGTGTTTCTTCAAAATTCTTAGGGACAGGTACTTATTTTCTGAGTGCAGTTTAACAATTGCACGTCTGACTTGATCCCTCTGAAAACTGTCTAATTTATCAACCTTGCGTGGTTTTGACATGTTCCCTACCTCCTTGGCTTGACTATTTGTATCTCGTTGACTAACAACATTTTTAAGTTTGTGAGGGGACATACCAAGAGCTTTTGAAGCTTGTTTCAAGAATTTATTAATTGCATAAAAAGGCTTTGCTCTTTCTGCTTCACTTCTAAAGAAATCATACACATTCAACATCAACTGTTTAACATCTGCTGAGTAGCGCATCTTATCATTGAATGAACACGGTCACTGTGTAGCACGTGCAGACCGTGCTGGCGCTGTTCCTTCCACGGTGTGTCCCCCTACGTGTCATGTACACATTTCTATACAAAATAACATGATAGTTTCTTAAAGAACTTCATCCGTCATGGGTCTTAAAATAAACAAAATTCAGATTTTGTTGGGTACAGGGTATTCATGGTCAAGTACCGTATTGATGTTTCATACACTTTTCTGAATTTCGAGTTATTTTGCAATTCATCGTTCTCATTTGGAGCCAAACGGACTGTAAAGTTGACGCTCCAAAACTCTTGTGACCTCTTGGAAGTTCATGGTTGTGATTGAAAGTCAGGGTCAGTAAACCAAAAGGGCTTATAACTTTTTTATTTTGGTAGCTAGAAGCATAGGACATAGGACAACGTCAAAGTTATACTACACTGGGCATGTGTGATGTCATATGTCACCTGTAACCTGTCACCTGTCACCTGATAATATGACAATTGATCTTGAAGTATGTTTCTGAAGGGAAAGTTTTCGGGCATTCACAATGTTCAGCTGTTTCTGATACGGCATGGTTCTGTATCCTGTATTATGATGAGAAAAAAGGCAGTCTAGGAGTCCCAGGATGAGCCAGACAGAATTACGGATGCTTCCAAGCTCATGAAAAGGCTCACTGAGTCAAAGCGATTTTGCTGCACAAGCATTGTCCACAGCGGTTTCTATTGATGCCTTTTTGAAGACAGCATTTTGACTTCATCTCACAACATTCACTCTTTTTTTGTCAGGAATTGTGCTTGAGAGAGCAATAGCACTCGTCTGCCCCTTGTAATGGGCCTACCTTTAGAATACAGTACCACAAACTTTTCAAACATGTGACAATACCCTATGACGTAATTTGTAGTATTTTGTTGCAAGTCACACCGGTGAAACAATGCCCTGTGACGTCAGGGGTCATCGAGTGTGCATAAGCTCCTCCCAGTGATCTATCATCTCTACTCGATATGTCATTGAATACGCCAAGCGCTGTGGAGAATATTTGTTTACTAAATATAGCCCGCGGCGGTGCATTTTATAGGAAGCGCTTGTTTACGAAAGCACTTTTATTTTTTATATATTTTTTATTTCGTTTTTCTCGTAATTCAAAAGGGTTATAAATGGGAACTTATATACATATATTATGTTTTCGGTGCATTAATTTTCATTATTATGCACAAGAATGTAGTTTATTAGGGATATTATATTGGCACTGAACACATCCAAATATCCCTAGTGTTAGGGTAGGTTACCCCGAACTCTATCCTTAGCCCTTGGATCCCCTTTACGATAAAGCACCCCTTTTCGATCATTAGGGTTAGGTACTCGTTTAGTGGTTATTAGATCACCAGTATTATGTCCTTAGCCCTTGGATCCCCTTTACGATCAATCATCCCTTCACGATCATTAGGGTTGGTTAAATCTACCCATTTAGTTTCTATTATAGATTCTATAGCAGCTCCTAATATTCTTCACACAAAAACATCGAGTTAAAAGAATGAAATGGTTTTGTGTCGAATACTTTGGCTACTGGAAACTGTCCTGGAACATTCACACAAGCCACTTTCACCGGCTACACTTTTTCAGTACTGATTCAAAAGCGAACTCACCGTTGTGTCGTCACTAGCCATGCACATGCCTCCCTCGTTCCTTACTATTATCCACATCATCCTTACAGTGTTCCCTACCACACTTTTCTGTCACAAAATCCACCCGACGAATTATTAAATAACACATCATTCATTCGCACTCGCGAGTTCGACGTCTGACGTCTGACGCCAGGAGCCGTTTTCAGTTCGCGCCATATCGGATCATTCCTCGCCACTCGGTATCTTGTAGATTACGGAATGGGACGAGTGTGCCAAATGGCATCGGGATCATTCGTAAGTGTCGATAGACTAAAGTCACGAGACACCATGCCTACCCTTACCTTCGTAAGGGTTCGTCACTTATTCGACCCATTTCGTTCAGTTCGTAGGCATGACTAGGTAAATTTGCACTTTGTTTCACGGTGTGGACGTAGCTCAGTCGGTTAGCTGTCGAATAACAATCCAAAGGTCGCGAGTTCGCGTCGGACGGATTCTCACAAAAACTGGTTGCTTGTCTTTGAGACATGTGACCTATGGCAGAGACCGTCCTCACGAGAAGATGTGGTACTGTATTCTAAAGGTGCTCCGTTGCTTGTAACAGTTCTGATAATACGCACTTTAAGGATATCTTCAGAAGGTAGTCATTTTCATAAGAGGTCACCCAGGCGCACACAGATGAATGCTGTCCCATGGTTACCAGCCCTTAGGCATTTAAGATACTCAGATGGCTGCTCTAAGGTCACCAGTACTGCTCTTGCGTTGCCGTTTCCCACTGAAAAGTATGAATGTTAAAGATTTTTACTAACATAAGGTGAGCTGAGATACCTCACTGTTATTATCATAAGTGTATTATAAAGGGATTGCACGTTCAATATACATGTATTTGATGTGGCAACAGGTATGTCTGGAAGGAGAGATCTCCAAGAGCACCATCATGCATAGTTTATCCCGAGGGAAGAGAGCAGCTGGAGACCTCATTCCTTGGACCGTGTCACAACAGGTGAGGTAGATCAGTGATAAAATGCTGAGTAAGGAGCATGACAATATATCTTTACCCATCAATGTGACCTATCGCTAGCTCTACATAGATCTCCATTGATCTCCATTGGGCTTTGATGACTGCACATGGTGACGTAAAACCAGTGTTGTATATACGCAAATGGAATAAATTTTTCATATTTTAGAACATTTTCTCAATGAACGTTAATAGTTTCCTGACGTATGTTTATCTAACTGTGTACTCTTCAAAATTGTAACGGATGCAAAATGTACGTAATTTGTTGAATGGACTGTGTAAGATGTGTTGATATTTTCCCTGCTGATACGAATGAAACATGTTTAAGAATGTATTCAACGTTATGTTGTAAATTTACCAGATTTATCCAAAACCAAAATAATGTCACAAGTTTAGGCCTGTATTACATCATATTCTGTTTCTGCAAATAGCTGTTATATTGATGATGTGGCATAAAGCAATATTTTTTATTCATTCATCATATTCTGACGGAAAAATGGGCTAGATGAATTGGTCTCAATGAGTCTGACTAGAGCTGATATTAAAGGACTTCTTCTAATATGGTTTCTACTATCATTTTTTTCTCCTAAGTTCCAAGACCATGACTTTCCTGGCCTGTCCGGTGCTAGAATTGTGAGAATTGCTACACACCCAGACTACCAAGGGGTAGGTATATGTCCCTGATACAAAATGTGGTTGTTCTCTATTTGGTCACTGATTCAAGGTATATGGAACATATGCATGGACTAACCTCTTGACATGCAACTCACCTTCTCAGCTACACTAGTATAAATAAGCAAATCCCACACTCTCAGAGTAAGGCACCTAATCACAACCTTTATTCGTCATATGTAACGATTATTCTTTTAATTTTGACGTAACTTTTTTCATAGATTTAGACTAGTTTCTGATCGAGACCCTCACCCCATCTGCTCAAGCTGCGTTCCACAACACTGCATTGTGTAGAAGAGATGTAATTACTGCTCCTTTGGGAGAAGAAGAAACAAGATCTCTATGTGGTGCAGAGGAGGAAGATGGACCACAAGAGGAGGGAATCATCATGATCTTCATCATCCTCATCAGAGACGACATCAGTGAAGAAGAGGGTTGACTCAACACCTATGCCTTCATCAGATGAGTCTCACTTCAGAGAAAAAGTTGTTTCACATCTTCCTTCTTTGATGATCAACCTAGTCATCCCTACCTCTACTGTAGGTAGCAGAAGTTTTAACTCCCTTTTGAAGGGCACTACAAAGTCAAAGAAGTCTCCTGCGGTGTCTTCTGACCCCAAGAAGACATTGCTGACCCTTAAGAGTTCATCCTCTTCTTCATCAAAGCCATCTCTAACTAAGATTGAACACATCTCTGCAAAGATGATCACAACCACAAAGCCAATTGCTGCATTATCCAAAAAGGGGTTCACGAAGAAAGATAGCTTTGCACACCCTTCCACCTACACACAGTCCCAGACAGTAGGTCCATCACTATCAATGCCAACATAACCACACATGTTGGACAGCTCCTTCATCCAGTCACAGAACTTTATTCAGCAACCTACCTGCATGCAACCTCAAAGGTTCACACAGCCCACAGCGTCTACTAACTCAACTCTACGTCTACTAACCTAGTAGCCAGTATTACCCAGCAAGGTTCACTACCCATGCAGGAGCACCTGATCATTGACCTTCATGCTCTTTCCCATCTTCACACAGCAACAGACCTTCACATGGGACCAGTCCTTCATGCAAACCCAGACCTACACGCAGCCAGAGACCTTCACATAGGACAGGACCTTCATGCAAACCCAGACCTACACGCAGCCACAGACCTTCACATAGGACAGGACCTTCATGCAAACCCAGACCTACACGCAGCCACAGACCTTCACATAGGACCAGACCTTCATGCAAACCCAGACCTACACGCAGCCACAGACCTTCACATAGGACCAGACCTTCATGCAAACCCAGACCTACATGCAGCCATAGACCTTCACATAGGACAGGACCTTCATGCAAACCCAGACCTACACGCAGCCATAGACCTTCACATAGGACCAGACCTTCATGCAAACCCAGACCTACATGCAGCCATAGACCTTCACATAGGACAGGACCTTCATGCAAACCCAGACCTACACGCAGCCATAGACCTTCACATAGGACAGGACCTTCATGCAAACCCAGACCTACACGCAGCCATAGACCTTCACATAGGACTGTTCTTCATGCAAACCTAGACCTAAATGCAGGTCCGACCTTCATGCAGCTACCTATTTGCATGCAGTCTCCAGCGATCATGCAACTTCAAGGGTTCATGCGCATCCAACATTCATGCAGCTTGCATTCTGACAACATTTCTTCTCAGCATATCAGACTGTCAGACCCTGGCTAAAATCTTCAAGCAGTAACGGAGAATTTTGCATCCCCTTGAAGCTGTCTCCCTTCACAAAGACTCACATTTCAACAAAGAAAAGTTATCATCAAGGAAGGAGTACACGAAGCATCAGCAAATTACTTTTGCACAAAGTTGGGCCTTTGCACAGACACAGTCCTTCACACAGAGGTGGGCCTTTGCACAGACACAGTCCTTTACACAGAGGTGGGCCCTTGCACAGACAGTCCTTCACACAGAGGTTGGGCCTATGCACAGACACAGTACTTCACACAGAGGTGGGCCCTTGCACAGACAGTCCTTCACACAGAGGTTGGGCCTATGCACAGACACAGTACTTCACACAGAGGTGGGCCTTTGCACAGACACAGTCCTTTACACAGAGGTGGGCCCTTGCACAGACAGTCCTTCACACAGAGGTTGGGCCTATGCACAGACACAGTACTTCACACAGAGGTGGGCCTTTGCACAGACACAGTCCTTTACACAGAGGTGGGCCCTTGCACAGACAGTCCTTCACACAGAGGTTGGGCCTATGCACAGACACAGTACTTCACACAGAGGTGGGCCCTTGCACAGACACAGTCCTTCACACAGAGGTGGGCCCTTGCACAGACACAGTCCTTCACACAGAGGTGGGCCTTTGCACAGACAGTCCTTCACACAGAGGTGGGCCCTTGCACAGACACAGTCCTTCACACGGAGGTGGGCCTTTGCACAGACACAGTCCTTCACACGGAGGTTGGGCCTTTGCACAGACAGTCCTTCACACAGAGGTGGGCCCTTGCACAGACAGTCCTTCACACAGAGGTTGGGCCTATGCACAGACACAGTACTTCACACAGAGGTGGGCCCTTGCACAGACACAGTCCTTCACACAGAGGTGGGCCTTTGCACAGACACAATCCTTCACACAGAGGTGGGCCTATGCACAGACACAGTCCTTCACACAGATGTGGGCCTTTGCACAGACACAGTCCTTCACACAGAGGTGGGCCCTTGCACAGACACAGTCCTTCAAACAGACTCAGACCTTCAAGCAGCCTCCAACTTTGCCGCAGCAGTCTACCTTCACACAAACTTTTAACGTTTGTGAAACCATTTTTCCAGTACACGAAGCATCAGCAAATTACTTTCGCACAAAGTTGGGCCTTTGCACAGACACAGTCCTTCACACAGAGGTGGGCCTTTGCAAAGACACAGTCCTTTACACAGAGGTGGGCCCTTGCACAGACAGTCCTTCACACAGAGGTTGGGCCTATGCACAGACACAGTACTTCACACAGAGGTGGGCCCTTGCACAGACACAGTCCTTTACACAGAGGTGGGCCCTTGCACAGACAGTCCTTCACACAGAGGTTGGGCCTATGCACAGACACAGTACTTCACACAGAGGTGGGCCCTTGCACAGACACAGTCCTTCACACAGAGGTGGGCCCTTGCACAGACACAGTCCTTTACACAGAGGTTTGGCCTATGCACAGACACAGTGCTTCACACGGAGGTGGGCCTATGCACAGACAGTCCTTCACACAGAGGTTGGGCCTATGCACAGACACAGTACTTCACACAGAGGTGGGCCTTTGCACAGACACAGTCCTTTACACAGAGGTGGGCCCTTGCACAGACAGTCCTTCACACAGAGGTGGGCCCTTGCACAGACAGTCCTTCACACAGAGTTTGGCCCTTGCACAGACACAGTCCTTCAAACAGACTCAGACCTTCAAGCAGCCTCCAACTTTGCCGCAGCAGTCTACCTTCACACAAACTTTTAACGTTTGTGAAACCATTTTTCCAAGAGTGCTGTACCTGCGTCGTCACAAACACTGACTGGGTTGCTAAAGATATGCAACATGATATTCAAGCCTCGGAACAGATCATGTCTAGCAGAAAACAACAAGAAGTTCCTTCATGTGTACTTTGCCCTCACTATGGAATCATTCAGCCAACATTGAATACACTAAATAGAAATTGATGGGAACGTTCACCAAACCCACACAAGAGGCAACATTTATTAATGGGTCCTCAAGTTCGATACCCTCGTTTAAACAGGGAAGCTCATCTCAACATCAACGATCGATTAGACATTTGACTGAGTCGTCATGTACTACTGGGTACAAAGGTTCCATGATCACCGATCACAACCTACAGATCCAAACCCTGCTATCATGGCTTCAGTGTATCTGTACCAAGGGAAGCGGTCATTTGTTGACGATCAAGCCAGGATAGATATCAACTGGGCCGTTCATCAATTTTTCATCAGTATGATTGGCAAAGCTTAATCAAATTTTGACTATTTCCTATCATCTACATGTATCAAATATCATGAAGATCACCTTGCTACTGCACCGGACATGTCGAACATTCTACAGAGAACTGACTGCGTATTCACCGTTATGCATCAGAACTCAGGACACCACTCGTCTATCTATCATACAGTTCACACTAAGTATGCAGCATTCCAGTTTCTTGCGGGGATAATTTACATGTCACGTGTCAAAATTTCACTGACTGTAAACAATGTGACTATGCTGGAATTAGGTCCAGCAGACCAAATCCGAGCCATGCAGAGCACCTTTACAGATTAATGTGCATTGTTACTTGGACGTAATGCTCCAACCGTACTATCAGACGCCTAGTGATATACATCAATATGAGCAGGTCACTAACTTAGTAGACCTAAGATGACACATGTAGTATTTCACACCGATGCACCACCCTTCATCGTTACCTTCATATAAGAAATTGAAATGGAATCCATTGTCTTTCCCCAAGAACTACAAGTCGGCAAAGCGACCATAAACCCGGAAGTACAAGTCATCCCTCACTGATCAGGAATTGATGAAAATAGACACATTGATTCGACATACCTTCCCAATCATCTCTATGCCCCTTCAAGACACAGTTTTCTGGTAACACGGCCGCACTTCAGCATGATATCGATCATCATACGATCATTCAGACACAAGAATTAAAAATTCAGCCTTGATCTACCAGATGCAGCTTCAGCTTTACTTTCAACGACCGTTACGTCAATGTTTTGACAATCGACTGGGGAGCACACTTATGATATCTATTTTGGACTTGACATTGGTCTGCAGATGAAGGCAATCAACAACTTGGGGAATATATTTGCAAACTGGGGATTTAACAGACAGCATGCGCTCTCCCCACAGCTCTGATGCATCTGATAGTACAGTAGATCATGAGCACAAAGTACCTACGACTGCTCTTCGTCACACCTTATTGGCCGGCAAAAACCTGGTTCCATAGTTTGTCACACTGCAGGGAAACCAACCCAACAGATCACAAACTGGCCAAACCTTCTACTACATGCTCACACCATACAAGTTCATCAACCTCACCAAACAAGAGCATCTAAGGTAGTATCCCAAGGCTTCACAGAAGTACTAGAAGTCTATGTGACGATAAATGGAAGAGTTTTAGACCACTTCAACAAGTTTCAGAATTTCTGTGTTACCTTAGATGGGCAAGTAATCTCAAGGGTTCAACTTTAAGCGTCTACCTAAGAGTAGGGCTTCCACGAGTCCAAATTTTTGGACTCGAGTACCCGAGGCGTTAAACTCGACTCGTACTCGAGTACCCGAAAATAGGACGTCCTTTAAGAATATTGGTTCATAAGATCAAAATTGCCATCTAAAAGTATTAAAACATGTTATAAGTATAATTGAACTGCACTGAAATGTAAATAGAATCTAGAAAGCGTCCACGGGACTTGTTTACCTGTCAAAGTGTATGGAAGTGTTCAGTGTTAAAGTTTGCTTGTAACTGCACTAATCTTAATCACGACCTTCAAAAACATTACGTCACGTCTACAAATAATATAATACATATTGAACACAAACCAAGTTTTTTCCTGACGATCAGCGTTTCATTCGACACCTGCCAACAAAGACGAACAATAATTCGCAGGAAGAAAATCGATAATGTGCATCACGTGACATACACGTATACACAGCTGCTGGGCTGCAAGATTAAGGACGCTAAATATGGAAATGTAGTACTATAAGTTAAATCATTCATGAGTTGGTCACGTTTTCAAACTGTACCAAACTGTCGACCTGTCGCTTGGTTTGTAAACACTGATCAGCTATACCAGCTAATCAGTTGTTTATCTGTGTAAGGGAATACACTTGGCATTTGAGTCGGAGCAAAGAAGCAATAATCGCCTTGATACATTTAATTTCTTAAAGTCGGGAAGGAAAAACAATAATGACGTCTATTTTATGCGACATTCTCAATGTTCTAATGTACATCTTCTTTCTACAAAGAATACATAATTCAAACAATATTTTTTTAAGCTTTAATCAATATATTGATGAACAATTGAACATTGAAACTTGAAAAATGTTGGAAATTGTGACAAAATTCATAACAGGGGACTTATCATAAACACAATATGACAAGTTATCTCAGAGTTCTGACAAGTTAGGTAGTGGCGGTTCAGTTGTCACGGCGGTTGTTGTAGACTGACACGACTCTGTGACATTTTTCACGGGTTCTGTAAGAACTTCTGTTTTGACGACAGTCGTGTTCAGAGCTGAACAAGAAGACATCAGTGGAGTTGAGCTTGACTTAGACTGGGACTTCTGTGTACCTCTCAGATTTTTGTTTAAGAAAATGATTGCATCTGCTGTATTGGAATCAAGTGATGCACGCTGCTTGGTGATGGTTAGGCCGGCTGTGGAGAATGCTCGCTCTGATGGTACGCTTGTACCAGGTATACAAAGGTACTCCTGTGCTGAAGGTGCAATTCTTGGAAATGCATATGCATTTTCTTTCCACCAGCCGAGAGTCAGAGACTTCAAGGATGAGGGTCCAGACAGTTTGTTAGGGGCACTGAGATAGTCACAATATTCAGTTCTTGCGTCTCTGTCTGTATTGTCGTCGTGATCTGAAATTTCAATAATTTCACTCAGCAAGAATGACATGGCCTCGTCATTTGCACAAAATTTGAACTTTTTGCTTGGCTGGCTTGAGTCATGAGGTGACTGGGGTTCTTCTTTAACTTGAACCTGGGAAGACTGGGTAGACGAAGTTCCATCCATTAGTTCACCAATTTTGTCTTCGATGTCCTGTTTTTGTTGATCGTTAAGAAATCGCAGATTCTTGTAGCATGGGTCAAGGGCTGTGGCTATCATTTGTGTTTCCAACCAATACTGATCCTTCATGAGACGTGTTTCGAGGCCTCTAGCTATAGCTGTCTTCATCCCAGCGATGATGTTTGTATTCAGATCTGATGCCACAAGATGCCTGTTGACAAGAGCAAACACCAGCGGATAAACACCAGATGATGTTTGGAATTCTTCACTGCATAGGACTTCAGTGGCAGATACAAGCGGCCTTAGTGCTACAGACAGACACTCCACTAAAGTCCAATGGTTATCTTTCAGATTCAGGCCTTTGTGTTTCTTCAATAGTGGATCATGAAGGACAGCAACGATGTCCGTATGCAGTAAAGCTAGGCGTTCCAGCATGAAAAACACAGAGTTCCAGCGAGAAACAATGTCGGTGACGACGCCCTTTGGAGATTTTCCAAGCTTTCGTTGGTAATCTTTTAGTTGTTGAGTAGCCATTGGTGACTAGGAAAAGAATGCTACCAGTTTTCGAGCAAACATCAACATGTTTTCGATTGCAGCGAGCTTCAGACCATCGTGGACAGCAAGTTGGAGGGTGTGGGCAAAGCAGCGCACGCGGGGGTAACCGGCTGTATTAGCTGGGACGGCAATATTGCTGGCGTTATCTGTAGTTAACCCTGCAACCTTTTCAATTCCAAATTCATCTTGGATGGATTTTAGAATATTACCAATATTCTCCCCTGTATGACGTTCTTCAACGTGGCGTGTAGCAAGTACACAAGATTCTAGTGACCAGTTGTTGAGAAAATGCGCGGTTACAGTGATATATCCCTCGGTAGCAACACTTGTCCACATGTCGGTCGTGAGGGCAACATATGGGATTGACTGTAATTTGATTTTTAGTTCCGATTTCGTATCGTCAAAGGTCTTAATCAGGTAGTTGTGAATCGTGGTGGAGCACGGTACTTGATAGTTCGGATTTAATTCTTCACAGAAATCTCGGAAGCCTTCACCTTTGACAATATTCAGTGGTCGTAGATCTCGGACACACATAAGCATAGCTTTTCGTGTTACTCTTTCATACCACGCTCGATCAACAGGCTTTTTTATGCCATAATTGCCAAACATACCAGTACCTAGGGTGGCTTGCTTTCGAACTGTACGTGTGAGATCAGCGTCAGCGCTGGGATGTTTGCATGTCAGATGTTTTCTCATTGTGCTAGTCTAGTGCCAGTGTAACTAAGGATATGGACACACAAACGGCATTTAGTTTTCTTTCTAACACTGTCTAAATCAAAATGTACCCACACGTTTGATTTTTTATCCCTGGGCCTCTCCATTGCCAGTGCAAATGGCGTGCAAGTTTTTGAACGGTGCAACTGTTACACGAAACAAGCAAAACAGAGTGATCACCCCTTATCGAGTACTCGAGTCCTTGATAACGGACTCGAGTCCCACTAAAATCGACCCGGCCCCGAGTACTCGAGTACTCGTTGAAGCCCTACCTAAGAGCTAGCAGCTCCGTTTTAACCATGGCTAATGGAATCAAGCTCACCAAGGTTCCAGAATTGGTAGCCTTTATATTAGGCTAAAAAAATATATTCTTAGATCTCAGGCACCTCCGCATCATCACAAAGTCTGACGCATGTTTTGTTTTTATTTCCATTTTCTCGTAAAATAAGCGGGAAATGCTAATTTATATACCCTGTCTATAAATCAAATCGGAATGAAGCACATCACCATAGCATACAAAGTCCTTACATTTGCAATAAATGTGTGTTTGTCTTCCACAGAAAAAAAATTACATCGTATCCCTTCAACGAATTCAGGAAAACGAACAGCTCAGAACAATTAAACTTGGCGAATACAAATTTGAAATTTGAGATAAAACATCACTAGACATGATGATTTACTGATTAAATTGTTTTTCCTGTTCTGATTGGCATTGTTTTATATGCAGAGATTAAGATTACTGTGCGTTTTGTCTCGTAAACTAAGCCGGAAGTAGTAATCAGCTGTACACACGTTTCTCGGAATCTACCGGTTATTCAGTCAAAAATTACCCAATAATATGACTTTAAAGAATTTGAGTGTACCGACTTCGAGGTGAAAGTTACGTCAATCATTGTGTCATGGAAGAAGATCGGTTCAGGGGCGGCAGCGTTATGGTATGGGGTGGGATTACAGCAAGACTGAGGACCCGTTTGATAGTGGTAGAGGGAAATCTCAATGGACAGCGCTACCGCGACGAGATCATCGGCCCTGTTGTTCTACCGTTTTTGCGTCGTCATGGCCCAGGCATTACCTTTCAACATGACAACGCCCAGCCTCATATTGCTCGACTTGTTCAGGATTCCCTTCAACAGAACAACCTGAATGTCATCCCCTGGCCGGCTCGCTCCCCTGATCTCTCACCAATCGAGCACATGTGGGATGAGATGGATGTTCCACAGACACTCCAGGAACTTCGAAACATGCTCCAGCAGATATGGACAGATATCCCACAGGACTTTGTGCGACGCCTGGTCCATTCCATGAGACGAAGAGGTGGACACACACGCTATTGATTTGTAAATTGACATTTTGGCATGTTCATGTTTTTTATGAAATACGCATTTTCTGAAGTCAGTATGTCAAATTAAACCATTTGAACACTTACAGGAGTCTTTTGTTTGTTGCAAACCGAAATTGTTTCAGATTTGGTAAAAAACATAACTTTGCATTAAATCTTATTCAATGTCACAGGAACTTTTGTTGTTCAGTATATATATCCATTCTCTATCCACTAAAGTTTGTTTCAAAGCTTCAATAGGGGTAATATGACTGTGGTTGCTGTAAATAACGCTGAGTTGTGTGATCTTCCAATCATTTCACATACGATTTTACAAGAATGAATTGAAACAATATTGAATGAAATGTTGATTAAAATTAATAAGATAGATTACAAATAAAAATCCAGAAATATTATGAACTCTTTTTTACAACCAGACAGTGTAATTACATGATTAATTTGCGTACTTCAGCACAAACTTGCTGACATGGTATTTACGGTGTTACATGCTCACAGTAATGTGTTTGTGTTCGGGAAAAAAACCATGAAAAAACCCTCTTCAACCCTGTGTATAAGACGACCCTCCCCTCTTGAAAGCCTAATTCTTGTTTTTTACGCAGCAATATACGGATTTGGATTCTTACTAGTTTATTATACACAACCGAAAAAAACAAAAACACCCACCCGCACCATAATTTCAAAAGCTATTGCCTGAGAACCAGTTCTTTTCTTTTCAGCCTTAGAATTGTATAGGCTTTGAAAATCAACAAAAAATTCAAAGCCCCAACCTGGGATTTGAATATGGTGCTTAACCATCTCAGCAGTGATGCTTATGAACCTCTACAAAAAGCTGATTTTGAACATCTGACCCATGCCAGATGGGATTTCATTGCTAAGAATCAGCTACCAGGACAACCAGGCAGACAATTTCACATCCCTCCAATCCAGGGGTCTGGAAAATTTAAAATCCCAATTGGACATTTGCATTTAGGCCACGCCCCCTTCAAATAGCGTATTTTAGTACGACTTTTAACACACATTACAAGTTGTTACGTATTCATATTATGATGAATTATGAATTGTTTCAATTTAAATTGTTTAATTCACCGGACAATTAATAACAAATAATATCATTTTAGATGTACATGGAAAACATACTTTTGTTTCTGTTATAATAACGATCTGTTAACATAGTGAACGGTCTAATTAATATTCATGAGTTATATTCATGAGTCTGCTCAAGTGTACGCGTTGTAACATTTGGATCAAGACTATTATCCCATATTTGGAATCAGAGGTTGCTGAAGATTTGTCGTTATGCCCAATTCCTGCATTACATTACTACCTGCAGATGACAAGTTCCTGAAGACAAAGGCTGAGAAGACTGTTCATTTCATTATCCAGGAATAGTTCAGCAGAAGTCCTCAGAACAAAAAGTTTCCTTTTGGATGAGAGTAGTCATCCTCAGAGCCTACAAGATGGCCTGACACGAAGTGAGAACCATCACGTCTACTCCTGAGCTTCAAGGCAACTGTTATGAAAGGTTGTTTTTGGAGATCAGACACTTTCTTCGCTAATCATTATCTGAGACATTTCTCCACACTAGATGTTGCTGGAATTCAACAAATTGGACCATAAGAAATAACGGGGGGAAATTATTTTCTTTAGCGAACTTTACTAAATCCAAGAAATCTATTTACTCCTCTCTTAGACAAGAAGGAGGTGGTACCCCGTATGGATATAATGAAGATATTATGTTCCCAGGGGGTTAATTGAACAGATCTTGTTCTGAATCACGTAGATCCAGTGTTTGAAATAAAAAAATTGCCAGGCTGCCATCAGGACCCTCTGGCTTTAGAACCTGCAGGCCCTGAGTCAACACTGCAGGCCCTCATTTAAAAAACTGCAGCTAATTGTGATACATAAATCACCCCATCAATTTACTGCAGGCCATAAAGAGCCATACCTGATCATGGGTCTGCGGGCAGGCGCTTGTTTCAAACACTGGGTGGAACGCAGCACCTGCCATGCCATCCCCTCTTTCCCAGTGTTTGGACATAAGGTAAGAGAATGAGAGAGTGATGTCCTAGGTTACAGTGCGCATGTGCCGCTCAAGGTGTGCGTTCTGGTAAGCTGTTTAGTCTGTTCTTGGGGAACACAGTTCAGAAAGTTTCCACTACCTTTTCGAAGAGAGAGAGATAACCAATTAGTACGAGTCAGAATAAATATAAATGATATTCTATCTTAAAAAACATTATTGCAGAAAAATATTGTATACACACATACCTGTAGAATAAAAATGTTCAATTGATTCAATAACAAAATGTATGTAGTTCATGCCACACACCAATAACAGCAATCATTGCACAGTGTGACTATTATTTGCTCTTCCAGTTGCACCAAGGAGAAACATTATTGCTGAAAATAGAGTTGTGTAATATAATACATACAGTGGTAGAAACCACACATACACATGACGGGAATACAAATGTTCAATTGCAACTGATTCACTAACTATATGTATTTTAGTTAATGGAACATATCAACATCATTCATATGAATACAAAACCTCTATTACGTCATTGCCATAAATCCTGTATTTTGGCTGTCATCACACAATAAAATTATTATTATTATTATTTTTGTTATTGTTATTATTATGTCATATTATAGTTAGTTCAATGAGCTTTCTTTCGATAAACCTCATCAAGGTCTTCAAATCATGTAATTTTTTACTTATCATGCATTACATGTTGCACTTGCTCCTCACTGGAAATGAATGGCCGAAATGACCTATATGTCATTATTCTCTTCTCTGCAAAAGCAGGTTGTGGATATGAATCTTACCTCAGTCTTCTGATAGATCTATCCTTGTCGTGATCAATTTTCATAAATTTCTGACTGAGTTCATTTGGCATGTTATTCATCATTTTTGTCTCATCAGATTTGGGTATTCAGTGTTTTTTCGAGCATCAGGAGGTCTTCAGGGTCATCCCTCCTAGAGTGTGTGCCTTCATCGGAGCTAGATTACAATGAGCCTGATGAAAGACTCTGTTACTCTGATGTCGTTCCTGAGCTTGCCAACTTTTTACCAGCAGCAGCCTCCCCTAAGCAGGGTGTAGACCTGCAGAAGGCAGAGGGAGGTCAGCTTCAGTTGATTACTCCAACATGTGACAAGGATTCCTTGGATTCGTAGAAAGGGACAAGGCTCCTATCCCTAAACCGAATCCAACTGAGGAGGTTGATCTGGATACTCCAGGAAGAGAAGTTGTAAGAAGTGACTAACCACCTCCACAACAACAACAAACAAACAAACAAACAAACAAACAAACAAAACTCCCAAGAAGTCAGTCAAAATCATACCAAGCTTGTGGGAAAAGATTGTCTCAAATGTCCAGCTGGCACTAGCAGGCCCCAATTATCCGTCAGTTATTGGCAAGTGCTGCTCGGTCTGCTCACAGTGGCACAAGAGCCAAACTGGGCAATGCATAATCGTATTGCCAGACCAGCTACAACAGTATCCGTCAAATGCCTTAGAAAGTTCAAGGAGTCCCATCATCTGTTCACAGATACCACTCCAAGGGTGGACAACTCAATAGTCGCTGGTTCATCAACAAACAGAGGTCAACCCACCTGAGATCCCTTTTGAACCATACATTGGTTTTTTTACCAGTTGATAGATGAAATTCCATTGGAGGCCAAAGCGAAATGTCCTAGAGACCGGAATGCCCATTACCCACAGTGAAAGCTGTACCTGGAGTGTATTTAATGTGATTAAAAGTTGGAGCAGCCGAGCGTCAATCTGTTTGCCACAAGACACAAGAAGCAGCTTTCGACGTTTGTACAACCAATGCCGGACCATCGATGCCCTAGCCATACACTTGGAGGGTTACAGCACCTATGCAGTTCCAGTAAATGATAATCATGCCTCCTGCGTTTTGGTTGAAAGAACCTTCTGTTGCCGTAGTGTGCACCTGACTCAAAAAATAGCTTCCTACTAGCTCTAGCTTTGGCGGGCGGGTGGGTAGCCTAGTGGTTAAAGTGTTTGCTCGTCACGCTTTAATATCCGGGTTCACGCCAGAGGTTTTGTCCATCTAAGCCTATGCTGGGACTTTATCACCAAAAATCAACAGCCTGGCCAGCCGGATAGACACTTTACCATACCACCCTTCCATTCCATCATAGGGATGGAGGACAAGAATGAGCTTCTGCTATGTCCCATCTGTATATCCTTGGATCCTGCATAGTAGCAGCAATGCCTAGGAGGACAAACTGGTACCTCCTGTTTATTCCCACCTTGTTGAGTTTCAAAGGAGAGGCATCCATGAATTTTTGGCTGAGGTCTACAATCCTGCAGGCCTATAATGCTGCAGGATCAGAACACCACAACAACTCTTATGAGATCCAGACTGATCCATGGAAATTAAGGGAAACTGTTCCATCCAGTCCTTTATGCAGGGGTGCTTTTGGAGCTCTACCACTGTCTTCTCAAGCCATTACCTCCAGGATGGCATGCATAGTTTTGGACCGTTGATGGTAGTTCAAGAATACAAGAAGAATCATTCTATGGAACCTCCCCCCATGCCCCATCTGTAAGACCGTTCCACAGTTTGACGAGGGGAGGAGTTATAGTAAATATTACCAGTTTGTCTGAACTCTTGGTTTTGGTTCTAGTTAAACTGTGTTGTCTCTTTCGCTGAATTCGGGACTTGGTTACCCAACTATTAGCATCTTTAGAGAACCAAAAATTATGTTCAGTTGTAATCATGTGCTACTGTTTGCAAGTATCCACTGCAGAGGTAGTAGCAGAGTCTAACCAACTCATGTGCTTAGACAGGACCTACGAGACCTTTGAGATGCAATGACCAAGACAGCTGTCCTAGCACTGGACTGAAGTTACGCACCACTACCTACCGTTAGATAAAGTTCAATATGTAATGCAGGATAGGTAAAAGATATTACATATTCAGAGTATTATGTCTATTTATATTTTTGTCCTGCATTACCCAAGGGCCCTCCCTGCAGCACCAGCAGCACTGAGATAAGCTGTAGAAAACAATAATGACATAAAGGGGTCTTCTCTATTGACACCAGAGGTCATGTTGGGCAAAAGAGTTACTGAAGACACTGTAAGATCATCTCTTGTTTCCAGGTATGAGCAATGTGCCATATGTAATGCAAGAAAAGTATATAAATTGACATAATACACTGATAATGTCATTTTCTGCTAAAGCACACTTTCTCTATTGTCCCTTTGACCTTTAACTTTGAAGGTCTTTGACAACTATATACTTGTGTTTTGTGCCAGATGGGATATGGGAGTCGAGCTGTGTCTCTCCTTCAACAGTACTACGAAGGTAACATCCCCAGCCTCAAGGAGGTAGGACCAACACAAGCACAGCTGGACACTGTACCAGAAGATGTGAGTATATGCATTGATGTCCTATTCTCCTCCAGATGATGAAGAAGTAGTCTCCTATTACTTGAACCTATATTTGAAATAGTATGTAGGGCCTAACTAAATAGGTTGCAATTTCCAGAACTGGAGAAGTTAAGCAGTCCCCTGTTTTTATGCTATATTTCGTGACTCAAACATATTTTTACAGACCAATGGTCTACCCATGTCTTACCAT
Source organism: Haliotis rufescens (assembly GCF_023055435.1). Lineage (NCBI taxonomy): Eukaryota > Metazoa > Mollusca > Gastropoda > Lepetellida > Haliotidae > Haliotis > Haliotis rufescens. The sequence goes on along the minus strand of NW_025964334.1, from coordinate 41,901,874 downwards.
GTTTTAACATGTCTACCCCTGTTGAATATTTTATCTCGAACCTCATTTGAAATATTGCAAATGATTCTTATGCACACATATTTTTCAGGTCACCGACTAACAATGATTACTGAAAGCACATCAATATTTAATTCTTTCTCAGTCATTGATAAGCTTACACATTTTATATGTCTTTAATTGTTCTGTAAACTGTGATCAAGCATGCGCAGTAATGACCAGTTTTAGCTGCATAACATAATCCTTCATTTCGATATAACCATGAAGTTTTCACAATCACTTATTGCCGGGCATGGGTTTAACAAAAAATCACATTCAAAGAATAGACATGGAAAAGACATGTGATCAAGCTGTCACGAACAGTTGTTTTTCTAGCTTACTGTCACTTTTGCCTATTGTTATGTAGATGTTTTGCTATCTTAGATAACCTTGTGAGAGGTACTACATTCAAGTGGCCCTTGAAGAACCCATGCTTGTCGTAAGAGGCAACTAACAGGATCGGGTGGTCTGGCTTGCTGACTTGGTTGATACATCCCAATTGTGTGGATTGATGCTCTTGATATGGTTCACCGGGTTGTTTGGCCCAGACTCGATTATTTACAGATCACTGTCATATAGATGGAATATTGCTGAGTGAGGCATTAAACAACAAACATGCAAACAAAACTACTTTCAAGTGAGATTTTGAATGAAATAATCAGCTTTCTTAATATGGATCTAATGTTGATTTTTGACTAGTTAAATATCACAATGTTTTTTACTTGAAAATTTCATGATGCAACCTCACATATCACGTTTAGTATTGTAACCCACAATTTTCCCACTGAACCCATGGGGGCAGGTGATGAAAGGGTGTTCAATCTTACATTACTGACATCAACATGCTTCACTTTTTCTGAACCACTGCCATCAAATTTGTTTTGTACCCTGACTACTATATTGTTTCACTATAAGGTATCCTTATTTTTTTTGGCATTTTTTGTGTGTATTTTTGCATGTAGAAAGTTCATAAACACTCCTCCTCGGTTTAAGTTGAAAAAGTAAAACCCCAAGCTCAAGTTTTTACCTTTTCAACTAAAACTGAGGAAGAGTATTTTAACTATGGTATAATTTGCTTTGGTAAATAAAACTTCCAGACAGTCCAGAAGCAAGCATTTCAAACTTGTCACTGGATTTGCAGATTTTGCATGTGAACTTTCAGGTGCTCAAAAGAAGCAGTCTACAATCAGGGAAGTTTTCTGATTGTGAATATAATGGGCTTTTTGAGCTGAAGTCGTCTGTCTTTTTACTTTATTCACTTCAACTAATATAAGGGGGTGCAATTTGCTCAAGGTGTTAATATTGAAAAGTGTTCAACTCTTGTCCAGGGCTTTGTTTGCTAAGCTGGCTGATGCCTGGAAGAAGGCTATAAATAAGTAGGCAGCAAATAAAAGTTGTTGTTTCATCTGTATCTACAGTAGCTGCAGAGAAACAGACGCACCCTTAGGTGAAATGACACTGAGAAAGTAGACAGTCTGAATCCATCCTGACAGCCTTTCTCAGTGTATTTGGGGAGTAGAGTTAGGAATAAGTAGGCTTAGGGTAGGTAGACATAAATAAAGAGCAAATAATAGACAGCTTTCTTCCGTGTGATTGTTGTCTTAATTTTATGTTCTGTTAATCAGTTTACTTTTGTTATATTAAAAATTCATTATATTTTCAACAAGCCTTTTTGTCCTTTTTCACCCGCCGGATGCATGAACCCTACTACAGAGTCTCACAGGAGTGTCCCCAGCTAGCTGACTCACAGTTAAACCACACATTTATCATCAAATAAAACACAACGCAAAGGCCATGCATGAGTCAGCAGTGGGATTCGATCTAGCCACTCTGCAGAGCGCTTATTACAAGTCAATGAAGAGAACCTACGAACAGTGTCAGTAGAGGCCACCGTATACCATAATCCAGTGGATTGCTCATGCGAGGTAGGTCGCCACTAGACTCCAATGGACCATGCATCATATGCATGAGCTTTGTTTTTCCTTTGCTGGACCTGCAACCTAAAGTAGAGGAACAGACTGCTCCTCTGATGTGTAAGTATGCTCGTTGTCATTGTCCATCATCTTCTGCTTACTCTCCCATGGCAAAGATATGCGAATCAAGTGATAATTCAAGCCAATGAAAACTTGCATAGTTGATGAGCGACAGTAAATTGCCTCTACCTCAGATGAAAAGGCACACCTACTAGATGCGATTGACCCTCCCCTCCATCTATTGAGCAACATTACTATAAGTTGGTTACATCACCCAGCACCAAGATGTCTTTGCCTGTGGTCAGGATCAAAGAGCTTGATACCCTCAATAGACATGATATGGAGATTGGTTCATGGCAGGAGTACACCATGTCTTACCCCCTCTTCATGAATCACATTAGGGCTTCCCAGGAGATACACCAGAAGAATCAGATTGAAGGCTAGATCAACACGCAGAAACAAGGGATAACTGTAGACATTTTGAGCAGAAACATAGAGCAAGAGGCAGGACCGGCACTACAGGGAAGAGGTGAATGCCATCTCGGACTGTACAGAAACCATGCATCTCAACTCAAACCCCATCTACCTGGCTTTGTTTGTGTACTGAGATTCTCGACTACCAGACTTCAACGGCAATTCCAGCCGTGTTCTGTCACTGGGTTTTACCTTGACCTACAAAGCTAGGGGACCAGCGTACCCCCAATTACTAATTTCAAGGGTTCTTGTATGATTGCCATGCAGACGTTGCTTCTCCAACATTTGCTGCCTTTACAGCTCATGAGATCAAAGCATTATCAACCAGCTTAGTGTGATGAACTTGGTTTCAATAGAACAAGTGGTCTCACAACACATTCACTGGTTTCCATTTGCCTGACAGCCAACCTAATTGAAATAGACTATACACCCTTAGGCCTATAGTGCCAAACCAGTCGGAAGCTCCCTGTGGTCTCAAGAAAAGTGTTGGGTGGGGGTGGATGAGGATTTTCACACAGTATCAGCTTGGAAGGTTGGTTAGCCATTTCATCATTTTTCTCCACTGTGGGTAGATCATTGGTAAATGAGTAGAATCACATTACAAGTAGTATAGGTAATGATGGTTCTGCTGCAACCCCACTGGAGCCAGATTTATATACCTATACCACCACTACAAATGGAATATTTTATGTCAAAATGATGATGCGATTCAACGATCGTCATGAGTCGTATTAAAAGAAACGTCAATATTAATTAATAATGAATAAAATTTACTATAGTCCACGAGGATATTGGAAAGGTATAGGAGCAATACAAAAATTAGCCACTGCGGCTAAAGTATATATAAAGATGTGGCCAAGGATTGGTTAGAGAAACAAGCCATGTGGCAAATATACTTACGGCACCACGTTATATACCAAGGAAGAAGTATGATATTTTTACAACGAATGAAGTTCAAATTTTAATATATATTTTCCCTCTTTAGGCATATTGATCCTGACAGCAGTCTGTCCAACACCTCTGCAGTCTTCTTTATGTGCTTCTAATAGATCTTGTCTGCTGTACCCATGCAGGCATCTTTCGCAGAAATATTTCTTTCCATCATGTTTTGTTTGATCGTATAATAGCCTGCATAAACTCTTTATCCACGTATAATGATATTTACCATCTTTTTTTATCAGAAATGAATTGATTCTGGAAATATGTTCTGGAGTTGAGCTTATCCTGTGTACAACAATTCCTTTAGAAGAGTGTCCAAAAACATTTATAGCTAAATTATTTTGCTTTTCCGCCTTATCAGTTTGTGAGATTGGTGTAGATTTGTCTATACCATCAAGGTTTAGTCAAACGTTTTGGGGATAGCTAGAAGGTCTATTTGCAATTTTAGTATCTACGGGGAACAATGCAGATCTTATCATTCTGAAACAGTCATCGCCTATATTTTTTACATTAATTATGGCTTTTTTCTTTTTAATAATACGGGGGTAAATCTATATAAGATCCACCTTTGAAAGGCATATCATTTGCTATATCTAAATATAAACTATCGATTTTATCCACACCCCAACCCGAGCCTCTATTAGTCCAACGTTCTAAAGTTTCTTGTATCCTCTGAATTGATGTATCTAATGATGCGTTTATAGTATCAGATTCGGTTATAACCTCTTGATTGCTTCGGAAATAAGGTTCGGTATATTCAGTGCTATCGTCTGCGTTACTTTTACTCAATGACATTTTAACCGTCAGGCGGTATTTTATACTATTTAAATCATCTAACTCCTTGTTAATTTTGCTCGATACGATGGGCTTAACATTATTAACATCCATGTTGGAATGAATATCCATCTTCCAACCTCTTAGATATTTACCAACGCCGGCTGTGGGTACAAATTTTAACTCATTATTATCAACAACAGTGGGTTTATCAACATCGCCAACTGATTTATTATTATCTAGTAAAGCGCTCAATTCAGCTTTTCTCAATCGAGAATATCCATGTAGACCACGTTGCCAAAGCCTTCAACTCTCTGACAAAAACCATTGTGATTTTATGGTATATACAAAATGATTCAAATGTCTAAATGGTTGTTTTTCATATATAAATACGTATTCTCCCCAACCTATTTCTCTCGTTGATGTAATCTCTCTTCCTAGCGTAAATAATCTGCTTCCTGACCCTATCAGCACCGCGACTCTTACATAAACAGGAACTTCCTTTGACCCCAATCCCACATACAGAACAAACGTAATTTTTATGCCTGATGTAATAAGAATGGGTCCCACAGTAAACACCCACACATGGCTTCTGACATTGAATCGGCTTCCCCATGAGTGTATATCTGCACAGATTCATGGTTATACACATATCATATCATTTGTCTAAAAGGTAAATCACATCTCCACTGGTGAGTCATAGTTGTCATCGCTATTTATAGCTCATAGCTTATGTGTAGCTAAAAATAGACAACAGTCATCGCGACATAGCTGAACAGCCAATTAGCGCTATTTATAGATTAGCAGTCAGGGTTATTACTAATGGTTGATACGCAATAGAACATAGCTAAATATGAACACACCAGGCAATCCAAAAACTATAAACGCTATCTCGCGTTTTTTCTGAGCCTCTGACGGTGTATGACTTATTGTTGGTCTCGGTATTGGGTCAAGTTTCTTTCCATAAACAAGGAAATATTCGAGCATGGCAGATTCAACATTCTTAAACGTTTGAATTGAATACCCCTCTTTACGCAGTTGTTCTAATGCTTTATTATGTCTTTCCTGCTCCTCTCCTCTCATACTAGAAAATAAAAAATTACTCCCCGAAAAAGCTAGAGCATTAACACTAGCCCCACCAACCATCATCGCAATTGATGCCATGTTCAATAATATAAAATATTCAAATGTTTAATTACTTCATTATGTCTTCTGGGATAAACCCTTGTTTGATTAGCATATCTTTTGTAGCCATTGCCAATCCCATATGAAGAATCATCATACCGATATCATAACCATTAAAATCTAGCTTGGGTGGTGTGGCTTTAGTAATCATTTTAGCCATACGGACATAGCCAATGGCCAAGCTGCTGACCACCGCTGAATAATACCTTGCGTTTACTAACATTTTTCCGTCTGTAACTGGAGTAGTCATTGCCTTTATAACATTATATGAGGGCTTACCTCTAATTGAACTTGTTGTGTAATCGGGGGTGACCTTTTCTCTTCTCCGGTCTTATAAAACAACCATACCACCGCTATAGCAACAACCCCAAGTACATAGTCGTCCGATAAGAACTTGGGATCCCTATGTTCAAGATTTGAATTGTGAATTAGTTTTGACTTCCTTGCTAGCGCACCCTTCCTACCAGCTGCGACTTTTCGAGGATTCTTAGTCACTCTGGCTTCTTGTTGTGCAATCACTGGTATTTCCTCGTTCACTTGTGGTGATTGTGTTTCCACAATCTGTTGCGCAATCAGGGTTATTTCCTCGTTCACTTGTTGTGATTGTGTTTCCACAATCTGTGGTGTCACTTGAGTCTCCATTATTAGTAAGTGGGCACTTATGTTTAAATTGACAATACCTAGCCGTTATTAAAGCGGTGGTCACCGGAGCTAAGAACATCCTGTATCTATGATAAAACTCACAGCTTACTGCTCTTATAGCGTGTTCAATGAATGGGTCTTTCTCAAGAGATTCGCATAAATTCGGGCGATTTTCTGCCGGGATAGGGAGAAACGTACTAGCTACGACTGTGTATAGTTGTAACATAGCCGACCCTATTGTTTTAGTCATGGTAGCTCCCAGTCTAGACTCGTTACGCGCGTACAGTTTTTAAATTTCTTCTTCGGTCATTTTATCAATTCTTTCAGTGGTATAATTTTCGCCCAAATATTGGGAACATTTTCCACTGGCTACCAAAGCCGCGAGTCTTCATCTATGTTTATCTGTATGTTGATCTACATGTTGATCAGGTTCTTTGAGCATTTGTTCGATGAGTTCATCGCATTCCATAATGTAATACCTATGGAGAGATTTAAGTCTAACATAATAAAATATGGCATATCCAATACAGCTCGAAATGATAAACTGTTGCAAAAGAATGAGGATTTCAAACCACATTATTACATAATAACTGCTAATGTTCAATTTATCGTATTTTTGCTATATCTTTGCTATATTTGCTATATTTGCTATTTTTGCTATATTTTTTGCTAAAATTTGCTATATTTTTGCTATGTTTTTGCTCAACAGTTGCTATACTGGATATAGTATTCGCGACCGTCTGTACGTCCGTCCGTACGTCCCACCTGTTTGTTGCCGCGATATATAAAGAATTAAACGCAGGATTGGTGGTTTTGGTGACCTTGACCCCATTTTCAAGGTCACAGCAGGCAAATCTGCTTTTGGAGTTGGAAAACGGTGTTGCCGCGATATTTCAAGAACTAAACACTGGATTGTTTTCATATTTGGAACTATGGTGTATATACAGACAATGCAGACACCAGTCGGTTTTGGTGACCTTGACCCCATTTTCAAGGTCACAGCAGGTAAATCTGCTTTTGGAGTTGGAAAACGGTGTTGCCGCGATATCTCAAGAACTAATCTCTGGATTGTCTTCATATTTGATACTATGGTGTATATACGGGCGGGGGACATTTCGTCACTTTGTGACAAATACTTGTTTTGCTTAGCAGTTGCTATTTTTGCTATATTTTTGCTGAGCAATTGCATAAGCAGCTGGTTGATCGGTTTTTAATACGAATTTACAATGCTTCGTTGCTGCTAACAGTTTTCTGACTTTATCTTGTTCGAGCTTGGTATAAATAACATCATTTTCGCGTAGACATTCTTCAAATGAATCTCGGTCTTTGCAATGAAACAAGGCTACCCATTTAGTCTGCTCTCTGAGATCTTTCAGGACAGAGTTGTATTTTTGAGTAAGTACCCAAACGCTATGCCTGAGTATGCCGTCCGGAGAATGTTAAATATGAAAGCATTTCTTTCTTTTTGGTAAGTTCTTAACTCGCACTGCAGTGACATACTCGTAAACAGTGTTGTAAACGATCGCCCCCGGATCAACTTTGTGCACCCCGGGATCATTCATAACCCAATCTCTCGATAGGTATGTTTTATTAACGTTTATAGTCGGTCACAAAATAATAATATGGTTGAAAACGAAAAGCTGTTTTTTCACAACCCGTTTGCCCGCAGATGATAGCACAGTGCGGTTCTTTAGGTAAAAGATTATTAATAGATTGCTTGCATGAATCTTCTATTCTGTATATTAAGTTGCGCATCCATAATCATGTACAAATATATGTTTAATTTACCAGCCGCTTCCTGGATCTTCGTTATCTGCATAGTAATACCCTCGCTAGCATTTTCTATTTTCCGCCTACTCCAGTGTAGTTGGTCATCGCCGATCGCCCGGATCAACTTTGTGCACCCCGGGATCATTCATAACCCAATCTCTCGATAGGTATGTTTTATTAACGTTTATAGTCGGTCATAAAATAATAATATGGTCGAAAATGTCCAGATAATGACTTTGTACAATATCTAGAATAAAAGCTGTATTTTCACAACCCGTTTGCCCGCAGATGATAGCGCAGTGCGGTTCTTTAGGTAAAAGATTATTAATAGATCGCTTGCATGAATCTTCCATTCTGTATATTAAGTTGCGCGTCCATAATCATGTACAAATATATGTTTAATTTACCAGCCGCTTCCTGGAGCTTTGTTATCTGCATAGTAATACCCTCGCTAGCATTTTCTATTCTCCGCCCACTACCATGTAGTTGGTCATCGTCTGTGGTTCGCATGTCGAGCCATAGCGCATACTTCGTGGTAAGGAATTCAGCCATCGATATATCCCCGAGAGACAGATCTTTCACGACCGCGTTAACATCTGAGCTTCGTTTTATAGAAGGGAGTTTTTTAATCTCATCCCACTGTTGATATGCTTGCATGCCTTGACTATATAGTTGACTAGGTACACCCTCGACAGTCAATTCTACTCAGAAGGGTCCTCGAACAACATTAAAATACCCTTCAACGATCTAGCGGGGATGTTTAGATTGATATTCCGTATCTCTTTTGTTCCTGGTGATCTTTCGATGTCGAAGCACGCAATCGTACAAAATGGCTAAACTTCCGGTATACTGGTTACGAATTTGTCTGGCTAATTCAGGATCCGTTATCATACTCCAATGAGATATTGTCAATAGAATAGCTAGTACCAACTTCAGCGGCTTTGATTACTCTGCCGTAGTCATTAAAAGTGAGTTTGTATTCTAACCTATCGCCTTGGGATACTTGATAGAAAGGCATGTGACTATTTAGTAATTCAAAGTCTGGCGGAATATAGAATCAGTTACCTAATGCATCAGCAACAGCCTTATCTCCCACGACGGTATTATCAGCACCTACACGCACCTACACGCAGTCTCAATGTGTTCTGATTACAAATACCTTGGTACTGTAAGTTTTCCCGTTCTTTAGCCGTTCTCAAGAGATCCATGTAACAGAAATATACATCGCTGTCGTCAATACTCAAAACTTCATTACCGCTAATTTTGATTTTCTTAACAATCGCATGACCTATGTTCTGAACGAGCTCTCTGCTAGCGTCGGTAGAATTCAAACCAATTGTAAATGATAGTCGTGCTGTTCCCGGAACTAAGACATCGTGTGCGCCGAAATTAGGAAAGCGAACCAGAAGTGTTTGATTCTGATCAATGGTACATGGGTTATTAGTTATAGTTACAGACTGACGAATTGCTTTGACCCCTAATGGATCCCGAAGTCTACGTTGTGGGTTTAACTTGCATCTGTATTGTGAAGACATTGTAATCTTGAAGTTATGTAACCTTATGTTTAATATACAAATGGACAATTTTAATCTAGATAACTTAACTGATACTAGTACAATCGAAGAAGGTACTGATGAAACCAGCTTTATGAATCTTAACGATGAACTTTTGCAATCAACCGTTAATGATTATTACTATGCCTTAAAAGAAAGCCCAATAGGTTCAAAGTTTACGATAGATAGTAAAGGAATAATGCAACTGCGTGGCTCTCTGGATATTGATCTTATGAATTCTCGTACTCGTAAGCCCCTAGCCGTGTCAACACGGCATCAACACTGTTCATAATGAATAAGGTTTTGTAGACTACTCACGAGAAAAACTTTCTGCAAAGACTTCGAAGGTTCTTAAGACTGCGTGCTGAACTCGGTACCATAGATAAAGATAATTTGGAAGAAAGCTCGAGGCTGGCCTCAGATGAACTCGGAGAAATCTTGGATACCTACTACAATAATTCCACGTTACAGGTACCATCCTCGGAGTTCAGTATTAGGGAATTACAAGGTCTTGACAAGGCAATGCAAACAATGCGGGGAGAACTCATCAATAATATAGCCAAGCTATCTGAACTCGACAAGCATATAGCTTATGAGAAAACAAAACTTGAACAGGCAGGCGATGAATTCAGTAGACGCCGCGTTGCTGAAAGATTGCGTAACTTAGAAGACGAAAGATCAGCCCGCCTCGAAGCAGCTTCCAGTAATAGAAAGGCACTTCGTTCACGAATCAGTCGAATTCGAGAAAGTATCGATCAAGTCCTCAACGATGACACTACACTGGCCGATAAAATTTAAACATTGTTCAGAGAACAGGGATAACCATTGTCAGTATTTTAACCGCATTGGGATTTATTAAATCGACTTCGACTCTTGCGTTAACCGGTGGCAGCGGACCATCCACACCCCCTAGTGATAAAAATGGTTTAAAAGGGTGGATAAAAAAGCATTTAAAGGCATTAGGAGAAGCACTGGGAAAGCCGCGTCTGCACTTCCTGGTATAATAGGGAGTATTGTTTCCCGGCTCTTGAATTTATTAGCTAAGACCACCACTTGGCTTAGTCAAAACTTGTGGGCACTGATAGTAGCAATTGCCGGTCTGTTGTATGTATCCGCTAAAGACTACTTATCCAAATCAGATCATTAAGAACTATTTATCCAAATCATGAGTAAACCAGCCGCGACTCCACCTACTATAAGCGCTGTTGTTTCATCGATATGTTGTTGATTTTTAGCGGCAATGTGTGGTGACACTTGTGGTTGTGCGTCAGTAGATGTGTTAATAGGAGCGTCAGTAGATATCTGTGGCTTTACTATTCCCGTTTGGCCTGTGTTTGTTTGCATTATTAATTCAGTGTGAATATCTGAATTTATACTTGGGTTTTGTTGATCGGTAGCAATAACAATATTATTATTATAACCGATCACTTGACCAATCTTAACTTCCATATTACTCAGAGACATGTATAGTCTACTTTGGATTGAGCGTACTGTAATACATCTTGATAACGCTTTATAGAAGATGGTATGTCAACTGGTGAATGGTTGATGAGTTTTTTAAACTAAATCATCACTTTCTTCTTTAACAGTTCTTTTTCGCTGTACGGAACACCTAGACCATGGTTAAGTCCTTTAATACGCCAATCTTTACTCATAGAAATATTAAATTCCTGATAAATACGCTCATACGCGAACCTATTGTACGGATTATTTGTGGAATTCCATGCTCGATCCAGCAGTAATGGGGCACTAATTATCCCCCGCCACGAAGTGAAAGGGGGATATAGGAATGGGTGCCGTCCGTCCGTCCGAAAACTTTGTCTGCGCGATTTCTCTTAAACCATTCAGTTGATTCATCTCAAACTTAGTACATATAATCTGTGTCATATGGAGGGGTGCAGTCAAAAGAAAAAAATTGTTTTTATTAATTTTCCGTTTTTTTAATGAATTTTTCAAACCCTAACCTTATCCATTATTTAATTTGAAAGTCTGACACACTAGGCGGGTCAGGGGTATTAGTGAGCCACGCTCACTTTTGGCCTTGTTTAATAATAGTTTTATGATGTATTGGCAGCTTGCTTGTTGTGTTTTTGTTTTGTTTTTTGTTTTTGTTTTTCTAATACGGCCATGTAGGCCTGTTTTGATTAGATAAATGCCTTGTGATTTGTAAGTTATTTACACTCCGATGTGGGTAGGGATCCATATTAGCTCTATGTCTTTGCCTAGTTTATGGAGATTGTCGGAGCGTTTTAGTATCTGAAGTATTAGTTTTGAACATTTTTTGTTTCTTATAACATGGAGCACACTTAATGAGTCTGTTAAGATTAGTGTTTTTTTATGTGTCTTTATAAGGGCGCTGTGTAGGGTTGTTACTGTACCCATTCGTTCGGCTGTGAAGATTGATTGGTTATTGAAGAGCCTATAGGATTTTGTTTCTTTTGTAGGTGTGTTGATGTGGATACCAAATCCTGTGCATTTTGAGTCAGGGTTAGAGGACCAGTCTGTGTATATGTGACACCAATTTGGCCATTTTTCATGTATGGATGCTAGTGTGCTGGATTTAGCGGTACTTGGTTCAGTTTCTTTATTTAGTTTTGATATGAGATATGTGGATTTTGGGGGTTTGGGTATGAAAGCGTTCTTTGGTGCTGTGTTTAGTTAAAATCCATTCAGGTTGTGAGTATTTAAGTAGTTTTTAGAGTTAGCGCTTAGAGTTTTGTGCTTGGTTTGTTTTTAAGCATTTGTTGGATTTGTGGGTTATCTTGGATGGAGGCCCAGTAACTTATTGTCAGTTGTTCTCGGTGCAGAACCAGGGGGATTTTACCTGTTAGTGCCTGCAGTGATGTGCACGGTGTGCCCTGTTGTGAGTGTGTGATTAACCTTAGTGTTTGGTATTGGATTGACTTCAGTTTATTGTTTAATGATGAGTTTAGGTCTTTAGAGCATCTGTTTGTTAGGTTTTTAATGTGAGCACCCCAGGTGAGATGTTCATCAAAGATTAGTCCTAGAAATTGTTATGTGGTTTTTTTTTAATTTATGGGGTTATTGTTTAGTTTTAGTTTGGGGCTGTTTGTGAGGATATATCTGTGTTTGAATATTCTCCCTATCTGTGTTTGAATATTCTCCCTGTAGTTTTTTCGGCATTTAGTGAGAAGGTCGATTTCATTTGCCCATGTTTGAATTTTGCGGATCCAGAGGGCTGAGCTCCGTCATCCGAGTATTTAGAAGTTTGAATTTTATTAGATACTCTCTGGAATAAGTCATTGATCATAATGTTGAAAAGTGTTGGGCTCAGAATGCTGCCTTGGGTCATACCATTCTCTCAGGGACACTGGTCTGATAGCGTTTTGTCAATTCCCACTCTTTTTTTTACGATTTAAGAAGTCTTGTATGTAGTACGTTTATTATTTGGTCTTTAAGTCCTGCTTTTTTGCCCCACCCCAGTGTAATTACTGTATGCATTGTATATTGGGAAAATGGATTCTGTGAGGTTTACAGAAGAATCCTAACCTTAATCTGACTTTAACCCAACTGTACCTTAGTCCAATTATACAGCAACTAGCACGGCTTTCTAGTGTTAAGTAGAGTACTTCCATATAAACAATATGTCGTGTTTTCCTAAAAACAACAGATAATTTATGTGTTTATGCTGTTTACTGGCATTGAGGAAGTACAAAGGAAATAAGATAATTGAACCAACTCAAGTTGAAGAACAAAGGTACACACTGTTGCGTGGATGGCGTCTGTCTGGGCACGCTGGAGTAATCAGTGATGCATAGTTTGACACGAGTGTCATGGACCCGAATAGTGACAATTCACAGGATGTCCATTATGTAATTGCTGGTGTTTGAATGACATTGTCATATACTTGTTACAAGCCCTGCTCAATAAACAGTGATGTGGAATATATATAGTTGTTTGTTTTTATGTCCAAGGTTTATCTTTTATGGTATTTCTGTTATCCAAATTGTGAAGTGAGTCCATCTTATAGTTTAACAATTGTTATATTTGGGATAACACTTCCTCAGTAAAGTACAGATTCTCGTACTTTTTTGGGTTGAGTCCCGTCCGGGATTCGAATCCCGGACGGAACTCAACCCAAAAAAGTACGAGAATCTGTACTTTACTAAGGAAGTGTTATCCCAAATATAACATTTGTTACATTTGACCTCTTTCTAAATGGCATTGTGTATTCACATCTTATAGTTGATAGTCATTTTGAAATATAAATTTGATGTTTAATCAATGCGAGCAAAGACCATTCATCAATTTTCGCATGCATGATTTACAGTATCTATATAAGTAAGTGTCTGTGCAACATGTATATATGCTTACGTTACACATGCTTGTTCATCTAGGATGTGAATCTGCTGGAGGAGCATCTGATGCCACGAAAACACCTGCCCCCTTTGCTGCTAAAGTTGAGTGAACGGAAAGCAGAGAAACTTGACTATCTTGGGGTGTCATATGGACTGACAACTAACCTGCTAAGGTAAATATGTATGAAGATGTTCTCGTTAAAAGTTCTAAGGTTACTTTTTGTTGTTGGAACAACTAGAGAAATGAGAAGTTTTCTAAGTGAGCTGAGTTATGCAAGTGGTATTCAGCAGTAGTATAATTCTTACTAATACAAGACCTCCAGTACATCAGAACCAGGAGTCCTAGCTGTATTGTGCCTGTCATGACACCATAAGGTATTTAGGTTTTCAACAGAAGTCCCCTTCATTGTCAGCTTTCCTTCTCCAGTTGAGATTCTAATGATCTCACTAAACCTCTGAGTATGTGCAGTCTTCACTTATTTCCTGTCTGCTACTGCAGGTTGTAGCAGGTTATTGGGTGGTTCAAGAAGACACAAATTTATTTGCCAATATCAATATTTATCATATAATGGGTCGGTTTCTCGGCAAGATATTGCTAACAGATAAAAACGATATTCGTTAGGTCATATGCGGATAGAGATGCAAATATCAAAGGTCAAGCAGGGGCTACTTTCACTGTTTATAAACAAACATGGTGTAGCCCTTGTCATTTGGCAATCTAGTCAGAATTAACCATCGGGATTCTGGAGAAACTACAGGGATAATTGCTATCATTATGAAAAGAATAGTCTAATATGCTAAAACCCAATGTCTAACTGTGACGTAGCTAAGGCAGTTTACAAGTTTATCAGTGTATAAGAAACAGGTTTCTGTTGTAACTATATTGGCTACTGTCACTGTCCGACTGACACATCACTTACTCTCTGACATTATATATATTAATGCGCACATTCCAGGAAACATTGCAATGTTTAGATAATGTTTGTGAGAGATGTAAAGCAACTTTCGAGCACAGAAATAAAGAATGGTATATGACAGAGAGGTTATCATGCTTGTGTGTTTGGGGATGGTAAATATCCTGTATTAGGAATAAACACTGTATTTAGCGAGCGAACCTGCACATTTGCTGTTTCATTTGATCTCGGCCTTCGGTCTCATAGAGTAGTTTGGGCTATGAATATGCGTGAATTTCGCTAAATACCATGTGCATGACCATACATTTGGGCAGAAAGGGAATTCCCTTGACATTCCGTAGTAATAAAAGCAGTCCGCTTCGGTAGGCATGGCCTAATTTTTTACATTTATTGGGAAATGAATGCAATAACACGTGACCAATTCAGGTAACCAGAGTTCAGGAATTACAATGAACACAACGAAAATTTCATTATTTGCACTTGAATACTTAATCTACAGTCTTAACATTCGTGACAGTTTTAACAGTTGGCAAATTAAAACCCATATCAACAGCCAGGTTAGGTGCTCTCTGAACAACTCCAAGAAAGAAGAGACTTGTTTTGTTTCTGCAATTTATTGATTTCTCTGTATGTGTTGATGCCACATAAACCGGAGCCGTACAACATAACTGGTTAAACCAAAGTTCCATACAGCTTTTTAAACACATATATGACATGCTGCCAGCAGCCTCAAACTCAGTACAGTGCTCTACTGGCAGATTTACCATACAGTTCTCTGACAGATTTCTTCATATCAAGGTGTTCGTTCAAGCAGATACCAAAGTGTCTGTAACACCCAACATACTGAATGGTATTAACATTACATGTGAAAACAAGATTAGATTTCGTTACTGAAGGACATCTAAAATAAGTAAGGATAAGAATTAATGGATGAACAACTACTTTATTACAATTAAGAGTGGCATTTCGGTGTAGGTTCTATCACTTGCTTGATAACGGTGTTAGAACCAACACTGAAACATCGCTCTTAATTTTAATAAAGAAGTTGTTCATCCATAAATTCTTATCCTTTCTTAGTAGTCCAACTTCTAAATGCCTATCAAAGAAGACATCTAAAATGTACAATGTTTGTTTTAGAGTGGAACACGGACATAACGAACTACAAGGGACCAGAGAAATCAATTCGTTATATCCGTTGTTCGTTATACACGTTTTCGCTCGGAAACGTCCGCCATCTTGGATAAGACAAAACACAATACACGTAATTGCAGTGTTACACGTGAATTCTTCATGGTCTAATTTCACTGCAAGTTCGCCAGCTTTGGTCTGCAGTAACGGACCACTAGCTTTCCTCTTACTACTGCCCGCCGTGATAGCATATTCAAGTGAACTGACACTTGGAGACAATATCGTAAAATGTATATGTTTAATGTTTGTTTTACAGATAAGATTACATGTTCAGGTAAGATTAACACAATGCAAATTTAACAAGGTTGATCTGTCACTGCTGATTCGTCGCCATTGTGTTGATTCGCCGCTGATTGCGTACAGCCAATTGTCAGTGACACTTGACCCTGAGTGAGATTTTGCTATACACGTCACTAATGAGTGATAGATGGGCTTGTCAGTGATCAGATATCAGTTCCCTGTATCTGTTAGTTCGCTGTAGAGAGTTCGTTAAATACGTAAATTTTATATGATATTATATAGGAGATAAATCTGGGATTTTTTAACAGTTTGTTGTATCCGTTTGTTCGCTATATCCGTGTTCGTTATATCCGTGTTCTACTGTACTTGCATTTACAGTTAATTTTCAATCTTTGCACAAAACATAAAAGATATTCTACATTGTCTGCAAAGACGTTTTGTCAGGTGCTATAAGCGCTATATCATCTGCATACATCAAAATTGATACCATCACATCATCATGTTGAACACCACAGTCGAGGTTATTAATACAATGGGCTAAGTTGTTTATATAAACAGCAAATAACGTTGGGGATAACTTGCACACCTGTTTTACACCAGACATCAGTAAAATGTTCATTAAATTTAACAACACAGTTAACATTGTCATAAAGAGATGGGATGGCATCTAATATTTTGCCTCATATACCAAGTTGGAACAATTTAAACCACATGCATTCTCGAACAGTGTCAATTGCTTTTTTAAAATCAACAAAGCAAACAAAATGGAATCTTTTTTGGCTTTTCTTGTCTTAATTAAAGATGAAACCATTCTGTTCATCAACTAAAATGTCATTTTTTTCCAACCAATTGCTCAAAACAAGTGTGAAATGTATTTGCATAAATCTTGCCTGGAATTGATATAAGGGTTTTTTACCAGATTTAGGTATGGGATTAACAATACCTTCATTCCACTTGGAGGACACTACTCCGTTATTGTTTGATGATTCTATACGGTAAATCAATACAGGCAGAATTTCTAAGAACCTCAGAAGCTATACCATCAAGGCCACACGCCTTACCACGTTTAACATTAGAAACAGCTTTTTCGACTTCCAACCTGTTGACCTGTTTATTTAAGGCAGATATCCATATATTTATGTTTGTCATAGGGTAACGATTTTTCCTAAAAGTAAAACTTCAGATATATAAGCGATGAAAAGCATCTTTCCACTTATCAAGAACAACATTGTTATCACAAAAGGCAGTGTCATTATCATCTATAACTTCACAGGGAATTCTTTGCTTTCTGTCATTTGCCAGACCTAACTTGCCAATAGATTTCCAAAAGTCTTTCCCTTTATGCTCTTAATATAACGTATCAAGTCTATTTTGCTCTTCAAGAGAATATGCACATTTTGCCCTTCGGTTCATTTTGTCAAAGTCTTTCCTGCTCTCTCTATAAACAGTGCATAAATTTTGTTTAGTTAAAACAGTTTTACTTTTCAACCACTCCCTTTCACGCTTACAAACTAATTCACACCTATCTTGAAGTTCATTGTTCCAATAAGGTTTAGATCTGTCCTGCTCTTTTTGTTATTTGTATTACTTTTTGTTTTTACCTTGTTTAGTTTAGTTTCCATTTCATCAATAATAACACTATGGAATTCACTATATGCAGCATTGGCATCATTTTCCTCATAAAGATCATTTTCTAACTTGTCAGCGTGTTAACCATGCGTGCATGTGGTGTTAATTTCAACCACAGCATGTCATTGTACACTCCATCTGAAACAATAACATCATAGTTTGACAACGATCGCTTATGAACAAATGCCCCAACACCACCAGAATCTCTTTTTGCTCTTTTATCTCTTATCTAAATTATTTCTGTTTTTACCAAACCATTTGTAATCAGGTAAAGATAAAACATAATTATTTATTAAAAATGTTTTACATTTACATAAAATGTCAAAATCAAAATAACTAGCAGTATTTGAACGAAAAAGCCTATTTTCAACATCAGTAAGGGACCACCGCCTACGTTCCAGGAACCAACCCTTATGTCCTAGTTCGAACCCTGCTTTTTGGTTATATAAACACCAGAATTGACAAAGAGTATGTCATCTTCATCAATTTCTTTCATCAGTTTTCTGAGATTTGCATTTTCTTTCATTTCTGTTTGGGATTTACATGGTTCAGTATAAACATTCTTAAACTTGTTTACATTTTTGAGCTTAGCTTTGGCTTTCAAAACTTTATCTTTTTGTTACACAGTGTCCAATGTGGCGATCACAACACCAGGGTACTGCCATCTCACCTTCTTCCTTTTAGCAGAGACAACTTTAACCATCTCAAATCACTTATACCACTTTGTTGTTAGTGATTGATTTTTCTGTGGCCTCATTTTCATGTAATTTTAATTTTTTCAGCATAATACAGCAATTGGAAATGTCATTGTTACCAGCTTTTGGTTTGATGCAGTCTGCATAGGACTTTTCAAACTTAGCTAATTTGCTTTCAAACTGGCTAATATTTGCTTGAAATTCCTTTTTCACATTGTCAACTTCTTCTTTAATCTTGCTGTTAATTAGTGCGGCAATATTATTAGAGAGTGAACGTTCTAGTCTATCCTCTAAACTATCCATACGTCTGGTGATAGTATATTAGCATACTCTGATCTAAGGCAATCACACATATCTCGCACGATTTCTATTGTCTGATTGTACGTAATTTTATTATGAGTTTATGCAATAACGACATCGCCTACTGGCTCATAGTCTAACGCAACCACCTGTAAAAAAACGTGCAGCACAGGATCCTGCATTTAGGCTTGCAGGCCCCCCTGCTGAATGGGTATAAAAGTCCACATCAACGGCTGTTCCTACAGTCCTTCTAACGGCAGTAGAGGCGGTGACAGATTGCCAAGACTGAATGCAGCTCAACGGAACAACACCATTGGGAGATTACAAGCTGGAGCAACTCAGCAAGAAGTGGCCAGGCACTTTGGCGTATCCAGACAGACAATCTCCGCACTGTGGACCCGACAGACCAAGGTCAGGAAGACCAAGGGTGACAACCCAAGCACAAGATCGATACATCCGGCTGCGACACCTCCGAGACCGCACTACCACGGCCACGTCTACAACCACACAGATACCTGGGGTACGCAGAATATCAGATCAAACGGTACTCAACAGACTAAGGGAGGCGTGGACTCTTTGCACGAGGACCTGTTCGACGTCATGTATTGACCCCGCGTCATCTGGCGGACCTTCTGCTTTGGTGCCAACAGAGGGTTAGATGGGCACGTGCAAGGTGGAGAAATGTACTGTTTACTGATGAGTCCCATTTCCTACTCACACGTGCTGATGGGCGCGCACGTGTCTACAGACGTCGGGGTGAACGTAACGCCCCCAACTGTGTGCAGCAGGTTGTCCCATTTGGCGGCAGGAGTGTCATGGTATGGAATCCACCGCCCAAAACACTTCCGGCGCTTCTTGATGCACTTCAGCATGAATGGCAGCACATCCAACATCGTGTTATTGACAACTTGATTGCATCTATGGGTCGTAGGTGTCAAGCGGTGATTGATGCACGTGGTGGGCACAACCGATACTGATACCCCTGTGACATTAACTGTATCGTGTACGTGTGTCTGTCTAGGTGACACGATTAATGTTTTGAACATTGTGTACATTGATCTTCAAACAGTGTTTCAATTATGGTTTCTGTGTCCTATTTTGAAACAATCGCATTATATTACATTTTGAAAGTCAGTGTCAAGTTTCTTTTTTTGAAGAGTATATTTTTTACTTCGTCATATGTGCAACCTATGATTTGAAAAAAACTTCATGGATTCTTTTCCAATTAGGGTAGAGTTTCTATACCAATAGGAGAGTTGCCGTGCAAAGTTTGATATTGATAAGAGGATTTTCTGAGAAAAAATTGTTTTTGTCATGTTTTGAACTTCGAAATATGTTGGAGTCAAAGTCAGGGCTATTAGTGAGCCAAGCTCACTTTTTGTCTTGTTTGATAATGTATGGGTTCCTGCATATTTAACTGACAATAATGACAAAATACTTCATTTAAAACAAAGACTGGTTATTGATCATATAGTTTATATGATACATAACAGTCCATATGGACAGTAAGTTGCATATATTTCCTTTTTGAAATAATTTGAAGCTTTTCAGTTATGTCTACCTTCTTATAAAAGATATAATTAGATCTTTGGACACCCAATATCTATAAATAGACAGTCTACATTAATATGCTATGCAGCTGTCGACTCAAAGGCAAGTACTCAAATCAATATGTAGATGGCTATGTGTGTTGCTGATTATTAATTTTGACAGCCCATATTTTATTGCACAGTAATGTGATGCAAAACATTTTCCTTTGTGTCTGTCTGTCAGTAGAAAGAGGTTCAAACCAAGCTTGAAGGAATTCAAAAGGAAAGTGAAATTTACTGAAAATTATTATCATTTTATTTCAGTAATTAATATGCAATATTCCTTCTTGCTTCAATCATAAAACAGTGTAGAACAAATGTAGAACATTTACCCGAACACACTCTATTAATATCTAAGTCAGATTCCAGCTAAGGAGATGAATCATTTGGCCACCAGATCATTACCTCAAGTTGTTGCAGATGGTCACTGATATGGCACATCTGCCCAACCACACTATTCAATGGTGGATGTTGCTACAAGGGGATCTCATCCCGTTCAGACTTGGATGACTTCAGTACTGTCAACAAGCTTGGACATACTACATATAGTGTCTTTTCCTGGAATGTTATTGGATCAGCTCACTTTGTGGACATGCCAGGTATTTCCAGCACACAAACCATCACCTGTATACGGATGCTTCCAACTCAGGCTGGTCAGCTCATATGGACAATCTAACAATAGAAGGTCTGTGGAAAACTCATGAGGGAGACCTTCGTATCAACAGTCTAGAGATGAGGGTGGTCTATTACATGATCACACCCTCTGACAACATTGTTCCCACCATGCTCATGTGTTACTTCGTCATATTTTCCTAACTTGCCCATACATTTGTATTTTCCTACCTTGCCCAAAGTGACAGGACGTGTATTAGCTATGCTCTTGAATTACAATTGAGAATAGAATTCCTTGGCATTTAGGTTTTCTTACTCATTGCCTCATCTTTCTGTGAAACAATTAAGTGAGGTTTTGGGCCATATTTTCAACAAAAAACCTTCTGGCTGCTTTTCTCGTTTCATTTTCTTCAATAATGTCTTGTTCAATGCCACAAATGCAGTGGTCATTTGTGTCCTTGTTATTGTACATTTCATGTCAGCACAAGGTATTAGCCCACCATTTTGCAAATTCTGAGGTAGCCTCTCTAAATCCACTCTGACAATCTCTCTCAGCGTATTTGAGCAGCTTATAATATGAGGAAGCAGGCCTTGGTTGAGAGATGTCTGGATCACCCTTTCATAAGCTATGGCAGCCAGCAGAAGTATCCCACGGCCAAGAGGACAGAGGGGGACAGTTAAATTTAGGGTCCTTTGCAGGGGTCCGGAAAATTTAAAATCCCAATCGGACATTTGCATTTAGGCCACGCCCCCTTCAAATAGCGTATTTTAGTACGACTTTTCACACACATTACAAGTTTACGTATTCATAATATGATGAATTATGAATTGTTTCAATTTAAATTGTTTAATTTACCGGACAATTAATAACAAATAATATTTTAGATTTACATGGAAAAAATATGTTTGTTTCTGTTATAATAACGATCTGTTAACGTAGTGAACGGTCTAATTAATATTCATGAGTTATATTCATGAGTCTGCTCAAGTGTACGCGTTGTAACATTTGGATCGAGACTATTATCCCATATTTGGTTATCACGTGACCTCACGGGAAAAGGTTTTTTTTTAAACTAAAGATTTTTTTAAAAACAAGACAGATATTTTAATCACAAATACTAAAATATCGTTGATAGCAATAGTTATTTGAATACTTTTTTCATCTGTACTTAATTATTGACCATAAAAAAATTGGATATCGATCGTCCGAGAAAGCAAAATGGCGGTCAATCAAGATTCAATATACGACTAGCTACTGAAAACAATAAAATCTGCAAATCCTCATTGTTTGGCAGATCCGCCCGACTGATCTGCATCGGTCGACTGGCTGTCGTCACGCTTTCGCTTCTTGTCTGAGGTTACGTATCGTAGCATTGTGAGGATAATGAGGTACATCGATGATGCAAGGTATTAATGTACAGTTGTAAACACCTTTCACTCAAATTAACAAGATGTTCTCAGTAATTAATCCTCGATTACTCAGTGCCAACTCAGTTTATTGCCTATTACAGTGATTGACAGATTGGACTATCATGTAGGTATGATGTATTTACAGCAATCAAAACAAACAAAGCTTGTCAGTGTAGTTAATCTTCATTGTGTTGCAACTGCAGACAGAATCAGTCCTAACTGTTGATCATGTCCGGTCAAAATTTAAGAATGTCCGGACAATACTTTTTAAAATGTCCGGTAAGCAATATTTTAAAACGGACATTTGAGATTCCCAATCGGACATGTCCGGCGCATATGACGGTTTCCGGACCCCTGGTCCTTTGTATCTACACACAATAACATGGAAGAGACACATCTCAGGGCTCCATTGGGGTACTGCATGGCTCAATTGTTTGATGGCTATGGATCCCTTTGACAGTTTGGACATCGCTGATTCAGGCTTGATGACCAACCAGCATGGTCTCCATGCAGCAAACTAATCAGCAGAAGCCCTGAATCTTAGCCATCCAAGCTCATTAAGAAGCTGAATGCAGCATCCACCTGTCACCATTGGTTCCCACATGATTACCTTTCAGACTCCACACGAGCCACAGATACCGTTTGGAAATCACACACCTGTGATTGCTAAGAAGCCACTTGTCTCGGCTACCGTTGGCTTCAATCAATCCAGGGAACTGGAGAGGCCACCATACGCAGTTGTGTCTAGTCCACTGGACCATGGACTGCATCAGCCTGGTCACCTCGTGTGGGACACCAACAAGTGGAAGACTGATTCTTGTTGTCAATCCTTGAAGCAACAGACAACACCTTGGTAGTGTGGCATACATACAGATGATGCACAAAATGATATGTTTATTCCACTTGGTAGATTTAATCCATTGCAGGATGAATGTCTGACATGTACACTACATTTCAAAAGTCACTTCACCTGTATCGCGGAACTATTTCGCTATACGTTCGCGATAGTGCCGTGAAAGTATCGCGAAAGTGACTTGAAAGTGGCGCGATAATACCGAGAAAGTGGCTAGAAAATGCCGCGAAAGTTGCGCGCTAATGCAGCGAATTTTAACGATAGTGCCGTGAAAGTGGCGCGATAGTGCCGCAAAAGTCGGTAATAGTGCCGAGAGAGTGGCGCCATATTGGTACACTGCATGTACACTTCAGAAATGCTGTCGTGCGTTACTTCCCCATGTATGTCGGATGTATGTTCAATCTAACCTGGAGCTATATATAAGTATGTTGCTCGTGTTGTATTTAAAGAGGTGTAGGTGGTAGGTCCATTAACAGTATAAAGCTTTACATGGATAAAAAATTATGTTCTTAAAACTGTATTTTTTCCGCAAGGATGCGTGACCTATTCTATATTAATCAATAAGAAGTTAATGGACAAATGTTTATATTCCCTGATGTGTGTAACTCATTTGTATAAGTTATCAATAGTCTTCGGAATTGGGAGTAGTGTATGAGAACGCAATTCCCAGTGGTGCCTGAATACACTTTTTTTTCTAGATTCACCCCGATTTTGGTCCTCAGTTCATCTGATTCATACACAATAAGGACTTGCGTTCGTCCGTAAATGCCTGAAATGCTGAGTGTTAACAGCGGCCATCACAGTCTCTGTTTAGCATTTAGCATTCAGGATTAAATATATGAAAATACATTTCGCTTTGATGTGCTTATGAAAACGGAATAACTTTCCTCAAAACGAAGTAGAAACCAGGTGATACACGGATGATACATACATGTAAGGAAGAGAATTTATGGATGGTAACTTTATTATGAGGAACACAATGTTTCAAATTAATATTTACTCTTTCATCAGGTGAAGGAGTAAGTATAAACTCCAAAACATTGTGTTCCCCAAATTATTGATGTCTTCCTTATGTGTTGAACTTGTAAATGATTTTCAAAGACATGATCCATAGACGTTTTTAAAATGATAGGTCAAATACTGTGTGTTTATCTGTTCCACATAGTGGTAAGTTGTAAGATGAGTTTCTGCTCGTTAATCAGACAAACTACTGCTACACTTGGTTTGTGCAAAAGTTGATGCACGTAAACACATGTCGAGTGTCTCAGATACGCGGGGTCTACTTATTTACTTTTTTAAATTGGGACTTTAATGTGCATATTTCGCGCACGGGCCCGCCAGGCCATTTAGTGTTTGGTCGAAAAGGGTATGTCCGAGAAGGTGGGGCAACCTAGGGGGGCTTTTAGGGTTGTTTACTTAATTTGGATAACAAATATGGAATTTTGAAATATGCCATGCAAAAGGTGGAGGGGGGACTACATGTTGTTTTAGTAGATGTAGTTCTAGGTATGTTTTTGTAGATTTAGAATTTTAAGGTTTATTGGCAGCTTGTTTGTTGTACTTTGTTAGATGCGGCCGAGTAGGCCTGTTTTGATTAGATATATGCCTAGTGCTTTAAAGGTTTGTAAGTCATTTAGGGGGTTTTGTACCGTTGCTAGTGTCATTTGATTGTTGCAGTTTAGAGTGGATTGGAGTGTTGTTTTATGTTGCTGGTACTGTGTGCAATATAGTATTATGTGTTCAGGAGTTTCTTTTAAGTTGCAGTGGGGGCATTTCCCGGATTGGTGTTTTTTTAGTTTGGTGTAGGTGGGAGTTTAACTTAGTGTCGCCTGTTTGTAGTTTAGTTATTTCTGATAGTTATTTTGCCACTTTTGTATTACTTTTAATTTAATCTTTTTACATTGGTAGGTTGATGCTTACTTCTTCTAATTTTAGTGCAGATTTGGCTGCTTTGTCTGCATGTTCGTTGCCAAACACTCCAACGTGGGCAGGGATCCGTACTATTTCTATGTCTTCACCTAGTTTACGTAGATTGTTGGCGCTTTTAATTATCTGTTGTATTAGTTTTGGGCGTTTTTTTGTGTTTTAGTTTTTTTTATAGCCTGGAGCCCACTTAATGAATCTGAAAGGATTAGGGTTTTTGGTGGCGGGGTCTGCAGATATAGTTGTGATTTGATGAATTCTTTATTCTCTAGACATTCGAGAGCGAACCAGACTGCAACATTATTCACAATGAATATACTCAGAATATCTACTCCAATAAAAAAAGCACCCCACAGTTTATTATGTAACTTATAGCGAGACAACTCGGATAGTTAATTACATTGTCTACTCACAATGCTAAGCAGGTGCACGAAATAACAGGAAGAGTCATGCGTTATATAACATCATAAACGTGGAGGATGAAATCCACCTTCCAGCAAATTGTATTCATTAGGAGTAGGGTAGATTCAGCTGTGCAGGCAATTGAATAGTAGCGTTAACCAGTGGCATTTAAGAAGTTTTTACATTTAAGAACATATGTAATACTCATGGTCATTAGTTCTTAACATTCCTTCACTGAAATAGGATTGCTATGCAGTATTTAATTAACTTGTTACGTTGATTCGAGACCAGAGAACTTGTTATGTATCGATACCGGTTGTTTATTAATATTCACTAAAGGAGGGAGGCTACAATTGACAAGGACCTCTAGGCTACAGGTCATGAAAATGTGTTTCTCATGTCGTTGTGTTTAGTTATACGTGTGCGCCTGCACTAATGAAGTAAGTGAATGTTAAGAAGACGAGATAGCATGTACCTGTATCATCCATCACACAAAACAATGTAGGTATGGTTTGACACTGTTTTAGAACGTTTTGTAAAAAGGATAGGACAAAACAAGCCAGTGCTGGCTTCTGTTGCTGCCTCTCCGAAGATCTGAATAAAAAGGTTATCATACTCATTGCCAGATACTACGTTCTAAAATAGGAACATTTACAACGCGGGATTGTTTGCTCATTTATTATGTACCACACCATATATTTAAGGAGTGTAGGACATTTCCCCCACACCGACAGTCCCCTACTCGGACAATATCCCGTACTGACATTTCCTCACATTGAATAAATTAATAATTTATATTACAGTTTGACAAACTATTATAATATAAACTTGAAAAGTCATCATCACATGTCAAGTTCACTACATGTCACCAGCTGGAAGTGACATGGGAAATAGATTTTACTCTTTGTTCAGCTGTCCTTCATTTAAAGACACATTTGACAAAAAAAAAAGCACGAACTGTTTGAGTGACCTCCTTTCATCAGGTTGAAAGGATTACCCACAGAGAAAGAAAGGATTAGAAATCGACATGCCATTACGTATTCACTACCAACGTCCTCTAATATGAAAGGGGCACTGATCTAACGCAATTCCCCGGGACTGGTTGTTGCCTTTGTTATTGTTTTTTCCCAGTGAGTACCCGGATGTATAGCCGAAATCTAGACCAGTTCGCGACCTCTACTGCGCAATTCATAAGCGCATCAGTCACTTTTATGGGTAGTAATAAGGGCGTATGGTCACATTGATCAACAAAATGAAATACAGTTTTCGAGATAATAAGGAAATGTAGGTATCTTTGTGGGTAGCATCGGTAATGGTGACAAAGTTTTGATATGTCACTTGCTTGGTAATTTTGCGATTTTCATTTACACAATTTTGACTTGCAACACAAAGTAAATATTTCACCTGAGCATTGCTTTTTTTATAGTGTGTATATTTTTTTACTGTCAAAATGTGTAACATTTTCAAATTAATTTAAAGTCTAAATATTGAGTTATTTTACAAAGTGACTGAAAACATTTCCATCTGTATTATTATGATAACGAATTCCAAACATTTTGATGTTTAATGTCATCACCAAGAGACTGAAAATGTTACGTTGAAAAGTACATGTCTATATTGTTTGGCTTCTAATCCTACATAATAATCTGTTGTGATGTTTGTAGGCCCTTTTGATCATCTTAATCAATCTGGACAGATAAAAAACAAGACCGAATCGGTTCAAATGAAGGAAAACAAAATGCAAATACCATAATTGCAACCTACCAAATTTATGTGTATAAATTTTAGGAGCTTCCTTGTTCGAGGAATGTATCCGTGAATATCCACACAAAGGAACAATATCCCACTGGTCTGCAGCTGTACAAAGAAACTTATTTGATGTCACGTGTCTCTGTAACAATCAAATATTTTAAAAGATATATATCATTTCGGGATATTATAACCCGTGTTCGTTTCTCAACTGATCACTTGGATTGTTTCAGGTGTTTCACATAGGTGTCAAGTCTCAAGGGTCGGCTGAGAAAGCCCACGTGACAACTATTTTCATAATGTCCACGGTTCCTAAAAAATCCATTGAGTGATAGATAACAATGAGCAATCAATCAACGTATTATCAGTTAACCCTTTGAACAAAGTATGTTGTTTTTACATCGGCACTTCACGCCATGATATGAGTGTATTCCCTTTGTTTTAATAAACCTAGACATGTAAACACTCACTTTTGACATATCCACTGTGCAAGATAACAGTGATTAATCAATCAACGTATTTTCTGTTAATCCTTTGATGACTAGGAACGATCTGTTGATTTACAAAAAAAAGTAAATCAACTGATCATTCACCTCTTGCTGGTCTGCCACGTGCATATTACATAACACACATTTCACCTCACTTCAAACCTGGATTTAGATTGAATAATTACCCAAGACACAATAAATGCCAAATGGGAACCTTTGTCAGGTAATCTAAGTGGTGCTACCACTAATTGTACCTGTAATAAATTCATTAACTAAGCATCAAGTTAATAACGACAAATACACAAGTGTAGGGTTATACGAGAAAACGTGGATGACAACAAGGGATTAGTTATCGTATTATCAACGCAATCCGAAATCCGAAAATGCTTTCACTGCATAGATATTTTTTTTAGTATTAAACTATAACCATCTGGTGTATTTCCAAATGAGGAAATCCGATGAGCTCCGCCGTTCTTTTTGTCTGTTTGTTTAGGCTAAGAAATTAATTAACATGCGCCCTTTGTCGAAATCTTTATAGATCACAGTTAACCAATCAGTGTTTATGCAAAAATTCGTAAAACAAATATTGCCTCCAGCCTCCAAGTTTTTTTTAGCTATCCTTGATTCACGGTAATTGTTAAGATCACAAATCCTATCTACCCTGTCCAATACCCTGTTATAATTAGTGGTGAATGCTAGAAAACACATCCTGAAAGATATCCTGAGACGCCTCCAAATGTCCACTTCATAATTCTTACAAAAAGTGATATTCTACAGTAATAACATTTGAAGGCTAATCCAGAAATACCATCGCATCAATTGTTACGGAGTGGTGACCAGCATTCGTAAATGCAAAAATTGCAAAAATCAAACTGCCGAGGATAGAATGCACTTTAAAGCAGGCTGCAATCTTCTTTCTGATATTAGATATTCGTTAAGGAGATATTCATAATAATAAAAATTATTATCGAAATAAATTAACTAAATTATCTTTTTTAAAGTCTTAAATATTCTAGATTATGTCCCTAACTTACGTTAAGGATCCGACAATTATAGTTATAATTCACCCAATATGCTGCTAATAAGACAATAATATTTGAATGCGCCCCGGATTTAATCGGAGCATATGTTAACGTTGTATAGAGGTCTGACGTAAATTGACTATCGCCTGTCTGTAAAGTGTGACCCTCATGACGCCCTTATTTACTGCCACTGTCTTACTTAAACCATTCGAGTGACTCCGGTTTTCATTTCGTGTGACGGTGAGGCATTAAAACATTCTTACACCCCTCACATACTTTGACTCATCTCGATAAACATATCAATACAAAGCTTATGTAATCACTATCAGAACTAACAGACGGGCGCGAAGCTTTAGTGACAATAACCTAATTACTTCATGATATGCATGACGATGACTGAGCGGTGACAGTCGGTTCAAATGTGTGCCTTTGTTGTCTAAGCGTACGCTTATAGCACCTGGTCGTGTTTAAAGAACAGTTAACATTTTAGATATAATGGAGGGTTTACTACCGAACGTAACGGTTGTCATAAGCATGATGATCAAGTCAAGGATACATAAGCGATGGTCCTGAAGCGATAATTCAAATACGAATGTACATATGTTGCTCTTTCTAAATAAGCACATTTACATTTATAAGCAAACATAATTTGACACAGTGTCATGATATTGCTGAATGGTTGCTTGGCCACCCATAGCAGGTGTTGGGTGGTCTGCAGGGCGTTATCAGGCGCCCTATTTTTTCTTCTTAGGTGTCAGGCGACCCCCGGCGTTCAGCTGCATGATCAGGGTTTCTGTAGCTTTTTGTTCCGTCTATAAATGCGTGTCTGGTTGGACCCCGCTTACTTTTATTAGAATGCCAGCCTTCGACCTGGTTGGTTGTTTGGGATCCTGTGGAGCTGAAACCTCTGCTCACCATCTTGAGCTTCGCTCACTTGCCTGTGAGACGCCCCCTATAATCCTCTATTGTTTTACCCAGAGAGGCTCTGATTACTCGCGAGTGTGTTATCGGATATGTCGACAGATAGATTCAAACTTCAAATGGTATATTTCGAAATTCAAGCGTCTATACTGACTGCACTAACACCCGCCAACAATGTTAGTGAAATATTTAATATGCTACAGTTTCATAATAAAAGCGACACAATCCTTTCCATATTCAAAAGAAAATCTCTGCTAAAAGCATTCCGACTGTATCGTGAGCATGTGTTTATAAATCACTATCAAATAGTGATGGTATCGGGCGTTCGTGAAACGTTAATTCCATGTAAGTGGAAAATAATACAACACAATCGTCTTGCCTCCTACCATCCCAGATAATATTTCCACCGGGCCTCTTTCAAGGATGTTCTTTTAAACACATACATGCGTATCTAAAGAAAGAAGTCTGTGTATTGCTTTAATAATAAATATTGCATATATTTAAGGCAAAGCATTAAACTGACACTTTTGCTTCGTACACGTGTCACAAAATGAACCCGTTAGACCACTTCAGGAATTTATTTATGAAATTGCGAAATGTCTGCGTCCAACGGGTCGATGCGTATGTGAACCAACTATTTAATTATCTGTTTTAAAACATTGAAATGTTTCTAACACTGACGAGAGGTATAATAAGTGAATAGTTAGAAGGGGCACTACTTATCAGAACGAATCACTGAAATCAGTGAGTGAGTTGGGTTTCTATAATCTCTAGCTTCTTCTCGGCAGTCTGACATTGGCCGCTTGCTCACACTAGCTGCCGTGAGTCGATTTTTGCTCGCAAACACAACTGAGCATGACAAGAGACTGGGCTACCGTCTGCAAGGACAGCTAAATAAACTTGGAGGCAATATTTGTTTTACGCATTTTTCAACACTGATTGGTTACCCATGATCTATGAAGATTTGGACAAAGGGCGCATGTTAATAAATTTCTTCAGCCTAAACAAACAGACAAAAAGAACGACATAAGCTCATCGGATGTCGTTATTTGGAAATACCCCTGGTGGTTATAGTTTATAATAAGAAAAGTATCCCTGCAGTGAAAGCATTTTCGGATTTCGGATTGCGTGGGTAAACTACTCCCTAGTTGTCATCCATGTTTTCTGGTATAACCCTACACTTGTGTATTTGTCGTCATTCAATTGATGCTTAGTTAATTTATTACAGGTATAATTACTGGAGGCACCACTGAGATTACCTGATAAAGGTTCCCATTAGGCATTTCGTGTGTGTGGGGTATTTATTCAATTCAAATACAGGTTTAAACCGAATCCCGGTTTGAAGTGAGGTGAAATGAATGTCATATAATATGCACGTTTCAGCCCAGCAAGAGGAGTGATCACCATCATTCCTCGCCATCAAAGGATCAGCAGAAATTACGTTGATTGAATAATCACTGTTATTTTGCACGGTGGATTTGTCAAAAGTAAGCGTTTACATGTGTATGTTTACTAAAGCAGACGGAATACCCCAATATCTGGGCGTGAAGTGCCGATGTGAAAACAACATACTTTGTTCAAAGCCGATATAACGTTGATTGATTGCTCATTGTTATCTAACTCAATGGATTTTTTTATAGAACCGTGGACATTATGAAAACAGTTGTCACGTGGGCTTTCTCAGCTGTCCTTTGAGACTTGACACCTGTGTGAAACAACTGAAACAAACTAAGTGATCAGTTGAGAAACCAAATACGGGTTATAATATCCCGAAACGATAAATATATTTGAAATATTTGATTGTTACAGAGACACGTGACATCCAATAAGTTTCTTTGTACAGCTGCAGATGTGTGGAATATTGTTCCTTTATGTGAATATTTACGGTTGCATTCCTCGAACAAGGCAGCTGACTAAAAATATACATATAACTTTGGTAGGTTGTAATTATGATATTTGCATTTTGTTTTCATTCATTTGCTGTAGCATTGAACAGAATCATTCTTGTTCCTCTACGTCTTGGTTGAGAAGTTCTTCGATGCGCGATAGACGTTGTTTTTCACAAGTCTTTTCCTTTGTATGCATGTATATGTTACAGTCAATGTGTAAAATATGAAAAATCTGTTCATTTATTTTACAGATTGACTAAAAATGACTAAGACTGTCAAAAGGGCTTAAAAACATCACAATAGATTAATTATGCTGGGATTAGAATCCAAACAATATAGAAATGTACTTTTAATATCCTTACATTTTCTGTCACTTGTTGATGATATTAAACATAAAAATGTTTGGATTTCGTCATCATAATAATATAGATGGGCATATTTTTCAGTCAATTTGTGAAATAACTGAACATTTAGGCGTTTAATAAATTTCCTAAGTGAAACGTTTGCACATTTTGACTGTAAAAAAATAAACACCATAAAATAAGCAATGGGCAGGTGAAATATTTTCTTTGTGTTGCAAGTCAAAATAGTGTAAACGAAAATCACACAATTACCAAGCAAGTGACTTTCAAAACACCGTCACCATTAATGATGCTACCCACAAAGATACCTACATTTCCTTATTATTTCCCAAACTGTATTTCATTTTGTTGATAAATGTGACCATACGCCCTTATACTGTCAATAAAGGTGACAACTGCGCTTACAAATGGCACAGCACAGGCCGCGAACTAGTCTAGATCTCTGCTATATCATCCGGGTACTCACGGGGGAAAACAATAACAAAGGCAACAACTCTCGGGGAATTGCATTAGGTAATTGCCCATTTAACAGTATTCAAGTTATATCACGGCGTGTCAGCTAAATGTGGGAGGAAAGCCCAAAGTGATGCAGGTCTCAGACGTTTACCATTTCGGTGAACCCCACGAGCACGGGTATGGTGCTGACAAACCTAGAAACTTAATTGGGGCGAACAGGGTTTCGAACCCACAATCATAGGTTTCTGGCGTGCCCAAGGGACGCAACTATGCACAGCGAATCGCAACGCCTAAGACGACTGGGCCACCCGTGCCCCCCACTGAAATCAAAATCGGGGCACCATGTTATAAATCCTGAAGACGCTCAAATAGCAGTTCATGGAAGATTTACATTCTCTCTTCAATTCTAAGAAATGTACTTGAAAAAAAAAATTGATTAAAATTTCCCAATCAAATCTAGTTATAATCAGCCTGATAAGTCTATGTAAATACATACATGTATATTCTAGTGTCTTCCTCTAAAACACGAAACCAGCTCTTCCCTAAGTTTATTTCAGAAGCTTCGTATAAAGTTGTGTTATTTCAATGTGGTAACTGTACATGTATGTCTTTGACTTGCAAATACCTGACTTGCATTTGCATGTGTTTGTGGTGGATACGCTCTAACCTGATTCATGAGTATGATTCATTAACACATGCTTATGATATAGTCGGAATGGAATGGAAAAGAAGTAAATTATGGAAATGGTTTTGTTTATTTTGTTTCCAATAAAAAGCGTATTCTTTTACAATGTTAATAGTCGTCCACACATCAAGAACAAGTCACTGTGTAATACAAATACCTAACGACGTAATATTTGTGAAGGACTTGTTTACCATAGGAAATCTTTAATAACCAAACGATTTTGTCCAGACTATTTCACATTATATTCAGAATGAAACTTATCACAAAACATTATGGGATACTAGACATGCACAAAACATTAGTTGGTTATGAGGTTTCCTGACGGTCATTTTGGCCGACACATGATAGTGTTTGATTCTGTTCTATCTTATTTGTTGCCGTGAAAATCACTTCAGCTAATGTGTGTACGAGTATTTGTGATTGGAGTCATGACCACAAGATCACCTTACTTTTGCAGTCTAAATAAAGTATAGATATCGGTATTGGTAAAAGGAAAAGAAGCTTTACACTATGATCTTAAATAATGCAGAGTAGCATGCCATGGAAAACGTAACTCAAAATCAGTCAAGGAAAAAAGTAATACAATATATTGTACCGTACATTTAGCACAACTGTCACAAGATAGCGTGACTATTCTGTCTCGAAAGTGTTGCGATAGTGGCGTGAAAGTGGCTCGAAAGTGGCGCAATAGTTTCGCGTTAATGGCTCAAAGGTGGCGCGATAATTCCGCGTTAGTGCCGCAATAGTGGCCAGAAAATTTCACGAAATTTTCGCAAAGTAGGGGAAGTTACTTATGAAATGTAGTGTACCTGTGAAACTCATCATTGTGGCAGACAGTTTAACTTGTTGGTGGAAGATAGTGAATACAGAATAGTCTCTTCACCCAGAGATATTTCAGTGGATAACAATGATATGGGACACACCTCATCTGGACTTTTTCACCACATGTCTCAACAAGATACTCCCAGTGTATGAGAAAATGCTGGATAAGGTTAATACGAAAGCAACAATGACAGGCTGGTTAAAAACAGCGATCTCATGCAGAACTCCAGTGCCAAGTACCTGTAATGCATATGATAGCATGGCACTGTGAGCCAGTCTTGCAGTGTGGAAAACAGTGTCAGTTGAGCAAGTGACTTCTATGGCTTATCAGTTGAAGTCTCAAAACACATTCACATAACTTCTATCTTTGGGACATACAGCCAGACCTTTTGAGGTTATTTGGGTCAATGCATTTTGATCCAAGTAACTAGAACAATGTCGTTTGGAACTATTAGGTACCCCAAAAGTTCTGAACATGAAAGGAAAGAGGACCAAAATTGAAATCATGAAAGTTTGAGGTAAACATCACATTTAGTACTTGTGACACTACTCATCATGGACAGTTGATAGTGAAGAGGATTTCTGTTGAAAAACCTAAGATGCTATTGTGTCGCAACGCATCGTCATTTTTGTATAAAAAAATTCCCTCTGTAGTAGCAGTATAGGTATATAAATCTGGCTCCAGTGGAAGTGAGCCAGAATCACCATTACCTACACTACTGGTGACAGCCAAAATACGGGATTTATAACAGTGATGTAATAGAGGTAGTATTCTTTGAATCATTAACAATAATAACTATTGTTTGATGTTTAATCATTGCAGATTTTGGAAGAAAGCTGGGTTTTCAATGGTTTACCTAAGACAAACAGCGGTAAGTAATAGTCACTGTGATAGTCATAGCTTGTTGACTGTTGAAAACTATATAATTAATTAGGATGAAACTGTTGTATTAGTAATCATAAGTAGAGATACATTGTATAGCAACATATGTCAAACAACAGATGTAGACTACCTGTACTTGTATTTGCCTCCGTCTCAAGGGTTGTACCCTGTGGGGATTGTAGGTAACAACAGGTCCCAAGCAACCTGTGCTGGTCTTAACCCTCTGGATGCCGATTTTTTTTTTCTTACTCACATTTTCCTAAGAGTGGAAAAAGTTGTGTGAGAAATGTGCTCACGCGGCACTTGGATCTATCTGTGGCTATAAAATGACACAGAGTTGGAGAATATTAAATTTCCTATTTGATGGTGTAAATAACTGCAAATATTAAACTGGTTTTAAAAAATGACACTTCTAAGTGTTGTCTGAGAATTTATTCTGTGTTGAAAAACAGTAAATTTCTCTGCTTTTTATCGTGCACCAATAAAAATACTGTGCGACAATTTTTTTTTATTTAGAAGCCCATACGGAAACTGTGAGCGAACAAAATACTGCCTAATATCTGAATGGCATAACTACATGCATTCAATGCCAAAATTAGCATGCCGTAAATGACGAAAACTGATTTTTCTCCATGACGTGAAAAGGCGACAGAGAGGTTACACATGTACAAAGAAAATGGGGCATAACTCCGCTATGCATAGCACTAGTTTATTTTAACTCAGGTCACTTGGTGAGAATTAGCTGTGGGTAAGAACAATATATTTTTGTGGTGTTTTGGAACCAAACTATTCCAACACAAATATCGATATTGAAACTGTACACATTTAGTTATAAAAAAAAGCCCATAAGAAATGATGGAATCGTACTCCATTAAAAAGAGGTCATAGAGAAATGGATTGCCCTATCTAACGTATAACATAGTCCTTAGATTCCAACATTCTCCTGATTGTGCAAGTGTAATTTGACTGATGTTGCACCATTATTAAAGGAGCATTAGCCTTATCATCAAATGTAAGGAAATGCCAAAAAAATACCATTCCTTTTGACGTCATGGCCGGTTTTATGTCTTTGATAACGTCGGCGAAAGACAACACTGGTATTTTGATTAATATATATATCTCCCCTAGTTTTCGTTCATGGCATAGAAAATCTCGATGTGTAAAACGGAATTTGAAGCTTTTTCGACACAACATAAAATGACTGCTTTCACCAAGTAAATAATGTCTTGAATATGTAAACAATTAGATAGTTTATCATGTATCTTAATTGGACAAGACACGTTTGGCATCAATGTAAGTTATGAAATACCCAAAAGAATATTTCAAAACAACCAAAATTAAATTCAATATTGGGCACATATTTGTTATTATGATGTTATTATTTCTCTTCATCTCATCTCAGAATTACACAATAAAAGATGCGAAGAAAGCTCTATTGGTATAGAATTATTAGGATAATCGTATAAGGTTGAACCAACGGGGTACCCGGCATGAGTTTTGTTTTTATACTTTTTACAATTCCTGGAGAAATAAAGTAAACAGTTTAATATCCTGTGATCACAATATTTTGAAAAAAGAATTAACCCAATGATATAATGAAAAACGAGAGGAATAATTTGTAAATTGTTTGTGACTAACGTGCACCTGGCGAATCGTCGGATATCACTGTTCTGTGTATCAAACGACATAAAAAACAATTCCAAGACCAAGACAATTCTTTCAGAAATGTGTGCAAATATTTTAATGAAAAATATTATCCATTTTGTTAAAGTAATTTATTCATACATGTTGTCGCCTATATTTATGTTTGATATCATATTGAACATTGACAAATATCCAAAGTGAAATTAATTGCGTGAAAAAATGTATGAAAGAAAAGCAAAATCTACATCATAACTGAAACTGTAAACAGCATGATACAATGATCATGTGCACTCTCATTTAAGGACCTTCACCACAAAGAAATTACCAAATATGTACAACGTTGACGTATGACATCACTACTGGTGACCAACTTTTACAAAATGTCGTGTTCACTGTCAACAGTACGCGGGATTTTACGAGGGGACTTTCGTTGATTCAGGGATCGTATATACATAAATGTGACATGTTAGTAATCAGAAACATTCTGACAATCCATGTACTGTTATTTGTTGTTATAATTTTCATTGGAACCAACGTAAATAGTCAGAAATCCCGATAAATACCCTTGTGGTTTGCATGATTTCTATTGAAAATATCAAATAATTGCAACGTATCTATTTTAAATTCCCTAATTCTTCCAACAATTCTCTTCCCATGCATATTCTGAAAATGTTGAGCCAAGATCTTGAATGAAAAGATGAATGGATAGCTCAGAATCGGAGAAAATGCAACACTTTGTAAAATCTGAAGTTTGCTTTGTTTACATTTCATACAAGTGCAGTTTTTCAACCACAGCTTTCCTTTTCACACCTAACTTATTTTGCTTGATTCATTGAGCCACTTTATATATGTGACAAAGACCATTGGTCATTTGATTCTAAAATGTATGAGGAATTCAAGGATGTATGTATCTCAGCTGAGTTTGAAATATACGTCTCATAACCGGTCTACGTGAAACGTGATTATGTAAACACTATCCAATATGGATATTTTGATGTATTTTGAACTTTATTCGACTTCAAACTGAGGGTTGTAGAAGAGGGACATATATGTCCCTGTGGCATCCAGGGGGTTAAAAGGAGACCAATTGGATTGGGTGGTCAGGATTGGTGACTTGGTTCATAACATGTCATGGATCATTGTTCACAATATGGACAAGAATCAATTATATTATTTACAGCCTGCCATCATATGGCTGGAATTTTGCTGAACCTAGCATTAAAAAACAAAGAATCTCAAAGTTTGTGGAAAACTTCCACTATCCAATGAAACTGTCCAAATTACTCCTCCAAATTCACAGCTCCTTGTCTGATTTTCTTGTTCACCTGACTGAAAGTCACTTGAGTTTCATATGTCGAAGCCTGAATGTCCTGTATCAGGATCAGCCTCTGTAAAAACAATCTCTTTAAAATTACTGGAAACAGGAACTTCACATGCTTGTTTCCACCAATGTTGACAACCAAATAAAATACAAGGTAATTTGGTATATGTGTAGTTAGTTGTGGGGTTCATTTTGACCTTCATTTGACCTTTGCATTTTGACTATACTCCTAAATTCTTTCAAAATGTATTTCTTCTGACAGGGGAACACATGTTCACAATAATGAAGGTGTTGATGGTTTCTGAGTGAACTGACAGGGGAACACTTGTTCACAATAATGAAGATGTTGATGGTTTCTGAGTGAACTGACAGGGGAACACTTGTTCACAATAATGAAGGTGTTGATGGTTTCTGAGTGAACTGACAGGGGAACACTTGTTCACAATAATGAAGGTGTTGATGGTTTCTGAGTGAACTGACAGGGGAACACTTGTTCACAATAATGAAGGTGTTGATGGTTTCAGAACGACCTGACTGGGGAACACTCATGCATCATGCTGAAGGTGCTAGCAGAGGATATAGATGGCACAGGAAGGAGGGATACAACCTGGCTTCCTGCATTCAGGAAAGGTATTATTTTGTGAATATGATGCATGACATTGCAGTCATCACTGTGGTATTGTTAGTAGTCCTGTGGCCCATGCCATGAAACAGGACAGCTTTAATAAAAATTATGGATTTTGTCAGAATCTTGTGATTGCCATGGCATGCTGATATATCACAGTCTGAACATGTATGTTCCGTCTTTTGCTATAGTTTAAAGTTTTACCTTAACCTTTAGCCTGCTGAATTGTTTTCACACTTCTTAGCCCTTCCAGCTGGATTAATTTTAGCGTAAGTCGTGGTAAAGAGGGTGGTGATTTCAAACAGTCGTTGCTTCATTAAACATGGGGCATTTGAACCAATATTTTGCACATTATATAACTGATAGAAAATTACACATTGCCATATAAAAATATCCTGACATTTTCAAACATACAGAAGTTAAGACAAAAGTTGACATATGTTCTTGAACTTACCTGAAATACGTTATTGAAGGTGAGATGCTTTCATATTAGGAACCTGTTTTAATTGTTAGACTTGTGCATATTGATTTTAATAATCACATCTCAGATATTTTGATTTTAACTGAGTATAAATGCGTATTTTGTACATTACGTGGATCAATTCTCATGATGTCAATCACTGAATTGTCTGGTCCAGACTCAATTATTTTCATATCGCCATCATATAGCTTGAATATTGCTGAGTGCGGCATTAAAAAAAACAAGAAGAATGAAGTCACTGAGCATAATCACCATGAGCAAGAGGAAGAAGAAGAATTCTTTGTAGGAACCATCACTTACCTTGGGAGATTGATGTAGGGGTTTGTGGCAACCAGGTGACATTTAAATTGCTTTCAGGCACTGAAACTACGGTTTTGCCAGAAAGGGTATTCAACCAACTGGAGTGCCAACCACAGTTTAGGCCACCATGATGGATCCTGATTGGGCCAGCTATGACTTTGGTTAACTTGGGATAGTTCACAACTGAAACCATTTTGCATGGAACTACTTTCAGTTTTATTTTTGTGTGATGAGCAATCTCCAGCACAAACAAAGTCTTCTTGGTCGGAGATGGGACTAATAAAGCGACTAGATGTGAACTCTATTGAAGAAATAGACAAGGATGTATTCGGCAATGATGGATTGCTACAGTGTGAACCTGTGGAAATCAAGCTCAAAGCAGGAGCTACGTATACAGTATCAACACTACATGGTACGACAAACGACCGTTCAAGGTCTCCTCCATCCTTACCATCGCCTTCATCAACCTTATTGTCTTCGGCGTCGCCCGTAACATGTTCTCTATCACCCCTGCCATCCATTTTGACAACCTTGACTACTCCGGCGCCTGCGACATCTCTGACATCTCCAGACTACCCCGGCGCCTTGGTTTGATGCAGCGCTTTGGATTGATGCGGTGCCTCCGGTGCCTTGGACATGTACGGCACCTCAGGCGCCATTAGACTTGTACAGCACCTCCTACTTTTGGTCATGTACTTCCGGCTCCGTTTATGGATCCAGCTTGGATGCAAGCCTGGATACAGTCCTTACTTACGCAAGCTACTCCCGCCTCAACGGTGCCGACAGTGCCTCCTGCGACGCTGGCGCCACTGACGGCCCTGACTACAGACACTCCGATTCCTACGCCCCATCTACTTCGGGCGCTCATGGGTCTTGATCGTCGTATACCTCGTAGCCTCCGACTGCCTCTTGACACTCTTCAAAGTCCTCTGGATCCCGTCGTTGTTCTTAAAGTTGCTCACCCATACATTGACGTCGGCGTCGTTCCTCTCGCTCGGCTTCATCAGAGGGATCATTTCGACCCAGTTATGATCCTCCATCTCCCGAGATTGATACACACTTGGGCCCATCACAGGTAGCTGATTCGCTTGAGGACCGTTTGGCCTCTGTCGCTCCCTCCCCAAGCCCCGATGTCAACAAATAATCTATGATTTGGTCTAACCCGACTTAACTACCACCCGACCCAATGCTGACAGACCTTACAGCGTTGGACGAGGACTTCGCTAGGTTGTCCCTCACGCCGTCGTTCAAGGCTCCCGGCTTCCAGCGTGATGATTTCCCTGTCCACTCCTTCGATGGGGCTGACGGTGCGCACATCCTAGATGAGGACCTACATCGCATGACCTGGTCATCCCAATCCGCCACCATCCCTATGCCGGACTCCGGACTCGCCCTCTTGGAAACGGAACTGCAGTGTTCGTTAAAACCACTGTCATCACCTGCCTTCACTGCCAGAGCCATTGAGCAAGATCTCTCGGAGTCCAATGCTAATAGGATCGACCACCTACGGACTGTTATGAACTTTCAACTTCGCCAGGTCAACCATTTGCGAAATCATCCGAGAGCCGCTCTGGTGGAGATCACGGCTACACAACGTTTAGGTTACTTGACATTCACGGAATGGTTCAAGTGTTCCTTACTATGCCAACCATTGTCGGATCCTACCCTTTTTAATGGTGCCATCACCGCTACACATGGGTCTCCAGCTTTGTGAGGGACAAAACGGCTCTCAGAGGCTTGGAGCATGTCTTGCCACGCAGCAGTCAGCGACCAAATCCTCCAGAAACAACTACAAACCTCGCCGCTCCTCTCTCAAGGACACCTCCAAACATACCTTGCCCTTTTGCGTCCAGAAAGGGCGTTGTCGTGGTAAATCTCAGAGACAAGGCCGGTTTTGGAGAAACTGATCTATACTGGAGGACCCGTTCGTCACAAACACCCTCCGTCAGGGGAACCAGCTCCCGTTGGCACTACATCCTCCCCTGACATCCACTCAGACAGCAGATGTGTATTCGCCACACCAATATCAGCTCCCTTACGACAGCATCGGCACCCTGCTTCGGAAGGAGGCCATAGAGGTTGTGCATGACCCGGCTCGGAATCCAGGATTTTACTCCCGGGTGTTTCTGGTTCCCAAGAAGGGAACCACCAAATTGGGCATAATCCACAACCTCTCTACTTTCAACTGGCGCTACCTGGTACGTCTTCCTTACTTCCGAATGACAACGTTGAGACTGCTCAGGACAAGAATCAAAGCAGGCGATTCCCCGATCAGCCTCGACATCCAGGATGCCTATTTTCATGTGCCCATCCACTTCCTCAGGTTCCTTTTCAATGGTACTCATTACCAGTGGGCGGTCCTACCATTAGGAATTTCCACGGCCCCTTGGCTTTTCACACGGATCACCAAACCTGTTGCCGCCTATCTACACCTGAGGAACAACAACTTCGATCCACACATGGACGACTCAACAACCGGTACTTGAAGTTGCTGCTTCGCCACAGGGATTTTACCCTGTGGCTCTTCGATCAGTTGGGATGGATTGTCAATCAGACGAAGTCGGAGCTGACCCCATCGTTCCGTCTGCAGTTCATCGGGACCCTGTTTGTCATTGACCAAGACCTCCTTCAAGTCCCCAGGGGCAAGTGTGTTTTTTTTTTAAAAATCCTCGCTCACCTCTACCCTGCCCTCCAGCAGGCTCGAACTCTCCACCAATGGCAGATTCTCCTGGGCCTCAGATCGGCTCAAGACCTTACTGCAAGAGGTCGCCTCCAACGTCCCATTCAACGGTTTCTCGCTCCCTTCATTCGACAGCAGGATCCGGAGTCCCTCATCCTCCCGGTTCACCTACACCCCTTCCTCCGATGGTGGACGGTGGAATCGAATGCCTGCGGTCGCGTCTCCTTGACCATGTTCAGCCCACCCTCCACCTGTTCGTCAACACATCCTAACAGTGTTGGGGGGCTCACTTGGGGACTCAAATGGTTGAGGGCTGCGGTCCGGAGATCGACTCCACTGGCACAGCAACAACCTCGAACTCGAAGCTCTCATCCTGGCCGTCTCCCACTGGCAGAGCATTCTCTGTCACGCCCAGTTGACCATCTCCACGGACAGATGCTCTGTCCAGGCCGGACAAGGGGGCTCCCTTTGAATGGAAGCTCCACCCAGAGATTTTAACTGTCCTTTGTCAAACGTTCGACACCCGAAACATCGATCTGTTCATCTCAAAATTGCAAGCTGTCCCGGATCCGGCCGCTGTAGCAGTCGACGCCGTCAGTGTTCCCTTGGAGGGATTTAGCGTGTACCCTTTTCAGCCACCAGTTCTCCTTCCCAGGGTTCTTCAAAAGATCCAGGCCACTCAGCCCCTGACACTGATTTTGGTCGCTCCTTGGTAGCCAGCCAGAAGTTGGTTTGTCGACCTCCGTAACATCGCCAGAAACAACCCCCTGGAACTTCCGGCGTGGCCCAACCCTCTGCTCCACCAACACAGTCGGTTGCCACACCCAAGTTCCATTCCGTTTCGTCTGCATGCCTTGCAAAAGAAAGCCCTAGGAACCAAGGGCTATTCGACCAGAACGGCCAAGGCTATTGCTTCTGCCCATCCTCCATCACGTATGACTGTATGATGATAAATGGTCCTCATTCCAGGCATTCTGCTCTGACAGGACCCGATGACAGCGTCACCCCAGTTCCTGGCTGAGGTTCTTCTGTACTTGCGCAGCACACGTCGATTAAAAGGCTCTATCATCTCCATGTACTTGGTCGCCATCAATTCTGTTCTTGCCATCCCGGACGACCGGAGAATGCCGAAAATTCCCAAACCTCAAGACCAGAAAGCCAAGTTCAGACCGCCTGCGTCGGATCTGAATGTGGCCTTAAAGGCTTTTCAGGAGGCTCCCTTCGAACCACTCCACTCATCTTCCTTTTATGACCTAATGAAGAAGATGGTGTTTCTACTGGCCCTGGCTACTGATGCCTGGGTTAGTGAGCTCCACGCCCTCGATTTCTCCTGTGTCCGGTTCGTACGCAGGACTCAGGGCGCTGTTCATCTTGGGCTGTGCTGGGACTTTATCACAAAGAATCAACTCCCTGGACAGCCTGATAGATCATTCACCACCCTCCTTTCGTCGATTGTGGGTGCCGACAATGAGGAGCTTTTATTATGCCCCGTTAGGGGACTGAAGGTTTTCCTGCGACGATCTAAAGCCTGTCTCAAGTCTAGGAAACACCTGTTCCTGCCGGTCTTCCCTTTATCGCAGTCGGAGGTCAGCCGGAATACTATCTCCCTGTGGCTCAGGGCGGTCATTCACCAAGCTTATAAAGTGGACCCCCCAAGGCTAACAACCCACACAAAATTCGGGCGGTCGCATCTACCATGGCTCTTCACAGTAACTGTTCCCTCAAATCGATCATGGAAGGCGATTCGACACCGTCTTTGCCAGTCACTTACCTTCGTGATGTAGCCTTGGAAGATATTGCCGGCATACATAGCTTTGGTCCCCTGGTGGTAGCCCAACAGGTCACCCACCCCTGACGCCACTGATTCTCCGTTACCCTGAGCGGGGCAAGTTCGACCTCTCTGGTGTTTATCACCCCAGATTAGAGGGCTCTACTGCGTTCCGCATTCGCTCTTATGTCAGTTCTAGTTTCCCCGCCTCATTCTATTTCTGTCACCTATTTAGGGTT
Source organism: Haliotis rufescens (assembly GCF_023055435.1). NCBI lineage: Eukaryota > Metazoa > Mollusca > Gastropoda > Lepetellida > Haliotidae > Haliotis > Haliotis rufescens. The sequence goes on along the minus strand of NW_025964334.1, from coordinate 41,858,119 downwards.
CCCTCTTTTGCATCGACTCTCGTTTCCTTCGACAGGAATGGTAGCTGATGTTCTGGTCATCTCTTGACTGCGGTGCGGTTTCACCAGACCTGGACGAGGGTTTCTTATGGCTCACAGCTGAAGGTATGCCCACCGTCCGTGCCGTCTGCAATACGGAGTAATGCAGGATAAGTTAATAAATTTTTTACATTTGTATACTTACCCTGCATTACGAAGTCTAAGTGCCCCCCCCCACTTCACTCCGCTGCCTCCCCACGAAGTTTCTGATGTTATGTTGAAAGTAGTTATGTGTTTTGACGTGACGTCAGGACTTCCGGGTCACATGCCGACTGTGTGGGGGCGCTGCTTCATGGACAGATGGAAACAACTTTCTTCAGCAGCTGGATCTCACACAGTTCGTCTCTCCTGTCAAAGACAGCAGTAAATGCAATACAGAGTATTGCAGGATAAGAATACAAATGTAAAAAATATTTAGATTTTCCTAATTTTGCCTTCCTTTGATGACATCATTCCTCAATTATCAAGAGTTGAAGTGTTCTCAAAGCTTGATGCCTGTCATGGGTTTCATCAGATTCCGCTTTACCTCAAACATTTATTTGTTCACTACATTCAAAACGCCACTAGGACGTTTCTGTTTCAAACCGCATTCCATTTGGAATAACATCTGCTGCGGAAATATTTCAGCGCAGGATGACAGAGGTTATGAAGGGTGAGGCTATTGTTGATGACATTTTGATATTGGGTCCATCAGACGAAGAGTTCAACTTAAGACTGAAGCAAGTGTTCAAGCTAGTGAGGACATCAGGACTCAAGTTGAACAAGTCAAAGTGTGAAATCAGGAAGAAATCTCTTCTCTCACATGTTTCGGACCAAGATCAGTGACAAAGGGGTAGAGCCTGATCCAAAATCGAAAGTGATGTCGTTCAACTGCTACTGCTTATAACTGGCAGATTATTTGAGTGCATTAATGGAAAGTTGGGTATGGTGCTGCTTTTGTAGTTGTATGTAATACAAACACCTATCTAGTTCATCGCCAGTTACTGTTGCACAATTGATTTTATTTGTTTGGTCTTAAGAGGTATAGAAGTAATGTTTTCCAGTTTGAAGAACATCATATGGACAGAAGCTTTGAGAAAGTTTGAGGAAATGGCAGCAAAGGGTCTGCTCTTTTTTTTGCATCTACTTGCAAATACCTTTAGTTTTCTCAGTCATAGATGTATATATACAGGCAAACACCGTAGTGTCAAACTTACGATTGTCTCGAAGTAAACGCTTGGTCGCTGGGTATTCCTTCTTTAGTCATCATTTTCAGTTGTGTCGAAGCTCGGATAACTCGAAGCATTCATATAGATTCCTTCAATGTCAACACAACAGTGTTTGACTGTATTCTGAAATTCCAGACTACTATGATCACAAGCCTGAAAGTTATTAGAATGATATGAAATTAAAGCCTTACAATGTTTGTGTACTGCATTTTATTGTGAGGTTCCATGACTTGTTTGTAATTGTTTTTCAGATTTCCAACGTCGATTTGTGTCACTTTTGTCATATCAGTTCCGCACGTTTCACCCATCCCTTGCCCTCAACATCCTCAGTGAAAAGGGAGCCAAAATGGAATCAGGTCAGCCATGTTGTTCATGTTATTGATTGTTACCCCGAACTTGGCAACAAAATGTCAATGTTTTTAAGTGAATTAGCAATGTTGTCAAATACAAATGACACTTTTCAACTGATAGATGACATTACAGTTAGTTCATTGGACAATAGCATGATGTTATTGAACAGATAGGTGTCAGTGTCAAAGTTGAGCTCCATGGCCAAAGTGTTTTTCTCAACCACTTATGTAATACAGATGTTAGAGACATCATACATTTATATACTGCACTTATCCAGATGTCTCTGCTGAAATTTGGTTCATATTTGTTCCCTGATCAGTGGATCTACATGCATTCCAGTTATTCTCAACTCCCTGGGGAATATACAACCCAAGCTGTCTACAGGCACTACAATGTTTTTCATCCACCTTGTATGTCACATACCCATTCACTGCTGGGTGAAGAGAAGCAGATTGGAACTGAGTTACTTGTCCAGGGTGATGCCACACGATTTGACACTTGTGTTTTTGGTGTATGTACATATTCGTGTTTCCACCAACTGGTCATATGCCATATGTTATGGGATGAATGGGCTAGTTTAAGTGCCTAGGGTGAATGTACTGAACACTAGATGTAGTGACAACACAGTAAAAAGACCTGTAAACATTGTTGAAACATTGGCAGAATAACAATCTGGTCACTAGCAGGCTACAATCCAGCACCTGACACTTTAAACTGCTTGCCCATTCTGCCCCATCATGTACCTATTCCCCTGGGGAATTTGTCTGACATAGTATTTGATGAAATTGAAGGTCAAGGTGACAAGGTCTGAACCAGACATCAAAAGAGGCCACCAGAAGTCACATTATAAAACATTCATTCATCAAATATCTATGCATTTGTGAATCTATAAATGATCTATAAATAGTTTCATTCATAAAGTATTGTCAGTGTGATATGGAGACTTCATGTTTGTAACACCACCTAAGTTTATCATAATAACCCCAGGATTTTATTATACCCCTGTTTACCAAGTAAATCGGAGGTATATAGCGTTCCGTTCGTTCGTCCGTCTGTCCTTATGTCCGAGCTTTTGTACGGCCCATAACTTTTTAACCATGCACCCTAGCTTCACCAAACTTTCTACACACATTAACCACAATGAGTACTTGTGCCTTTGGCTAGTTTGAAGATTCTGAATTTTTTAAATTTTGCTGTCATGGAATCATGGTGAAACATAAATTTTGGGTTGAGTTTTTGTACTATCCATGTTTACAATATTATGTATCCTAGCTTCAGCAGACTTGCTACATTAACCACTATGATTGGTTTTTTTTAACTTTTATAAGATTCTGAAAGTTTTCTCTTTTGCTGTTTTCATGGAAACATGATGGAATTTCTTATATTATATTGTTCCACTTTTTATGTGTTTTTATATCAACAATTTTTTATACTTTTGATAATTCTTCTTATGTAACTCCTCAATCAAATTTTTATTCAAAGGTGTTCATGGTGATATACTTCCTCGTAGTGAACACTGGTAACATGGGAGATTTGGGGGGGCGTCAATTGTCACTGGAACTCAATCTTAGTTTTTTAAACATTGAAGTTAAAATCAGTTAGAAATATGTAATATTTCATTAATTAACAAACTATTTACTATTTGTTGTTGACCAGCAGAGATAACGGGGGTATGTGAGCTTTGCTCACTTCTTTCTTGTTAATACAACTTCCATTTAGATTGAGACATATGTTTCACGCTAGAAATATATTTTGTATTTTAACACAATGTAATGACGTAAAATCAAATGACAAATGTTTTTTTTATATTCCCAAGGAACGACCACGCAACCTTTGTGTCTGTAGCCCAGTGTCTGTAGCCCACTAGGTTTCAGTTTGATCAAACGCAATGCTTTTAATAATATCTTTTTCAACTACTGTAAGCCAACAACAGATATTTTACACCTATTTCCAAAGTTTCATGGAAAGTATGTTTGAAACATAAAAATGTTGATAAATGTTGTTTTATGTTTCTTTTCCGGTTAGATAAAACACTTCCCCATGTGTTTATATATTTAAAACCTTTATCCTTGGGATAAAACCTGACACCCCTCAGTTTTATCCCGTGCATGCATCTATACTCAACAACAAAAGTTCCTGTGACATCAATATTTTAGTGTATTTTTCAAACAAGTAACAACCACTCAGAAAAACAACAAAATTACGCAATTATTCAGCATTACGAAATGCCACGATTGTCCATAAATGAGCATCTGTGAGCCATTGGTATGCTTGAAGCAGGATCGAGTCAACGTGATGTTGCAAGACAATTTAACGTCCACAGAAACACCATTTGGTGTTTATGGCAACGTTGGCAACAGACGAATGCAGTCAGAGACCATCCTCGGAGTGGCAGGCCACGCGTAACCAATAATTGATAAGACAACTGGATTCGAACTACACGCCTACGAAGTCGATTCAGGCCAGCAACAGTGACTGCAAGAAGCATCCCTGGCCTTCGACGAATATCTTCACAAACCCTCACCTCAAACGTCGTCTCTGGGATTGTTGCCAGAAGGCCCGCCCGACGTCCCATTTTGACAGGAAACCACCGTCAAGCACATCTACAGTGGTGCAGATAGCGTCTTTGCTGGACGGCCATGCAGTGGGGACAAGTTCTATTCACTGATGAGTCTAGTTTTCACCTCAGCCACAGGGATGGACGGATTTGTGTGTACCGACGTCGAGGTGAACGTTATGTCAATCATTGTGTCATGGAAGAAGATCGGTTCGGGGGAGGCATCGTTATGGTATGGGGTGGGATTACAGCAAGACAGAGGACCCGTTTGATAGTGGTAGAGGGAAATCTCAATGGACAGCACTACCGCGACGAGAGCCCTGTTTTTCTACCATTTTTGCGTCGTCATGGCCCAGGCATTACCTTTCAGCATGACCACGCCCGGCCTCATATTGCGAAGTGGAAGGGGGATATAGGAATAGGTGCCGTCCGTCCGTCTGTCACATTTCGTTACCGGAGCAGATCTTGAAAACCATACCATATTTCTTCAACAAACTTGGCACATAGATAGGTCTAGTGGTGAACTGGTGCCTTTTGATAGTTTGGGATTTTTAAAAACAATATTTTTTGAGTTTCCATGACAACGACTTTGATTTAGACTGAAAATGGCAGTAGTCCTCGTTTCCGGAGCAGATCTTGAAAACCGTACCATATTTCTTCACCAAACTTGGCACATAGATAGGTCTAGTGGTGAACTGGTGCCTTTTGATAGTTTGGGATTTTTAAAAAAGTAATTTTTCGAGTTTCCATGGCAACGACTTTGATTTAGACTGAAAATGGCAGTAGTCCTCTTTTCCAGAGCAGATCTTGAAAACCGTACCATATTTCTTCACCAAACTTGGCACATAGATAGATCAACCTGTTCTTGATGCTGCGTAAAGATTCTTTTGCTTGTCTCATTCAAAGAAATGCCAGCTGATCACATTGAAGGAAAATGTCTTGTTCCTTATACTGTGTAGTGATCTGTTTGTGCAGGTGATATGAGCCGTGCTGAGCTTGACATGAACCTGAGCAAGTATGACATGAAGAGACTGGAGCTGTATGCCCAGAACATGGTGGACTATCACCTCATCATGGATCTTGTGCCAGTCATTGCAAAACTGGTGTTATTGGGTAAAGCCAAGATCCATCTGAGTGTAGTACAGTCAGTAAGTAACTCTTTACATTATATCTAAGACTTCATATTAGACTTAATTCACTTTGTCAGAAGGACCAAAAAAGTGGAGGGAGTCCTAAGTTGTTCTCAATCCGTGACATGTCAAATGTAAGGTAATGACATAGCCACATATCATAGTGGCAACAGCAGGAATAAGCGATGTGACAACTTGATACTTTTGTGTTTCAGGGTCTGTTGCTGGGTCTGGGTCTGCAGCATAAGACTGTGGCTGATCTAGAGAAGGAGTTCGAGTTACCTACAAGTCAACTCCTAGCACTATTTAATAAAGTCATCCGAAAAGTGTCCAAGGTATATCTGTGATTTCCATACCATGAAAACATTTGTTAACTTATGTTCATTGCAGATTCAGAAAAATCATTCCTTCTTTATAAGCAATATCCAATCTGGGGAGGTAGATTTGGTGGCTTACTTCAGGCTAGGAAAACTTGGGGTTCAGAATGTTGGGGTATGTCCATTATTCTAGTGTTATTGTCAGGGGGCTGCTTGATGTGATTACTCTAATTTGAGTTCTGACCCCGTCACAATAGATCAATTTGAGGTAAGCCGCCACCACAGTAGATCTAAGGTCAATCAAACTCGTCAGAACCAAAGATGTAAGAAAGGTTTTGGGTCTCTGGACAGTTCCAGGTATCCAATGTCATTTCTATATGTTGTTGGTTCAGACCGAAAGTTTGCTGTACAAAGCAAGTATCGTTTTCATTATGAGTTGATGACATTACGTTGGTCAACATTTTCATACAAGCAAAGTGTATGGCATCAGAAAAAAAGACTCTATTTAAGAGGTTTCTGTTGTGTATTACAGCTCTGTTCTATGGTGCTTTTGTCGTCAGCATTTATCCAGAAAATATTTGAATAGCATTGCTGACAGAAACATGTTTTAAATGACTGTCCTCGTTGACATTTTAAGCTGTCGTCTGTATATCCAGGTGAGCAACACTGCTGTGGCACTATTTTTTGTGTGATTTACTAATATGCTACATACACCAGTAGTACCGGACAGTAGACATTAAGTTCAATTATTTGCTGCAAGCTTATAGGGAATTGCTTCTGAAAAAATAATTTGTGGAGCACAAACATACAAATATGAAAAACATGATTTCTTGTTAACTCTACAAAATGATGAAAGATGAAATATTTAAAGCAAAGATACATGTATTTGAAAACAAACATTAGAGTTATCAACATTTTGGCATAAGCCTTGGGGCTAGGCTTGGTTGTTTATGTGCAAGGAGACTTAACTTAATATATATATGTTTGCTTATGAAATTTGTAAGAAAATCATGATATTTTTACAAAAAATTAAAATCAAATTGGGGCAATTGGGTCTGCTTTTAGAAAAAAACACTGTGAACCTGGAATTGCCGAGTGATGCGACCTGGCTTCGAGTGTAACAGGAGGGAGTGTAAGGCAGGACATGGACCTGGCTTAATGTGTTATCAGGAGGGAGCATAAGGCAGGACATGGACCTGGCTTAGTGTGTATCAGGAGGGAGCATAAGGCAGGACATGGACCTGGCTTAATGTGTATCAGGAGGGAGCATAAGGCAGGACATGGACCTGGCTTAGTGTGTATCAGGAGGGAGCATAAGGCAGGACATGGACCTAGCTTAGTGTGTATCAGGAGGGAGCATAAGGCAGGACATGGACCTGGCTTAATGTGTATCAGGGGGGAATGTAAGGCAGGACATGGACCTGGCTTAATGTGTATCAGGGGGGAATGTAAGGCAGGACATGGACCTGGCTTAATGTGTATCAGGGGGGAATGTAAGGCAGGACATGGACCTGGCTTCGAGTGTAACAGGAGGGAATGTAAGGCAGGACATGGACCTGGCTTAATGTGTTATCAGGAGGGAGCATAAGGCAGGACATGGACCTGGCTTAATGTGTTATCAGGAGGGAGTGTTAGGCAGGACATGGACCTGGCTTAATGTGTATCAGGAGGAAGTGTAAGGCAGGACCTGGACCTGGCTTAGTGTGTATCAGGAGGGAGTGTTAGGCAGGACATGGACCTGGCTTAATGTGTATCAGGAGGAAGTGTAAGGCAGGACATGGACCTGGCTTAGTGTGTATCAGGAGGGAGTGTTAGGCAGAACATGGACCTGGCTTAGTGTGTATCAGGAGGGAGTGTTAGGCAGAACATGGACCTGCCTTAGTGTGTATCAGGAGGGAGTGTTAGGCAGAACATGGACCTGGCTCAGTGTGTATCAGGAGGAAGTATTAGGCAGGACATGAACCTGCCTTAGTGTGTATCAGGAGGGAGTGTTAGGCAGAACATGGACCTGGCTTAGTGTGTATCAGGAGGGAGTGTTAGGCAGAACATGGACCTGGCTTAGTGTGTATCATGAAGGAGTGTTAGGCAGAACATGGACCTGCCTTAGTGTGTATCAGGAGGGAGTGTTAGGCAGAACATCGACCTGCCTTAGTGTGTATCAAGAGGGAGTGTTAGGCAGAACATGGACCTGGCTTAGTGTGTATCAGGAGGGAGTGTTAGGCAGAACATGGACCTGGCTTAGTGTGTATCAGGAGGGAGTGTTAGGCAGGACATGTACCTGGCTTAGTGTGTATCAGGAGGAAGTGTAAGGCAGGACATAGACCTAGCTTTGTTTGTAACAGGCGGGCGTGTAAGGCAGAACATGGACCTGCCTTAGTGTGTATCAGGAGGGAGTGTTAGGCAGAACATGGACATGGCTTAGTGTGTATCAGGAGGGAGTGTTAGGTAGGACATGTACCTGGCTTAGTGTGTATCAGAAGGAAGTGTAAGGCAGGACATGGACCTAGCTTAGTGTGTATCAGGAGGGAGTGTAAGGCAGGACATGGACCTGGCTTAGTGTGTTATCAGGAGGAAGGGTAAGGCAGGACATGGACCTGCCTTAGTGTGTATCAGGAGGGAGTGTTAGGCAGAACATGGACCTGGCTTAGTGTGTATCAGTGGGGAATGTAAGGCAGAACATGGACCTGGCTTAGTGTGTATTAGGAGGGAGTGTTAGGTAGGACATGTACCTGGCTTAGTGTGTATCAGGAGGAAGTGTAAGGCAGGACATGGACCTAGCTTAGTGTGTATCAGGAGGGAGTGTAAGGCAGGACATGGACCTGGCTTAGTGTGTTATCAGGAGGAAGGGTAAGGCAGGACATGGACCTGCCTTAGTGTGTATCAGGAGGGAGTGTTAGGCAGAACATGGACATGGCTTAGTGTGTATCAGGAGGGAGTGTTAGGTAGGACATGTACCTGGCTTAGTGTGTATCAGGAGGAAGTGTAAGGCAGGACATGGACCTGGCTTAGTGGGTATCAGGAGGGAGTGTAAGGCAGGACATGGACCTGCCTTAGTGTGTATCAGGAGGAAGTGTTAGGCAGGACATGGACCTGGCTTAATGTGTATCAGGAGGGAGTGTTAGGCAGAACATGGACCTGCCTTAGTGTGTATCAGGAGGAAGTATTAGGCAGGACATGAACCTGCCTTAGTGTGTATCAGGAGGGAGTGTTAGGCAGAACATGGACCTGGCTTAGTGTGTATCATGAAGGAGTGTTAGGCAGAACATGGACCTGCCTTAGTGTGTATCAGGAGGGAGTGTTAGGCAGAACATGGACCTGGCTTAGTGTGTAACAGGAGGGAGTGTTAGGCAGAACATGGACCTGGCTTAGTGTGTATCAGGAGGAAGTATTAGGCAGAACATGGACCTGGCTTAGTGTGTATCAGGAGGGAGTGTTAGGCAGAACATGGACCTGGCTTAGTGTGTATCATGAAGGAGTGTTAGGCAGAACATGGACCTGCCTTAGTGTGTATCAGGAGGGAGTGTTAGGCAGAACATGGACCTGGCTTAGTGTGTATCAGGAGGGAGTGTTAGGCAGAACATGGACCTGGCTTAGTGTGTATCAGGAGGGAGTGTTAGGCAGAACATGGACCTGCCTTAGTGTGTATCAGGAGGGAGTGTTAGGCAGGACATGTACCTGGCTTAGTGTGTATCAGGAGGAAGTGTAAGGCAGGACATGGACCTAGCTTTGTTTGTAACAGGCGGGCGTGTAAGGCAGAACATGGACCTGCCTTAGTGTGTATCAGGAGGGAGTGTTAGGCAGAACATGGACATGGCTTAGTGTGTATCAGGAGGGAGTGTTAGGCAGAACATGGACCTGGCTTAGTGTGTATCATGAAGGAGTGTTAGGCAGAACATGGACCTGCCTTAGTGTGTATCAGGAGGGAGTGTTAGGCAGAACATGGACCTGGCTTAGTGTGTATCAGGAGGGAGTGTTAGGCAGAACATGGACCTGGCTTAGTGTGTATCAGGAGGGAGTGTTAGGCAGAACATGGACCTGCCTTAGTGTGTATCAGGAGGGAGTGTTAGGCAGGACATGTACCTGGCTTAGTGTGTATCAGGAGGAAGTGTAAGGCAGGACATGGACCTAGCTTTGTTTGTAACAGGCGGGCGTGTAAGGCAGAACATGGACCTGCCTTAGTGTGTATCAGGAGGGAGTGTTAGGCAGAACATGGACATGGCTTAGTGTGTATCAGGAGGGAGTGTTAGGCAGAACATGTACCTGGCTTAGTGTGTTATCAGGAGGGAGTGTTAGGTAGGACATGTACCTGGCTTAGTGTGTATCAGAAGGAAGTGTAAGGCAGGACATGGACCTAGCATAGTGTGTATCAGGAGGGAGTGTAAGGCAGGACATGGACCTGGCTTAGTGTGTTATCAGGAGGAAGGGTAAGGCAGGACATGGACCTGCCTTAGTGTGTATCAGGAGGGAGTGTTAGGCAGAACATGGACCTGGCTTAGTGTGTATCAGGGGGGAATGTAAGGCAGAACATGTACCTGGCTTAGTGTGTATCAGGAGGGAGTGTTAGGCAGGACATGGAACTGGCTTAGTGTGTATCAGGAGGGAGTGTTAGGCAGAACATGGACCTGCCTTAGTGTGTAACAGGAGGGAGTGTTAGGTAGGACATGTACCTGGCTTAGTGTGTATCAGGAGGAAGTGTAAGGCAGGACATGGACCTAGCTTAGTGTGTATCAGGAGGGAGTGTAAGGCAGGACATGGACCTGCCTTAGTGTGTATCAGGAGGAAGTGTTAGGCAGGACATGGACCTGGCTTAGTGTGTAACAGGAGGGAGTGTTAGGTAGGACATGTACCTGGCTTAGTGTGTATCAGGAGGAAGTGTAAGGCAGGACATGGACCTAGCTTAGTGTGTATCAGGAGGGAGTGTAAGGCAGGACATGGACCTGCCTTAGTGTGTATCAGGAGGAAGTGTTAGGCAGGACATGGACCTGGCTTAATGTGTATCAGGAGGGAGTGTTAGGCAGAACATGGACCTGGCTTAGTGTGTATCAGGAGGGTGTGTTAGGCAGGACATGGACCTGCCTTAGTGTGTATCGTGAGGGAGTGTTAGGCAGAACATGGAACTGGCTTAGTGTGTATCAGGAGGGAGTGTTAGGCAGAACATGGACCTGCCTTAGTGTGTATCAGGAGGGAGTGTTAGGCAGAACATGGACCTGGCTTAGTGTGTATCAGGAGGGAGTGTTAGGCAGGACATGTACCTGGCTTAGTGTGTATCAGGAGGGAGTGTTAGGCAGAACATGGACCTGGCTTAGTGTGTATCAGGAGGGAGTGTTAGGCAGAACATGGACCTGCCTTAGTGTGTATCAGGGGGGAGCGTAAGGCAGAACATGGACCTGGCTTAGTGTGTATCAGGAGGGAGTGTTAGGTAGGACATGAACCTGCCTTAGTGTGTATCAGGAGGGAGTGTTAGGCAGAACATGGACCTGGCTTAGTGTGTATCAGGAGGGAGTGTTAGGCAGAACATGGACCTGGCTTAGTGTGTATCATGAAGGAGTGTTAGGCAGAACATGGACCTGCCTTAGTGTGTATCAGGAGGGAGTGTTAGGCAGAACATGGACCTGCCTTAGTGTGTATCAGGAGGGAGTGTTAGGCAGAACATGGACCTGGCTTAGTGTGTATCAGGAGGGAGTGTTAGGCAGAACATGGACCTGGCTTAGTGTGTATCAGGAGGGAGTGTTAGGCAGGACATGTAACTGGCTTAGTGTGTATCAGGAGGAAGTGTAAGGCAGGACATAGACCTAGCTTTGTTTGTAACAGGCGGGCGTGTAAGGCAGAACATGGAATTGCCTTAGTGTGTATCAGGAGGGAGTGTTAGGCAGAACATGGACATGGCTTAGTGTGTATCAGGAGGGAGTGTTAGGTAGGACATGTACCTGGCTTAGTGTGTATCAGAAGGAAGTGTAAGGCAGGTCATGGACCTAGCTTAGTGTGTATCAGGAGGGAGTGTAAGGCAGGACATGGACCTGGCTTAGTGTGTTATCAGGAGGAAGGGTAAGGCAGGACATGGACCTGCCTTAGTGTGTATCAGGAGGGAGTGTTAGGCAGAACATGGACCTGGCTTAGTGTGTATCAGGGGGGAATGTAAGGCAGAACATGGACCTGGCTTAGTGTGTATCAGGAGGGAGTGTTAGGCAGAACATGGACCTGGCTTAGTGTGTATCAGGGGGGAGTGTTAGGCAGAACATGGACCTGGCTTAGTGTGTATCAGGGGGGAGTGTTAGGCAGAATATGGACCTGGATTAGTGTGTTATCAGGGGGGAGTGTTAGGCAGAACATGGACCTGGCTTAGTGTGTATCAGGAGGGAGTGTTAGGCAGAATATGGACCTGGATTAGTGTGTTATCAGGGGGGAGTGTTAGGCAGGACATGGACCTGGATTAGTGTGTATCAGGGGGGAGTGTTAGGCAGGACATGGACCTGCCTTAATGTGTATCAGGGGGGAGCGTAAGGCAGAACATGGACCTGGCTTAGTGTGTATCAGGAGGAAGTGTAAGGCAGGACATGGACCTGCCTAAGTGTGTATCAGGAGGAAGTGTTAGGCAGAACATAGACCTGGCTTAGTGTGTATCAGGGGGGAGCGTAAGGCAGGACATGTACCTGGCTTAGTATGTATCAGGAGGAAGTGTTAGGGAGAACATGGACCTGGCTTAGTGTGTTATCAGGAGGGAGCATAAGGCAGGACATGGACCTGGCTAAGTGTGTATCAGGAGGGAGCATAAGGCAGGACATGGACCTGGCTTAGTGTGTATCAGGAGGAAGTGTTAGGCAGGACATGGACCTGGCTTAGTGTGTATCAGGGGGGAGCGTAAGGCAGAACATGGACCTGGCTTAGTGTGTATCAGGAGGAAGTGTTAGGCAGAACATGGACCTGGCTTAGTGTGTATCAGGGGGGAGCGTAAGGCAGAACATGGACCTGGCTTAGTGTGTATCAGGAGGAAGTGTTAGGCAGAACATGGACCTGGCTTAGTGTGTTATCAGGAGGGAGCATAAGGCAGGACATGGACCTGGCTAAGTGTGTATCAGGAGGGAGCATAAGGTAGGACATGGACCTGGCTTAGTGTGTATCAGGAGGAAGTGTTAGGCAGGACATGGACCTGGCTTAGTGTGTATCAGGAGGAAGTGTTAGGCAGGACATGGACCTGGCTTAGTGTGTTATCAGGGGGGAGTGTAAGGCAGGACATGGACCTGGCTTAGTGTGTATCAGGAGGAAGTGTTAGGCAGGACATGGACCTGGCTTAGTGTGTTATCAGGAGGAAGTGTAAGGCAGGACATGGACCTGGCTTAGTGTGTATTGGGAGGAAGTGTTAGGCAGGACATGGACCTGGCTTAGTGTGTATCAGGAGGGAGTGTTAGGCAGAACATGGACCTGGCTTAGTGTGTTATCAGGAGGAAGTGTAAGGCAGGACATGGACCTGGCTTAGTGTGTATTGGGAGGAAGTGTTAGGCAGGACATGGACCTACAGATGGTGTAAGACCTGTATCAGGTATAAGAAATAGTTTTGACTGACTGTGTGTGAAGAAGACATAAGGAAGTTATTCATTGGACAGGGGCATGGAACTGACTGGTAGTATGTGAAGTAAGAAATGCACATATTCCTGTTTGTGCATACCTTATTTTGTTGCAAAAATGATAATATTGTATATTTTCAGTGTTTTACTGAGATTGTGGAAGCTGACATAGAAAGTCTCATGGCAGAGGAGAAGGATGTCAAGATGACCCCAGTAAGCCAGACATTGGAAGATGATCTGGTGAGTACAGGAAGAATGTGTAGGGGCAAACATTGAAGGACAATGTATTGGTTGGGTACAGGAGCTTTGTAGAAGCAGACATTGAAGGACTATCTAGTGGGTACAGGAGCTTTGTAGAGGCAGACATTAAAGGACTATCTCGTTGGTACAGAGTGATTGTAGGGGCAGACATTAAAGGACTATCTCGTTGGTACAGAGTGATTGTAGGGGCAGACATTAAAGGACTATCTCGTTGGTACAGAGTGATTGTAGGGGCAGACATTAAAGGACTATCTCGTTGGTACATGGGAATTGTAGGGGCAGACATTGAAGGACTCTCTAGTGGGTACAGGAAGAATGTGTAGGGGCAGACATTGAAGGACTATCTAGTGGGTACAGGAATAATGTGTAGAGGCAGACATTGAAGGACTATCTAGTGGGTACAGGAATAATGTGTATGGGGAGATATTGAAGGACTCTCTAGTGGGTTGAGGAAGAATGTGTAGAGGGAGACATTGAAGGTCTCTCTAGTGGGTTGAGGAAGAATGTGTAGGGGCAGACATTGAAGGACTCTCTAGTGGGTACAGGAATAATGTGTATTGGGAGACATTGAAGGACTCTCTAGTTGGTACAGGAATAATGTGTAGGGGCAGACATTGAAGGACTCTCTAGTGTGTATAGGAATAATGTGTAGAGGCAGACATTGAAGGACTATCTAATGGGTACAGGAATAATGTGTAGAGGCAGACATTGAAGGACTATCTAGTGGGTACAGGAATAATGTGTATTGGGAGACATTGAAGGACTCTCTAGTGGGTACAGGAATAATGTGTAGGGGCAGACATTGAAGGACTCTCTAGTGTGTATAGGAAGAATTGTAGAGGCAGACATTGAAGGACTCTCTAGTGGGTACAGGAATAATGTGTAAAGGCAGACATTGAAGGACTCTCTAATGGGTACAGGAATAATGTGTAGAGGCAGACATTGAAGGACTCTCTAGTGGGTACAGGAATAATGTGTATGGGGATATATTGAAGGACTCTCTAGTGGGTTGAGGAAGAATGTGTAGTGGGTACAGGAAGAATGTGTAGAGGCAGACATTGAAGGACTCTCTAGTGGGTACAGGAATAATGTGTATGGGGAGATATTGAAAGAATCTCTAGTGGGTTGAGGAAGAATGTGTAGAGGCAGACATTGAAGGACTATCTAGTGGGTACAGGAATAATGTGTAGAGGCAGACATTCAAGGACTATATAGTGGGTACAGGAATAATGTGTATGGGGAGATATTGAAGGACTCTCTAGAGGGTTGAGGAAGAATGTGTAGAGGCAGACATTGAAGGACTCTCTAGTGGGTACGGGAATAATGTGTAGGGGCAGACATTGAAGGACTCTCTAGTGGGTACAGGAAAAATGTGTAGAGGCAGACATTGAAGGACTCTCTAGTGGGTACAGGAATAATGTGTAGAGGCAGACATTGAAGGACTCTCTAGTGGGTACAGGTAGAATGTGTAGGGGCAGACATTGAAGGACTCTCTAGTGCGTACAGGAAGAATGTGTAAAGGCAGACATTGAAGGACTCTCTAGTGGGTACAGGAAGAATGTGTAGGGGCAGACATTGAAGGACTCTCTAGTGTGTATAGGAAGAATGTGTAGAGGCAGACATTGAAGGACTCTCTAGTGGGTACAGGAAGAATTTGTAAAGGCAGACATTGAAGGACTCTCTAGTGGGTACAGGAATAATGTGTAGTGGGTACAGGAATAATGTGTATTGGGAGATATTGAAGGAATCTCTAGTGGGTTGAGGAAGAATGTGTAGAGGCAGACATTGAAGGACTATCTAGTGGGTACAGGAATAATGTGTAGAGGCAGACATTGAAGGACTATCTAGTGGGTACAGGAATAATGTGTATGGGGAGATATTGAAGGACTCTCTAGAGGGTTTAGGAAGAATGTGTAGATGTAGACATTGAAGGACTCTCTAGTGGGTACAGGAATAATGTGTAGGGGCAGACATTGAAGGACTCTCTAGTGCGTACAGGAATAATGTGTAGGGGCAGACATTGAAGGACTATCTAGTGGGTACAGGAATAATGTGTCGAGGCAGACATTGAAGGACTATCTAGTGCGTACAGGAATAATGTGTAGGGGCAGACATTGAAGGACTATCTAGTGCGTACAGGAAGAATGTGTAGAGGCAAACATTGAAGGACTCTCTAGTGGGTTGAGGAAGAATGTGTAGAGGCAGACATTGAAGGACTCTCTAGTGGGTTGAGGAAGAATGTGTAGAGGCAGACATTGAAGGACTCTCTAGTGGGTACAGGAAGAATGTGTAGAGGCAGACATTGAAGGACTATCTAGTGCGTACAGGAAGAATGTGTAGGGGCAGATATTGTGGGTACAGGGGATTGTTTCGGCCATAAGGGTAAGGAAAAAATGACAGTGATGGCTTGGCCATTGGCTTGCAGTGCGGCTGAGGGGTGCGTTCAGGTGAGATGTTTTTCTCTGTTCTTGGGCATAAATGATGCTTTTACCCTTGAAAATACAAACTGAAAGAGAATGTAATATTTGATAAGATGGTGCCTTTATCAATTTCACAAGTATATGGCAAATAACTTTACCTTTACCTAAACGATAAAATAGATTTCATTGTGAACAATTCAGTAAAATACATTTATAAAATGTGTCGATTGTTGCAATTTGGGATCACTTGAAACCAGTTTTGCCTTGAAAAGTATTTGGGATACTTGGGCCGCAGTCTGACCGCCCTCTTATGGGCACATGAGTACTTAATTTGTAGCGAGATTCAAGGACCTAGTGATGCTGTTGGATGAACCTAAAGATAGTTGTATATTTAAACTAACATTGTATTGACACTGTTCTCAGAAAGAGGCATCAGACAAGGTGAAGGAGAAGCAGAAACAAGATAAGGCTATCTTGACTAACCTTGACCTTGCCCAGTATGCTGTCAAGGGGTCGGAAGATGACTGGAAGGTGGCTCTGACCAATCAGACAAAGGCTGGCATCATCAGTGTTAAAGGGTTAGTTTTTCACAGTCAATCTAGACCTATGGGTGGCCATCCTGTCCAAAAATACTAAGTTGAAATAAAGGACAAATGTATGCAATAGTAATCAAATGTTACAAATAAAGAATGAATGTTACAAATAAAGGTCATTATTAACATACGAAGAATGAATATTAAAAATACAAAATGATACCAATGAACAACTCGCAAACAAAAGACGTCAAATGTAAAGAAAGGACAATGTGTACCCTAAGAACATCGGTGGACAAAGAGGAAACGAAACTGCTAAGGGACAACATTGAAGATCAAGGTTACTCCGCATGAAACACCTTTTTCTTGTTCAGACTTTTTTTTTTACAGTATGTGAAAGTAACTTCTTGTAACACTCCATGTGCATTCAATTTGAAATGTTCTGACAGCTCTTTGCAAAGATTTAGGGTAAAGGTTATTTGATCAAAAGTGCTTATAGGGTTCTGTTTCAAAATTGTACAGCTTAGGTCATTTGGGCCAAACCAAAAGTGATGTTATTAAACCAGAATGCTTATAGTTTTGGTATTGTTGTAGCTTGATATATAGGACTGCATTTGGCATTTGTTTAAGTACCCATATCAGAATTATATGTAGTTTTAAATGGAAATGCTTATTACTTGAACGTTAAAGTAGCTACAGGCATAGGACAGGCATGTGTGTTAACATTCTACTGCATGGAACATGCATTCCCAAACCAGAAGTGCTGATGACTCTCTTATTATGGTTGCTATAGGTGTAGGTCTACATTTTACTACAGTAGACAACATTAGGGATGAAAGATGAATTTTGCTGAGGTCAGCTGTCACTTGATTTGGTCAAGGCAAAAAAGTTTATTGGGAAGTTTTGGAGCTTTCAGGAAATGCTGGCAAGGGGATGCTTCTGGGTTTGTATGTTATGCAAACTTCCAGTTCATATAGGAAATGTTTAAGTGTATTTATACATTGCAGGAAGTTGGAGCAGAAGAGGAAGATAGCAGTATCCCCTACGGAGCAAGAGACAGTGATGAAATATAAGAAACACAGGAAGGTGAAACAGAAGACATGAGCAAGCATGTGGTCTTGGTGGTCTCTGATGTTTGTTGCCAGATGTTGTGTCCTCCAACATGTGTATTATGTAGACACTCTAGTTTTGCTGATGTCAGGTTGACCATGTTGATGTCACTTAAATCATTTGTATAAAACTGACAAGGAAAAGAAATGTTACCAACCAGCATAGTTTCTTCCTGTAGACAGAACAGGACCAATATCAAGGAAGATATTTGTATTGTCTAAAGACATGAATTATCAACATCATTTTGGGGTGGGTGGGGGGTGGCCCAGTCGTCTTAGGCGCTGCAAGTTGCTGTGCAGAGTTGCGTCCATTTTGCACACCAGAAGCCTATGATCGTGGGTTTGAATCCCGGTTCGCCCCGACTATGTTTCTAGGTTTGTCGGCACCATACCCGTGCCTTACGGTTTCACTGAAGTGGTAAACATCTAAGAAGTCCATCGCTTCGGGCTTTACTCCCACATTAAGCTGTTATGCCCTGATATGACTGGAATACTGTTAAAAGCAATGCTAAACCCCACTCACTCACTCACTCACTCACTCACTCAATATCATTTTGCCATTAATGAGAACAAAAATTGTGGTATATTATGAAGGTAATTTTGTCCAGTTTAACTTCATTTTCAGTAATCAAGACTTAAATCAGCACATGAAATTCCCTTTGATCCTTCACAATGACAACTTTGTCAGTCAGTTTGGGCATGCTCACATCAATGCACACCATAACTTGACAATGGGCAGAAGATGTGAGACATTTGATCAAAAGAAATGGATTGGACACCAGTCTTCTCAGAGGAACTGTGCTGATGGATCCCTGTGATAAGGGCAAACCTGTCATGCTCAAATTTGACAGTCAAGGTGATCCCACATGTGAGATTGGTAAGATCGTGCTTGGCCAAGGCAAGACATTCATGTTATTGGCTTGCATAAAATCTCCTCTTACAATCGTGTTGTATGGGGCCTCATGTTATCTTGCTGAAACAGGATTTGAACGGTGGTGAACTTGGTCAATAAAATGTTTTCTTCCAAAATCCCCAGACATATCTTCATTTGGCTATGTGGGTGTCGGTGTGAATGTTTGGCCTCACTGTAAGCTCTGATATTGTACGGAAAGTTTTCTGGACACTGTCCAGCAACTGTCAAGATGGCCAATCCCAAGTGTCACAGTTTTTGTAGGGGGAGTGAGGAGGGTAACAACTCTGCCACCCCTAAGCCTGTCTGTCCAGTCCCTGTAGTGTGCCATTAGCCTCGTCACTCATTATGCTACAGCCAAAACTCCTTAAGACTTGGTCATGCATTGCACCTTGAAATGTCATACCAACAGCTTGGCATGTTATTTGTCAGTTTGTTGGTTGGTTGTTTAATGCCTCACTCAGCAATATTCCAGCTATATGGCAGCAGTCTGTAAATAATCAAGTCTGGACCCGACAATCCAGTGATTGACATCATGAGCATCGATCCACACAGATAGGATACGATGCAATGCATCAACCAAGTCAGCAAGCATGACGATCCCGATCCCGTTAGTCGCCACTTACGACAAACATAGTCGCATGTATCAAGGGCACTACTCAGCAGATTCTTTTGATTGTGAATGGGCAATTTTGATCTTCTATGTAACACTATTCCTGACCCAGTGTGTCATAATTGCAGTTTGGTAACATTTCTTTTGCTCGTAAGTTTATTTCAAAGAATGCTTGCAGCAATTTTATACAATTTAACATGAATAAACTGTCTCTATAAGTTATAGTATAAAATGTTGATCACATACATTTTGTTGCTTCAGTAGAGATCCATGTACCTAATACTGAAAATCAAGACAGAATCCCTGTACCAAAAGGTCATTGTACAGCCATTCACAGGAGTAAAAAAATGAAGAACTGAGACATTTGTTTGTTGAACATGATTGTTAAAAAGTCTGGAAAAGATGCATCAGTTACTTACCGGTCAATGTTACATCACAATACATCGAGTTAAGGGGGCTCTGATGATTCTCTGGGAACGGGATGTTGCCTTTAATAATGTTTCCCCCCCCCCCCCCCCCCCCCCCCTTGGATACAGGGATGATATCTGGAAATCGAATAATGCTGCACCAACCATCAGCGTATCTGTCGCTTGATTTGTTGACACTATTTTGTCACACAAACGATTTTAACCCTAACATTGCTTATCAAAATGTATATTAGTTTATTTACAAATTGACTTGATAATCTGTCCATTTTATTATGAATTCCAAACATTTTGATTTCATCACCCAGTGACTGAAAATGATTGGATTAAAAAACCGAAAGTAAGTTGTTTTTTTTATTCTTTGGCTTCTAATCCTAGCAATATTAGTCTATTGTGATGTTTTAAGCCATTTTAACTTCCTTCTAATTTTTTGTCAAATCTGTTATATAAATGGACAGGTTTTTTTGTAAACTGAAAATTCATAAAATGCCTAAGTGAATCACATTTTACATACTGACTATGACATATATGCGCCTACAAACAGAAAGGCTTGTGAAAAGGACTCGCATAGGAGAAGTGATAAATGATAACATAGTGATTCTGTTCAATGCTATTGCAAATGAATGAAAACAAAATGCAAATATTGTAATTACAACTGAAAAAAGCTCTGCATACATTTAGGCTGTTACATTGTTGGAGGATTGTCAATATCCACATAAAGGAACAATATCCCAAACATCTGCAGCTGTACAAAGAAACTTCTTCATTGTCATATGTGTCTATGACTATCTAATGTTTTGAAATATATTGTTTTTGGGATATTATAACATTCTTTTGTTTCTCAACTCATCACGAAAGTTTGTTTAGGTGTTTCATACAGGTGTCATGTCTCATTGGTCAGCTGAGATAGCATGAGTGACAACTATTTTCGAGAGAGGTGAAATGGTGTGCTTCTACTAGTCCAGACTAAGGTCGATTTTTATGGTGCTAGCCCACTGAGATACCATGCGACAGTTTAACATGAATACCCCACTCAGACACAGTATAGTGACTACAAGCCGACCAGTCCTTGTTTTAGCCCCTTAATGCCGAGCACCTGGCAGCTTAACAAGTAACATTTTTTAACGTCTTATTATGATGCGGCCGGACCAATCCCCTAACCTTCCTCTCTCCGGAAGGTCGGTATACCACTAGGACCCACGGTGTGTTTGTTGTTTAACGGTGTGTTTGTTGTTTAACGCCGCACTCAGCAATATTCCAGCTATATATGACGGCGGTCTGTAAATAATTGAGCCTGGACCAGACAATCCAGTGATTAATAACCTGAGCATCAGTCCATGCAATTGGGATATGATGACATGCAACAACCAAGTCAGCGAGCCTGACCACCTGATCCTGTTGGTTGCCACTCAGCGTTAGAAATTGGCACAATAGTCCTGTAGTCCTTACCAAACTGTCCAACAGTAAAGGTATCCTAAGGACTAGTAGAAATTGGCCCATTTTAAGGGTTTTGCTATGTGTTATCATTATAAGGACTAGTGGACAAAAACTGTTAGTTTCTAACCCTGCCTCTTACGACAAGCATATAGTCACCTTTTACAGCAAGCATGGGTTTCTGAAGACCTATTCTACCCTGGATTACACTAAGGCGTTCACAAAATGTTGACCTTAGTTCTACATTTACAAGGCAAAATATTGACAAATGATCCTTTATGGAGTTAATATAGCTTTATATTCTCTGGATATGTTCCGTTATAAACTGTAAATTTCTCACTTAACTCGCCAATCGAGAACGTTCGTTCCAGAGCGCCATTTTTGTTACTTGACCAGTGTGTATTCCTTTCGCTTCCAACCGCGGTCTCGAAGTAGATCTATCTATTCAAGAAAAGTTTTTGTTAAAGTTGATTTTGTATATAATCATATCTACATGTATGATACAGAATTTTCGCGACCCTAAATATTGTTGTTGCTTTTGTTTATATTTTTTATGATTTTTCAAACACGAGACTACTTTTTAATCGCAAATATAAGGGTTGTTGACCCGTCCCTGTGTGTTAGGTAGGGAGAATTTACGCTTCAAGGTTTTACATTTGTAATGAAATAATTTAGTTTTCTGGTAGACAACTGTAGAAAGAGTATATAATAAATAGGATATTCCACGTGACTCATGTTTTTTCATTTCGTGACTGCGTGGGGGAAGGGGAAGGAGAAGGAGATATTTTCACTCGTGACATTATCTCTTTTTCCTCTCATCACTCGATGAGAGAAACATGATATCACGATACACATTGTTCTACCATTACGTCATTTGTGGAGAATCAAACCTGCGCCCGCAACTTGTTGACGTGGACATAAATTGGACCTTATTTTTTAGAGGAAAATGTCTAGTGAGATGTTTTCCATAGATGTAGCTGGCAACCGCAGATGAACGAAATTGGCGAACGATCACTTTCAAAAGTAAGAGAGATATGACATGTGTTGGGTGAAAAGTTACATAGAATGGACGTGAAAATTGTGAGAAGATCCGGGAAATAACATACGTAACCCCACTGTTCATTAAATGGACTTGTGCGACACTGCCGAGGTCGGATTGTATTCAGGGAGTCATCATTATCCAAATACAGGTAAATATTTTTGAATCTTCTCACACACATTTGTTGACCAGATTTAAGTTTTCTTAATGGAGTCTTCTTATCATGTTCAAAGCAATTGTAGGCTAAGATAATTATAAACTTCAGTCGAAACTTGCAATTGGTCAGGACCAATCTTAAGTTACTAAGATTGTTGTAGCTCCTGAATAAACCTGAGAAATTGGCGTGCAAAACAGGGTCTGTTTCACATAAAGAATCTGCTTTACATTCAAACATTGCCTCTTCATTTTGTGAAACTGTATGATTCGAATCAACACTTCAACAACACGAGGAACGTAATACAGATTTAACATCAGAAATATCGTGAATTGCAATAGTTGACCATAGCTCAGAGTACCATCCCACCCGACTCAATGCTGAAAGAAGTGTAAAACAACATAACTTTTCGGACCCTTGAAGATCCAGGGTAGAATAGGTCTTCAGACACACATGCTTGCCGTAAGAGGCGACTAACGTGATCGGGTGGTCAGACTTGCTGACTTGTTTGAAGCATGTCATCGATCCCACTTACGTGGATCGATGCTCATGATATCAATCACTGTATTGTCTGGTCCAGACTCGATTATTTACAGACCGCAGTCACACAGCTGGAGTATTGCTGAATGCGTAGTTGAACAACCAAGCAACCAACATACCTTTTAGCTAATCAAGGGAAGGATAAATCCTAAAAGGAACAGGACATGGAATTCCCTGCAAAATCTATTGTACGAGACCCGTGAAGATTCCGGGGTAGAATAGGTCTTCAGCAACCCATGCTTGCCGTAAAAGGTGACTATGCTTGTCGTAAAAGGCGACTAACGGGATCGGGTGGTCAGGCTCCCTGACTTGGTTGAT
Organism: Haliotis rufescens; assembly: GCF_023055435.1. NCBI lineage: Eukaryota > Metazoa > Mollusca > Gastropoda > Lepetellida > Haliotidae > Haliotis > Haliotis rufescens. The sequence goes on along the minus strand of NW_025964334.1, from coordinate 41,835,181 downwards.
GCATGTCATCGATCCAAATTGCGTGGGTCGATGCTCATGATATTAATCACTGGATTGTCTGGTCCAGACTCGATTATTTACAGACCGCCGTCATATAGCTGGAATATTGCAGAGTGCAGCGTTAAACAACAAACCAACCAACTATTGTACGAGGGTTGATCAAAAAGTTCTAAGCCTGACTAACTTTCAACTATGGACCATAACAACGTGAACTAGTCAATGTAGTACATTGTTTGAGTAGTATATTACTGACAGCCGGTTGAACGTAATAGGTGTGCAGATATAGGATAGGACACAGAATGTAAAAGAACAAGCAGCGAGCAGTCATCAAGTTTTTGACTCCCCAAATTATTAATGACCGCACGTCACAAGTTTATTTGGATGAGTACCCTAGCTATTCCACTGTCAAACGTTATATTTAAGGCTGGGAGATCCCGAGTCAAAACGTCAATCCACGGAATGGCATCATTCCACCTCTCCGGCACCAAATAAATTCAAATCTTCAAGATCAGTGGAGAAAGTTATGGCCACTGTATTCTTGGATGCGAATGGCGTGATTTGCTTCATCGCCTGAGAGATTCTATCAAAGAAAAGCGTCGAGGAATGTCTACTACTTCATGACAATGTCTCCTCTCATAGCTCTCGACATGCAAAGACTGTTGTGCTACTTTGTGGCTTCGAAGAGCTTCCATACTAGTCAGACCTGGCACCAAGGGATTTCAACCTGTTTCCTAAACAGAAAGAATACCTTCGTGGAAAGCGCTATGACAACAACGATGACCTCCAAGCTGCCGTGAATGGGCTTTTCAGGATGGCTTCAGAAAACATCTTCCTGACTGGAATTAAGAAGCTTCACTATCGATATGGGAAGTGTATTGAAAAGCAGGCATGTTGTGTTGAAATATAAAATTAAAAAAACACTTCCACGTTTTTTTATTTTTTTTGTTAGGCTTAAAACGTTTTGACCATCCCTCGTAGTTTGGAAAATGGAACAATAACTAGCAATTCTAAAGAACTTCGCGTGTATTGATCACTAGAATCGTCTTTGACTCTTCACCGACCTTCATCTGATCACAAGCTTTCAACTTCAGAGAAGACTTGACTTCCTGTGAGCTTAGCAAATATGTGCACTGGTTTTGGCAGATGATATTTGTCAACTTCTGAAGCACACCAAAGTCCCCTGTGAATACTTGTTTGTGTTTTGTCCTGATGGAGAAGTGAACGAAAAATACAGACGTCTGTTGTCCGAAGAAGCATGGACGAGAAGAGTAGAATTACTTGTTCATCCCTAGTGACAAAGTTTCCTGTTCACAAAAACCACAGGAACGCCCCTCATCCTGTGGCTTTTGTTTTGTGTGTTTGTTCATGTGAGCGGGGGAATTAAAAACAAAGTTGAAAAAAATGGGTTGTGTTGTCTTTAGGATGTGGATGGACATGCACACCCGAGGAAAAAAACAGGATCGAAAATGCACCAATCAGAAGCTTGTGTTTTCGACCAATCAGAGGGCGCACAGGTCCTGTGCTGATCTCTGAATCGATTGGGTTCAGATTCACTTGTGAAAAAAATCATCATCTTCACACCGAGAATGGCAGAGACGAAGATCTGTGCAGAGGCTTGTGTGAGGAGACCATGATTCTTCTGGGGACTGAGGGTGTGGATTCTTGTGGACCCAGGACTGATGGTACGGATGCTTGTGGATCCAGATCTGACTGTACTACGGATGCTTGTGATGGTAGGGCGCCGCCCAGTAAGCCACCACCATCGCCCCATCTACTCTTTGAAAAAAGACTAGCCTCGTTTGAGCGGTGGCCGATGCAGATGAACCAGACCGCTGAAGGGATGGCTCATGTACTGCTTTCATTGCGGCGTGCGGCTGAGAAGATGGGCGCCCCATGATGATCCTTGGCTGGTACACCTCAAGTGGTCCTCTCACATAGTTGACCGGGCTGGTGAGACAAAAGTAAAAGAATGTGGCAGCTACTACTTTCTGGCACTATCTGTGCGAGGAGAATGCGAATGAGAAAGCATCCCCCGCCTTCCTAGGATGAAGTTTTTTCTGTTCCAGTTCCCATTCCTGTTCCCGTTCCAGTTCCGGTTCCATTGTTGGTGGGTTTTTTTCTTCTCCAAACGGCCCTTTTCAGGGCCACCCAAATCTCCTGAAAGAACACTTTCATCATTGCTTTGCCAACAAATTCACACACACACAAACCCCGGATAAAATTTTGAGCAGACTCAAAGTTCTAGAGCACCCTCCCCGTCCGAGCCCGTCCACGAAGTTCGTAAAGAGAATATCAATAGTTACTACAACGTCCACTACGTTCATACAGTTGGAGCCCGTTCGACATTTTTTTTACGAACGTATTGAATAAAGGCCCACAATAATAACTGGTCAAAATGTTACGTTCGTAAAAAAAATGTCGAATTGGCTCCAACTGTGTATGAACGTAGTGGACGTTGTAGCAACTATTGACATTCTTTTTACGAACGTATTGAGAACTATACTGAACCAAATTAAAAACTTCACAATCCCAAATTTTTACATTTTGACCAGTTATTATTGTGGGCCTTTATTGTGTATTTAAACAGTAATGGCCACGTATTGTCTTCAGATAACACCCGTTTTTGTGCAGGTGAATCGATCAAAATCATGTGCGCAGCACTATAGTGGCAACAGTGGTTTTTCACGTGCAACTGGTCACGTGGCCACAATACCGCACGTGTTTTCAGCCATTCTTGTTAGCAGTCACAAGAAAACAAAAGTCTTTACGGCCATTTGTCATGCAACGCTTTTCAAATGTGCAACGTGAACGTGCCATCGGCATGTTGCAGACGGGAACGTCCGTAGCTGAAGTCGCAAGGACGATGGGCTGTAGTCGACGGACTGTTTATTATTTACAGACGCGTCTACAGCAAACGGGTACCACCGCTGATCGCCCTTGGCCAGGTGGACCACGTGTGACGTCACATGCAGAGGATCGTCAGATTGTCTTACGTCACCTCCGTAACCGATTTTTGACGGCTACATCAACCAGAAATGAACTGTTTAGGGGTAGACTGAGTGCTCAAACTGTTCGAAACCGTATGAGAACTGCTCACCTTCAAGCACGACGGCCATACTGCGGGCCGATTCTGACCCAATTACACAGACGTCAACGTCAATTGTGGGCACAGCGACACTTACGATGGACTCAGAGGAATTGGAATCAAGTCGTCTTCAGTGATGAATCCCGATTTAATCTTCGATTTGCTGATGGTAGGGCGAGAGTGTGGAGGCGCCGTCATGAACGTTACGCCCAGTGTTGTGTACAGGAAGTTGACAGATTTCGAGGCGGAAGTGTCATGGTGTGGGGTGCTTTCTGTGGCAATGCACGTTCCAGGCTTCTTGTCATCCGTGGCAATCTCAACGCTGCTGCTTACCAGGTACTGGTACCAGAACTTCTGCCTTTTATGACAGCACATGGACCCGGTTTGATCTTCCAACCCCCACAATGCCAGACCCCACACAGCAATTTTGACATGGAATTTCCTTCAGAATACGGGAGTCGACGTAATGGACTGGCCGTCAAGGTCTCCCGACCTCCATCCCATCGAACACGTCTGGGATGCTCTTGGCAGAAGTCTGCGCACTCTCCAGAACCAACCACAGAATTTGCAAGATCTTGGCTTCATTTTGCAGCAACAATTGCGTAGTCTTCCCAATCATGTGTTCACAAACATCACAAGGTCCATGCGGAGGCGTTGTGTGGCAGTTGTCAACGCATATGGTGGCCATACACGCTACTGAACTTGTGTGCCATCAGATTCTCGTGCCTGGGATTTAAACTGTTGATGTTATTACCGAATACCGTAGGTGCTTGGAACAAATTACGGTTAATTAAAATCCTTCTTTGGACATTAATGATTAAAACGTACCTTCTCTGATACATTTGTCCGTTGTATATCATATATGGGATTACTTTTAAATATGTGAAGTTTTTAATTTGACTGAGTATAGTTTGGTGTGATGGGGGTATACCGGGTATATGTCTCGCTTCCATCCGGCAATTGACGGAGTCTGCCACGCAAAGAATCGTTTAGTCTCCATCATTAGGGAACTGGATCTGGTTCCTCCTTGTTTCTGGATGCACGCCACTACTATGGTGTTGTACGTTGCTATGAAGATGAATGATTGAGATAGACGTTTCTTCCATGCTAGGATGGCATTATCGATGGCCTCCATTTCCTTGCAGTTGATATGAAGGATCTTATTTCCTGTGCTCCATGATCCCTGTACCGTGAGATCGTCCATATGGGCTCCCTATCCTGAATCTGACACGTCTGTGAATACGTGGTGTTCGGGTGTCGGAGAAGTCAGAGGGATACCGCTCATCACATGTTCTCTGAGTCCAACAAAGCAGGTCTCGTACTCAGTTGACAGTTTATTTCAATATAAAGGCCACAGACCCAAGTACAATATAGATACATGCATATACAAATATGGTTCAATTGCGAGAGTTGACTTTATAATGGAGTAAAAATCTAAATTTGAATGCTCATTTAACTTTGAAAAAAATAAACTACCGGGCAAAAGAAAGTTTTCACTTTAAAAATAGTTGTATAAAAAGCAAAAAAGCTGGTACAGGTTTGAACCCCCGCAGAAAACATTCGCCCAAATGCAACATGACCACAACCACAACGCAGATTTTCGAACGCAGCTTTCCAAATCATGCATTGTTGAAAACGTGCAAAACGTGATTTTGAGACATTGGTCCAAATGCACGTGCGTGATTGGGGCATAAATACCGACGTTGGACAGAGCAGGCATTCAGTAAACAAAAAACCAAGAATATGTCCAGACTTACACAGCCGCAACGAGACAGAGCGATCGGTATGGCTAATATGGGGGCTACTCAACGTCAGATAGCCATAACCTTCAACTGCTCCCAGACCACCATCATCAAGTTGATAATCCGCTACCAACAGACAGGAAAGACTCAAGACCGGCTAAGATCGGGAAGACCGGCTGAAGACCCCTACATCCGGCAGATTCAACTCGGAAACAGATGTTTGACGGCGACGTCAACGGCGGCAACAGCAATAGAGCATGCCATCAGCAGACGAACAGTCCTTCGACGACTTCGTACGGCTGGTATATAGGAGCCTACCGACCCTTCCGTGGAATGGCCTTGACCCGTCTACACCGTCAACGCAGACTGCAATGGGCAAGAACTGTACGTCGATGGCAGCGACGTGACTAGACGAGAGTGCTCTTTACAGATGAAAGTCGGTTCTGTCTGTTCAGGAACGATGGCAGAGCTCAGCGATACAGGGATGAAGTGTTGAAAACTTTCTTTTGCCCGGTAATTTTAGATTGAACACAACAGTCTTTAACTCTTTGTTGAAATACTAAAAGAAATAGATCAATATTACTGACACTTTGATTATTCCATACATAATTAAAACCCTATGAATAAAGGAATTTCTTAGCATTTGAGGCCCCATGTAATTCTGCCTTGCTCGTCTAATCTTCTCAGCATGTCATAACATTGCTTTGGATATCTATACTAGCCACATAAAGAAACTGTGCACGGAGAAAATATAGATATAAGGGCACACCGTCCATATATGAAAGATGGGTTTGAACACAGCAATTATTGGAGACATTCAAACGCTCATGCACGTGCCATGCGATATGACGTCATTGATGGGGGCCTATGGACGTGCAATGTGTTACTGCACGTGCACCTGTGCAGCTGTACACAGCATGTGCAACTACAAATTCGCTGTCACTTTGGAAAGCATGATCTGTGGTCATTCAAAAATTCAAAACTTCTCAGGCGCAGACACAAGCATATCGCAAGCAAATCATGCCAAGATTGACAGCTGCACAGCGTCATGAAGCCATTGGAATGATCCGAGCGGGAATGAGGCAACAACAGGTGGCAACACATTTCCAATGCCATCGTAACACGAAATCGGCATTTGTGAGGCGTTATCAGAACACAAATGACGTTGCCGACCACCCACGTTCAGGACGTCCCCGAGTAACGACGCCAAGACAGGACAGATGGATTCGAGTTACACATCTCCGACACAGGTTCCAAACGGCAGTAACGACGTCCAAGACAATTCCTGGACTGCGCCGTATCCATCCCTACACTGTCAGGAATCGTTTACGTCAGTACGGGATTCGACCACGACGCCCTGCCATACGTCCCATCCTGACACACCGTCATCGAGTCACCCGTCTAAGATGGTGTCGAAATCATGTTCGCCAACCTCGAATATGGTGGAGAAATGTTGTCTTTACAGATGAATCGAGGTTCAACATTTCCCACAGTGACGGGCGCCAACGTGTCTACCGGCGTTTGGGAGAACGTTATGCACGCAACTGTATTGTGGAGAGGAATCGTTTTGGAGGTGGCTCTGTGATGATTTGGGGTGGGATTTGGTGGTTGTTCAGGGCAATCTTACCGGTGTTGGCTACAGAGATCAGATTCTGAGGCCTGTGGTCATTCCTTTCCTGCAACGTCATGGCCCGGGATTGACATTTCAACAGGACAACGCTCGTCCTCACACGGCTAGGGTCGCAATGGATTTCCTTCACCATAACAATGTCATGTTACTGCCATGGCCTGCAATTTCTCCAGATCTCTCCCCAATAGAGCATGTGTGGGATGAAATGGAGCGCCGTCTGCGTCGTCTTCCACATCCTCCAGATAACGTCCGTGACTTGGCACAGGATTTGAGGAGGATATGGCAGGCCATTCCCCAGGCCTTCCATGCCCATTTGGTGGACTCCATGCGTCGCCGATGCACTGCTGTGATTCACGCACAGGGTGGTCATACCCGTTATTGACTTTGTGACTTTGTCGTTTGACCCCCTACTCCATTTTGATCTTCTGACGTCATCGTAACAGATGTTGTTCTGGTCCCGTTGACATTTTCTTATGGTCCTATCATTCAGCTGCTACAGCGTCTGCATCATTTTGTTCTTGCTGTGTTGTATTTCAATCCAGAATATATTTACTCCGTGCACAGTTTCTTTATGTGGCTAGTATAGTATCCGAATTGTATACATACAAATTTGCACCAATATTTAATGCATCTCATCTAAGGAATGAATCGCTATCTATTCTCTTCAAAAAAAGAAACTTGACACTGACTTTCAAAATGTAATATAATGCGATTCTTTCAAAATAGGACACGGAAACCATAATTGAAACATTGTTTGAAGGTCAATGTACACAATGTTCAAAACAATAAACAGACACACGTACACGATACAGTTAATGTCACAAGGGTACAGAAAATGTCAGTATCGGTTGTGCCCACCACGTGCATCAATCACCGCTTGACCGACGACCCATAGATGCAATCAAGTTGTCAATAACACGATGTTGGATGTGCTGCCATTCATGCTGAAGTGCATCAAGAAGCGCCGGAATTGTTTGGGGCGGTGGATTCCTTCTGCGAACGCGTCGATCCAACTCGTCCCACAGATGCTCAATCGGGTACAAATCTGGTGACCGGGCTGGCCAAGGTAATGTCTGGATGTTGTGCTGTAAGAAGTCCTGACAAACACGTGCAATATGCGGTCGAGCGTTGTCCTGCTGGAACTGTCCGCCATGAACGTTGACGTGAGGAAGAACGTAAGGCTGTAGGATCAAGTCTCTGTAACGCACACCTGTCAACGTATCTGCCACATGCACGAGAGGCATCCTACCACCGTGATGAATTCCGGCCCATACCATGACAATCCCGCCGCCAAATGGGACTACCTGCTGCACAGATTTGGGGGCGTAACGTTCACCCCGACGTCTGTAGACACGTGCGCGCCCATCAGCACGTGTGAGTAGGAAACGGGACTCGTCAGTAAACAGTGCATTTCTCCACCTTGCACGTGCCCATCTAACCCTCAGTTGGCACCAAAGCAGACGGTCTGCCAAATGACGTGGGGTCAATACATGACGTCGAACAGGTCTTCGTGCAAAAAGTCCAGCCTCCCTCAGTCTGTTGCGTACCGTTTGATCTGATATTCTGCGTACCCCAGGGATATGTGTGGTTGTAGACGTGGCCGTGGTAGTGCGGTCTCGGAGGTGTCGCAGCCGGATGTATCGATCTTGTGCTTGGGTTGTCACCCTTGGTCTTCCTGACCTTGGTCTGTCGTCAACACTGTTGGTGTTGTTGTCTCGGGTCCACAGTGCGGAGATTATCTGTCTGGATACACCAAAGTGCCTGGCCACTTCTTGCTGAGTTGCTCCAGCTTGTAATCTCCCAATAGCGTTGTTCCGTTGAGCTGCATTCAGTCTTGGCATTCTGTCACCGCCTCTATGGCCGTTATAAGGACTGTAGGAACAGCCGTTGATGTGGATTTTTATACCCATTCAGCAGGGGGGCCTGCATGCCTATAAATGCAGGATCCTGTGCTGCACGTTTTTTACAGGCGGTTGCGTTTGGATGAAGCTGTAACATTGATCCCCAAACGCTACGTTTATGTGCTTTGCATGTGTTTTCGCGAATTATAGACACATCATCTTTCTATTTGACTTATTTGGTTCTCATTTAATGTAATTATTTTAGATATTTGGCAAAAAGTGGTTTTACATCTATGTGAAGTTTCTTTTTTTGAAGAGTATATATACTACTCAATAGAAGTTTAAGAACACCAAAATAAGTTATCGAAATCACTCAAAAAATATATCGTGGACACAGGAACAACACTGATTAGGAAAGATAAGTATTTCATCATGACATTTCATTGACGAAAGAAATGCTGGCATACAAATGACCAGAGCAAAACAATATGAACTGCATGTACCCTATAAATCAAAAGTCACACACTACAGTTCAGGATAATCCTGTTCCTTCAATATCGGGTATGCCCACCCCTGGAAGCAATACAGTCCTGACATCTTCTGCGCATAGATCGGACAAGCTGCTGCAGTGTTGCCTGTGGAATTGTTTGCCATTCCTGATGAAGAAATCCTAACAGTTGCTGGAGATTAACAGGAGGTGGATGGTTAGCTTGAACAGCTCTTCCCAAGGCATCCCAAAGATGTTCAATGGGCACCCGATCTGGCGAATAAGCAGGCCATTGCATAACGGTAATCTGCCTTTGTGTGTGATAGTCAGTGATAATCCGAGCGCGATGGTGTCTTGCATTGTCGTCCTGAAGGATAGCACCTTGACCAATCTGACGAAGTGTGGGCAATACCAGGGGTTCAAGAATCTCATCACGGTACCTGGCAGCATTCAGATTCCCGACAATATGGTACAGAGGAGTCCTGTGATTCCAACTGAATCCTCCCCATACCATCACTGATCCCCCACCAAAAGCGACACGTTCACACTTTGTTTTCAGTAATTAATAACAGGAAATCTTCAAAGTCCTCTTCATTTGTCTGTTATATCGATGCCATTAAGGCCTTTGACCGTGTTAATCGAGACTGCTTATGGTACAAACTGATGAAGTTAAGAATTAATGGTAACTTTTATTCTGCTGTAAAGTCTTTATATGACAACAGTGTATCCCGTGTATCGGTAAATGATCGGCTTATTGAAGGGTTTGATATACAGAGCTGTGTCAGGCAGGGATGTGTCTTGTCTCCATCACTATTTTCAGTATTCATTAATGACCTGGCCTATGAGATAAACAATCTAAAATGCGGTGTAGTCTCCTCAGTCTTTTGATGTATGCTGATGACATAGCATTAATTGCGCCAAATGAACATTCATTACAATCAATGCTTCACTGTGTTGCTGATTGGTGTAAGAGATGGCGAATTCAAGTTAATACCAGCAAAACTATAGTAGTCCATTATCTGCCACCATCTGTGAAACGAACATCATTTGAGCTTCAGTGTGGCAATGACAACATTGACATATGCTCATCATACAAATATCTTGGTTTATGGCTAGAAGAACGCTTAAATTTGAATTCTACAGCCAAAGAAATCGCCAAATCCACGAGTAGAGCTCTAGGTGTAATCATAAGTAAAATTAAACTATTTGGAGGAATGCCATATGACGTATATAATACGCTATTTAATAATCTTGTTCAACCAATTTTATCATATGGCTCAGTTATTTTTGGCAATCGGGAATTCAGTTGTATAAACGCAGTTCAAAATAAAGCTTGTCGTTTCTTTCTCGGGCTGGGTAAATATACTCCAAATTTAGCTGTCCGGGGCGAGATGGGTTGGCTTGCTCAGCTCACTAAACAGAAAATAGAAGTTTTCCGACTTTGGAGAAAGATAAACTCTGTTCCGCCATCTAGACTTGTTTCACAGATTCGAAATTGGTCTCTTACCTTCTGCAAATCATGGGATAAGACAGTTAATGCAATGTTTATATCACTACAACTTCCATCTATGGATTTGTTTAATTTCTCTATTAGTGAATTCCATCTAATCACACGCACTTTGTGATGTAATGACGTCGATTGTTGGTCACGTGATTTATGGAATGACACTGGTCATGAACATGGGAATAAGTTGAGGACTTTCAGACTCTTTAAGAATACTCTAAATACGTCGACCTATGTCCGCTCTGTTTTAGACAGGCAGCAACGCAGTACCTTGGCAAAACTACGCTGCAGTTCTCTCCCTTTGGAGGTTGAAGTTGGTCGGTACTCCCGTCCAAAGACACCACTACAACTCCGTTTATGTAGGTTATGTGACCGCCAGTGTGTCGAACACGAAGTACATTTCCTCACAGATCTACGATATGACTATTCTCATTTGTTTCCTCCAATACATACTTGTCTAAGAAGTTTAACCCCAGAAGACCAACTTATATATGTTATGCAGAATGATAGTCTAGCTATTCCCCAAGCCGCAGTTGTTACTGCTATGTATAAACGAAGAAAATTTCAACTTGCAATGTAAATAGTGCACTTCTGATCCATAAGTAATTGTTATTCTTCCTTATAGGATTTAACCACGTGTTTATACAAGTCTTAATATATTTAGTTTTAATGGTATTCTTCCTTAAAGGATTCCTCAACAGTTACAAAAGATATTAACAATGGGACATCTTCAAATAAGTACTTATAAAATAGTTCTGTTACCACACGTTTGTATATATTTTGCATTTGTATCTCACTAAACGATGCTAGTATAATCATTTTACATAAAACTGAGTTATTTTTTATCTCTGGTGTCTCATAGGCCAACTGGCTGGGTGGTATATTTTATATTTTGTTATGTACTTTGAATGTATGTTTTTTATACTGCGTGACAGGCAAATAAAATATTATCTTTTTTATCTTATCTTTGACTCCATGAGGAAAACTCTAAAGAAACCGAATTTTACTTGTTGCGAGGTATACAAAATATGAACTGTATTTCTCAGTTTGCAATAATACATGTGTAAAATTAATAAACAAAACTTGCACAGTTTTTTCACATTTTATTGTTTATTGAACATGCATCTACAAGTATGACAAAAATATGGTAATAGATGATATTTCTACTAATTAATGATAAGGAGATAAAGCTACTTTGAAATAAAGTATACTGATAGTATATTTAAGGAAGTACATGTATGTTATAGAAGTTCCAACTTGAAAACAAATATATATTAATATTGGGTGTCATTTGTACAAATCTTGACACACACCATAGACTTATTCAATTTCTGCAATGACAAAATATATTCTGCCGTTAGGAAACCAACACATTAACTGAAATAATTTTCTTTGGTTCATAGATCATTAATTATTATGCAGAAATCATTCTTAGATAAACAGAAGCAATGGATTTCAACCTGCAAAGTATGGAGTATAAATAATTGTACTGGTAAGCAACGAGATTCAGCCTCACCTGTAGAATAATGCCTACATTTGAGAACAGATTTATTTATTTAAGAATAGTTCAAAAACATTGTACCATGGCAGTGTAGCTCACCTAGTTATTATTTTCCAAACTTCATACCCTATTCATAATACATGATTACTATTATGTCAGTAACAGGGTGTAAACGATTTTTAAAAAATGAATGAGCTTTTACACTTGGAGATGGAAGACGTGATTCCAGGCTACCTCGGAAGTGACCTTGACCTGTGGCAGACACAGCACATTAACCAACACAAGTCGCCTCTCCCCTAATCCTACAGAAAGTATATACCTACTGAGACTAATTATTAATGCAGGAGATATGTTTTGAGTGAATGTAACCACAAGCATTTTTGTGACATTTTTCTAACTCGTGAGCTTGAAATTTGACTGTTCCAAAAGAATTTAGAAGGGCCACAGCAGAATAATAACATCTAATGGAAGTAAAAAATCACCAGAATAGGTGCTAGTTAAATTTCTTCACAGGTCTACTAAAATATACATTTACTGATGCAGTCATTATGATGTTCTCACATGATCCATGCGTGCATACCCCCAGGACACTTCCTCTACAAGACATCATATGCACCTTACCCCATGCTCTATCGTATACATAGAGAGCTCTCTACTGTTCCAGATACAACACTAACACCTGGAAATTGCAAAGCATCATACTCAAGCGCATCATTGCTCAAGAGTTTTGACAAGTGATAAAAAAAGGGCCAGGAAGATATCCCTCCAGTTAATCTCCCAAGACAATAAGGATTCTAGAAATCTTTACCTTAATCGACAGACCCCACCAAAGTGGCCTTGTCATTTGAAAATGCTATGATTTTTATGAATTTATTTGAAATTTAAGCTATGTAAGGTAACCTCCAAAGTACTAAAAGGTCACTTAATATTTCATTGCATCAAGGCTACACTTAAAATCATGTACAGTTAGTCTTATTCTAAGATCCAATAGTATGGACATCTCGGTATCACCTGTTGTGAGTCTTATGGAAAAAAGGCTCTACATGCATTGATTATGTGAAAACAATGTGTAAAAATCATCTAAGATAATTGTTTACCTCTTTGGGTTTTACTGCAACCCAACCCAGTTTGACAGAATTCTTTGTTTGTTATAAGTTATAATCAAGGCCCCCATTCCACAAAGTTATCTTAGCACTATGATTGTGGTAAGTCTGTGCTAAAAGTATGGGAGTTATGAACGACTTAGTGATAAGAATGCTTTGTAGGACGGACGTAACATTATCAGGTTGCATTTATCAAAATCATTTGACCTTTGACCTCATTAATACTGAATATTTCAGTTGAAGAAATCATCCATTTTTCATGCTATCTCAAGCACAATCTGTGCCAGTAACCTGTAACCTTGTTCATATTGACTGATGATGTGATTTCATTATTGAATTTGACATGCATTCATTACTATATTACTGGGTCAAATCCAAAATTGGTGGAAATCCATCAAAACTTGATAAAAGGTATTCCCAAGATAAATGTCAATCCTTGTCATGTCATGATCAGTCCAATAGTTTGTGACAAGAAAATTTAAGACGAAGACAGACAAATACATGGTCACCTTACTGAAGCTTATAGCCTAGGCGAGCTTCTTAGCTGATTAGGAAGAAAACAGATGAAATTATGGACTATATTGCATTGATCTGAAGAGTACTACACAGGACCAAGGCCATAATGAATGAATCAGTGCCTCAATACCACACCGCTTCATATCATGCTATGATCCCCAAGTACTTGCAGACAAAGTGAGTGAGTTGGGTTTAACACCGCTTTTAACATTATTCCAGTTATATCATGGCATGTCAGCTTAATGTGGGAGGAAAGCCAGAAGTGATGCAGGTCTCAGACGTTTACCACTTTGGTGAAACCCACGAGCACGGGTATGGTGCTGACAAATTTAGAAACATAATCGGGGCGATCTTGCAGACAAAGAAAATTACTACATATTACAAAACATTCCATGTGAGTCACACCTGTCAACAGATATGTACACAAATGGCTTGAACAGCATGTTTATCTGCCTCCTGCTGCACTTAGTTCACAAATTTGGTTAATGCATTGTGGCCTAAGAGTTAGGGATGCAATAATGCTATAGATAATTCTATCTCTTCTTCAATTACCCATTTCCATTCATGGATCTTACACATCAATACAAAGTTGGATTCCCAGATATACAGAACATAAATGGGTAATATGTTTACACTGTGTCACTGTCCAACAGAATAATAAGTTATAATGTTAAATACAGTTACCAGTATGCTGTGTATATTTGTACAGGAAGTTGTTGATGATATAAGAGTGTTTATAATGACAAAGATCCACCAGTCCATCTTTTCTCTGACTCGCATGATGATACTTAGGTATACCATGGTCTCTTACGCAGCCAACGGATTGTGTATCCTGAGTCAATGCGAATTTTGATAGATGCAGCCTCTGCTGCACGCACAGTTTCTTTGACTGCCTGCATTAAGTTCTGTGCATTTCCAACCAGCATCTCCGTCGCTTCCTGATCTTCTTCAGATCCTGCAAAATCATTAAACAACCTTGTACATCCATATACAGGGCAAATATACTAACATTTCTAAGATATCAAATATAATTATACACATATTCTGTTATGATGTGTTAGTGAAAAAATACTGCATTTATCTGAAAAAGAAAATTGACATCTCTTGAGTTGAATCAAACAATAGTTATTGTTGTTAATAATTCAAAGCATACTACCTCTATTACCATATTTCATAGCCATAAATCATGTATTTTGGCTAATATCACACTACGAAATCTTCAGATTTTCAACAGAAATCATCTTCACTGTTAACTATCTATAATCATTTGTACAGATAATAGTATTCACACTTGTTTAAATCGGGAAAACCTATCTTCTTTCCAATGTCAGCCATCCCCAGATGCAAAATATGGAGGCAGAGGGTGGGAATACTCCTGATTTAATAGAGGAAGTATTCTTTGAATTATTAACAATGATAACTATTGTTTGATAATTCCAACAAATACCATAACTCTATTACATCAAAGTGAGAATTTACCAGAGGGATTGGTGGGTTCAGATATCCAGTTAACAGTTGACTGGAATAAATTAAGAATAACCACAAACTTTGATCACCACCTTAGGTAATTCCTTCATTCCAGGGTTTTTGGGGTACCTGATTGTCTCATATAAATCTTCCTACTTGTTGAAAATTTACAGCTGTACAATATTCTCAATCCCCCAAAATATTTATAGAACTACTGTTAATTTGTATCCTATTCCCTACTTGTGATGTCATCCATCTATCTTAAGATCTTGAGCTATGTGATCTTCCAATTTTGTTTTGCTCTGGGCATCATACCTGTACTATTGATGTCATAACCACCTCTGCTGACGTCACTTACATCACTTCTGGTCACCTTGGCACCATGTTGTGACCTCAATAGCAATAAATTGCCATTAACCTAAGACCTACCCTACAGCCATAGACAATGTGTGATGAAAGGTAACTTACTTTCTCAGGCTGTTGCTGCAGGAAGTCTTCGCCTCCCCAAGTGAAAGTGTTCAGGGACCGCCATGGATAATTCTGAACAAGCTGTCCCACAGACATCATGCGAGACCAGTGGATAAGGACTGGATTTCATGTGACATGAGTGTACCAAACACAGGAGTAGCATAGGACACATAGGACAAAGATGACGTTCATCTAAATCCTTGCTGAGAGCTAGAATCGTTTACTGTTGATGACCAAGTCCTCCTAGAGTTGTAGTCTGTTTTTTTGCTACAAACTCAGGGAGAGTTTTTATGGTAATAGAGCTCCCTTCCAATGAGTGCATAAGACTGGAAAAGTAAATAGCATGCAGTTCCAACACTCAAGATGCTGTGGCAATAGCTGTGAGGAGGACTGTCTTGGGTCTTTTGAAGTAGGGTAACTGTTGACAAAGGTTCAAAGGGAGCCACAACAAAGCCGATGCTACAATTGAGAGGTTCCATTTAGAGAAATTGCATGAGACCTAAACGTCTTCCGATAGGAAAGATCTCTTCAATCTGTTGAGAGTATGATAATCTCTAATTTTAAGCGTGTCAAGTTAGAGAACTGACGTTAGGGTTGTGCCGTGATGCAAGTTGTTATCTTGGTGAAGGTAGAGAAGAACATCAGCCACCTTGGGAATTGTTACAGCTCCCTGATCCTGGTCTTTTGCGTAACTGTAAGAACTTGTTCAATCTGTTGTCATGGTGGATGAAGTAGTTCTCCATGACATGTAACCTTGGCATCGACAAATTCGGAGTGCCCGCTCTTCTGCGTGATAGTTTCCAGGCAGATAGGTTGAGGAAGTTTAGACATCCATATACAATGTCCAATCGATTTGATGCTCCAGGAGCTTGAGGGGATCTTCTAGTAGCAACATCAATACTATGAGACAGAATTGCAGTAATATGGTCGAATTTGCCCTTTTAACAATCAATACGGTACACTAATTTCCATTATTTTTCATTTTAGCTTTTCCAATTAAAACATGCAATTTAAACATACAAAATATGAAATGTGTCATTCTCACTTTTAAATATTCTTGTGGTATTACTAGGACATAAACTATATCTACATCTAACCATAAATAAGTATCAGTCACTATGCATAACTTATTGTCTTCAAATGTCTACATGGATGAAATTACAAATTTAGTTGAACACTTTAAATCTCCTATACCCATCCCTACTTTCCACTGGGACTACATCAAAACACAGAAGGTTTATCTCCTAAGTGTCGACTGCACAGAATTCAGCCAAACCTGGAGTAAGTCATATCCTGAAGTAAATGTCAGAAGTCCCATTCCTCCAGCAATTTGCATGGTTGGGTTGATCCTTAACCTCTGATATCATCAGCAATACCTTGAGAAATAGATCTTCTGGCAGACAAAGGATGCCCCTGTGAAGCAGGAATCAGGCTCCTTTGTCCCTGCTCTACTACAGATAGAATCCTATGGTCTGATGTGACTTGGCTCCAATTCTCAAATCCTGTCCACCCACTGCTCCCAGTGTAGCCTGTGGGCTTAGGCTGAATGGCGGTAGTCTGTAATCCAAGCCCATAGACAAAGCTATAGGTTGAAAGGGTTTACAAGAAAAGATACAGCTTTATGGATGACAACTTCTTGTTTATTGCATTTAGCAGTGTTTCAATGTAGAATCCTACTTCATTCAAGCTGGAGTCACTCCAACTAAGTAATGGGAGGCATATGTTGATGATATGTTGTGACAAGCAGCAGATTAACATTAGTAACAACAGGTAATGGATAACAAGTAGCACACAGATAACTGGGTAGAGACAGATGTACATTAAGAATAACAAATAAAATCATAGGTAATGAAGGATTAAAAAGTTGTAACAAGCTGATTAGAAACTAATTATCGTTTGATCGTTTGATTAGATCTTCATAGGCAGACAGGATGTAATACCCTTCATCTCTGTTGATCAAAGGTTGTGATGGTGGATTTCTATGGCTTCTGAGAGTTTTCGTTTTGTGAAGTGGTGGAGAAGATTTAGACTTCATAAAACTGAATTTGATATCTGGAGAATTTTTGCTGGTGGCCTGTCAGGGCTGATTGCTGTCTGCTTTGGCTGTTGAAGTTTTATGTTCTTCGATGCGGGTAACTACTCGGTTTCCCTAAGGTATGAGTCACCAGTCACAATTATTCTTATAGATCACTCCTTTGGGGTGTTGCATGTTTGAGGGGGGATTATGGCCATTGTCTTTGAGGATGATACTTAGTGACGGGAAGCCAGTGCAGATAGCATTGATGCCTGCTTGATGCTTCAGTAATGTGCTGATTAGATGTGAGTCTTGCCAATGTAGGGTAGGGTGATTCTGATGGTGGAGAATTCTAGTTGGTTTGGGTTGGGGCTGAAGTATATTGGAGATGGCCCTCTTGACTAGCGTGGTAGGATACTGATTGGGGTTGGTGAAGACATGCGGCAGATGATGTTGTTAATGTTAATCTGCTGCTTATTACAACATAAGTATACATATAAACTTCTCATTATTAGGCTGTAGTCACTCCAGCTTCTTAACGGTTTAAGACTCTACATCAAATGGTGGCTAAATGCAATAAATTAGAAGTTGTTATCAATAAAGTTGTGTGTTTTCTTATTTACTTACACATTTCTAGAATGCCAATTAAACATGTAACAAATGTTATATTTGGGATAACACTTTCTTAGTAAAGTACAGATTATAGTACTTATAGACTCAACTGAGAAAGTTTTAAACTAAATATAACATTTGTTACATCTGACCACTTTCTATACACAGTTAAAAAAGTGTTGCACCCCCTATACTTTTTCATGGAGGGGTGTTTTGAAAGGGTGTAAAGATAACCGAATTAATATTATAACCAGGATTTCGTGTATACCAACAAACCAGTGTATTGTCTATACAATGAACTTAAATGGGGTATTCCATGACCTTATGGCATGTAATAATCTCATGCTGAACTTTTACGAAAAATGAACGAACAACGAAGACGCATTAAGTATGGTGACATCTCAATAATTTTTAGTGACCAAATTCATCCAATAGGGTAAGAATGTCATATGGAGATTTGACGAACACAGTAAGTCAATATCGAGAACTTCCACCAAGCACTTGGATCACAGCTTGAAGTCTTCGTCTCATACTCCTCACCAGACGTTGGAATCGCTCCATGGGCAGCTGCTGCCACTCCTCGTGTAATGCTGCTTCCAATTCACGCAAGTTCTGTGGAGGAGGGTCCCGACGATAAATCAGGCGTCCCAAAATGTCCCATACATGTTCCAGAGGATTCAGATCTGGACTCATTGCTGGCCATGGAATCTGCGTCAGAGCATTGTTGTGGATAACCTGGGTCACAGCTCGTGAACGATGTGGTCTGGCATTGTCATCCATGAATATCGGTCTGGTGGCCAGTGGATGATTGTCAAAATGGGGCACCACAACTGGATTCAGCACCTCTTGGATGTAGCGCTCCCCTGTTAAGTTGCCTCGAATGGTCACTAAATCAAGCTTACAATCAAATGAGAAGCATCCCCAAACCATAACAGATCCACCTCCATATGGTACAGTTGGCATGATGTTTCTTGCAGTATAAGCTGTTCCAGGACGCCTCCATACTCTCACTCTGCCATCCACAACATGCAGAAGGAACCTGCTTTCGTCCGACCAGTGGACTCTTCTCCAGGACCTCAAGTTCCAGTTCTGTCTCAGTCTACACCAGGCTAGACGTAGTCGTTTGTGGTTGTCTGTGAGTTTAGGTCGCTTGATAACCCTTCTGGACTTCAACCCTGCAGCTTTAAGACGATTTCTCACGGTCTGGGTACTGAACTGTTGAAGCCAAAGACGTTTCAAGGTTGTGCTTGTAGCAAATGGATGATGCCTTACCACCCTCAACAACGCTCTGTCATCTCTAACTGTGGTCTTACGTGGTCTGCCAGAGGGTCTGCGATTCCTTACATCATTAGTTTGTGCGTGTTTTCTGACCAAACGGCTTATTGTTGAGTAGTGATGTCCGGTTCTTCTGCCAATCTCCTTGAACGAAAGACCTGCTCCATGAAGGCCAATAATCTGCCACTTGACTGCTTCTGACAATCGTCTACCCGGCATTGTGGGTTACAATAAACTGGGCTGTCAGAGAACATCTTTTATAGGCGATGTTGAGCTTAAGAAGATACTGCAATCTGCAAATGTCATGCACCATGCAATTCACGTGCTGATTGCTACGTTTTGGTGATCATCTTCCCTCCGAAAACATTACACATTTAACATCAGATCCCCAAGGAATACCTACCATTAAAACCAGAGTGGGCGTTTTAAATGTTGTGATGTATCAAACGTATTAATGTGGGGGTGCAACACTTTTTTTACTGTGTATATATGGCATTGTGTCTTCATGGCCAATTAAACAGTTAGTCGACAGGGTTTTCTCCAACATTTGGGAGAAGCCTGGTTGCCAGTAATGGTGTTGTCCACTTCCTGCCAGTTTCCCTCCTCTGTGGGACAAGCCACACCAGCTTCCAAGTGGTTTCAAGATGGTGACAACTTGTCCATTTTGTCTCACTTAATTTGTGCTTGTCCTTGCTACATGCCACAAATCTTTCCTTTCAAGAATCCTGACACAGGGCCCTTCTAGTTGAATTAGGATGACTGATTTAAGGTACAGGCACTGGCAGCTAAAGGAATGGTTGAATGGTGGAAGCACATCTTGGAGATGACTCTTGGGAAGCTTGCCATTAAATAAGGCTCACTACGGTCCGTCTGGTCTGTTCTGTCACAGCTCTCATATGAACTTGCAAGGAGAGATAGCTATGTTGCAAGCTGTGCGTTGACATGATAACAATAACTAAGACTCATAACAGTAACTCTTCTTGCATCTTGACAATTCTGTCTAATGACTGTGTATCAAGCCAATCTGGTCAGTACGTAGTTGAACAGGGGTGTCTCTGGTAATTCCATCATATGAATCCTTCAAAGGCGGAATGATGTGACGAACGCATGTCACGAACCAATTTATGTAATTCACGATGTTCATTGCTGGCTGGTTAGTGCCATACATCTCCCTGATCTTCATCAATGGAATAGAAATGTTGAGATTTGGAGCTCAAAACAACTTGTAAAACTCCTTATCGATAGAAGGTGGGTCCGGTAGAGTCATATCATATGTTCAATAAGTTTTCCTCTTCATCGAATGTGGAGGTAATGCCTTGTCACTACGCAGCTTGGCCAATCCCTTGTTGGCCTGTGTAATCAGTGCCGAACCAGAGCAAGGAAGAGTTGTACGCTTACTAACGGAAGATGCCGTCCATGGCAACAAGAGTATTCAATCAGTAGAGATGCAACCTCTTCTTGTCCAGTAGGCGGCAAATGAGGCACAAGATCATTGAGTTCCTGTATCAGGTCTTAGGCCTGGCTCGTAATCCACCACTGGAGGTGATGATTGTGAATCCACCATCATCAATTAAGTACTATTGTCACAATCTGTCCGATATCTGGAGCTGAGGCATGTAAAGAAGATTGATCATTGTTCCCTCATCCCGGATTGGGCCTGGTAAGCCATGGGCCTCATAACTACTGACACATAGCAAAAGCAATTTAGATTTTAAAGTGTGAAGAAGCCAAAAATAACTGTGCTGAGACACCTACGTATATATGTGTTGACTATTGCACACACAGGAAAGAAGTGAACTTTTCTTGCTTTGCAAATGCATGACTGCTTCTGAAAGCAAGACACTATTTTCTACAGAACTGATTATGGATAGTTGATAGTGACTATGACGTCAGTTGAAAATAAGAAGATTTCATGGTATGTTAGACAAAATACAGAATTTATGGCTACGGTGTAATAATAGGAGTATGGTATTTGTAGGAATTATAACACTATATCTTGTGACCTTAACCTTTGATCTTTTCATCATGTGCCAAAAGAATTTTCGAAAGACATTTGAAAAAAGTCTGTGGAAGAAGTCTCTATTTTCAATAAACTTTTTGTTGTTGTCATTAGAAAGATCAGTGGTGGCAATTACAATCAAGTTCCAACAAAAGCAAAAAGCAGTTATATTACAATAGACAACATATGGTGCTGTATGTTGTCAAATGAACAACCGTCCTTGATGAGGGCAAGCACAGTGGCAGGCTTATCTCAACGGTACTGAATTACAGGTGGGCATTTCCGAAGGCTTGTTGCAACTTCTCAGATGGATATTCCATCCTGCAGACAACTATTGCACGATCCCTATACTGTTGACTTATGCAGTACAAATCTTTGCCCCTTGCACTTCTGGTTTAAAATTGTGGAATCATGTTCCAAAATTATTAATTTGAACACATCAGGGCAAGGAGACTTTTGGACCCTTTATTGTGGCCCCTTTGAGACTAGAACATGCACCAACAAAAGCAAGGAACATAAGAACACCCTTAGGGACATGGAACAGATCATAAATGTATCCAGGTCCTCACACGTCACATGCAGCTAAGGATGGCAAGCAAGGTAATACACCATGTAACAGAAATACCTAGCGCAATCAGACCACGAGAAAGATTGATAACCAACCATACACCAACACACAAATGGAGTGACACTTCACAGACCGACATAATTAATTAATACAAACACATGAGTTAATTACATTATGTGTTGATCACCTGCAATGAATATCTGTATAATGCTGTTTCCTATAATGCTGGGTTGGGATGCAGCTCCAGTCTAGCTGTTGAGCCAAGTCTTTCACAATTTTTCACCCATTGTTTTTCCTATTCTAATTCAGTTCTACCATATTTGTATTTGTTCACGTATCACATACGTATTTTTTACATTCATTTGTTTCACATATATAGAAAATGCTGCTAAACGTACATAGTAGGGGTGACTATTGAGGCATTTTTGACTATTGCGATAATATTGCGATAGTTAAAACAACTATTGCGATACTATTGCGATAGTGGCCCTACTATTGCGATACTATTGTGATAGTTTTCACTTGCAATTATAGCAGGCTTTAGCAGCATATATTTCAGCATTTTGACTGACACCATCAAAATAATTATTACTTTCTAATACTATTTGTAAAGAAAACAAGAAATGAAAAGAAAACAAGTTCAAATTGACCTCTCAAAAACATTTTAATACAAAATTTCACTTCATGTAACTGGTAAAGTCTTAGGTTACTGCAGTGTTTTAGCACCAATGTGAATGAATGTGATTGAATGACTAGTATTTGATCCCCCTTTTTCACGTGGACGAATATCTGGGTGCGGTCTTGTCAAGTGGTCGGTCAGATTAGTAGTATTTCCTGAATACTTTAGAATTATCCGACAGATTCTCAAACTTACTTTTGCTTGTCTGTCTCGTTTGGCATTTTGACAAAGCCGAAATAGTCCCATACCCACGATTTGCCTGCCTTATTGGCGACAATTTCAAACTGACATGTGGCGTCCGCCATCTTGTCAATGTTGCCTAGCGACGAGTAGCTAAGGGACGTAACTCTAAATCAAGCAGACAAAGTAGTGCAATCCAAACGAAAGCACGACAGAGGTTAGATGATCATAGGAGTTGTTTCTATGTTTTTTAAGAAAGTAAATGTACCAAACAAATTAACTATCGAAACTATCATAGCTGGTGTGATACCAATATTTTGTGTTACCATTTTTTTCATGCTTTTATTTTTGTGGATTCTTTCTTTCTCTTCTCTGCCTTTGCGTAGTGGTGTTTTTAGAATTTAAGGTCAGTCTTGGTCTGTGTTGTATTTTTCACCTCAACAACTTGGTAACCGTTCTCAGTAAATACAACTTTAACCATCACACAAGTGAAAGTACCATGCTGAAAGCAGGAATACGGTGAGCAATGTTCAAAGACAACATAGCTGGGACCATTCATACAAAAGTTTAAAGCTTCATCGACCTTGTAGTTTCCACAAAGTTAATGACTGACCAGAGAATGACTTGACTTTTAGCCCTGTGGTTTCAGAGGAGTATGTAATGTAAAACCATTGGAAAATGTAAAAGACGACAAAGCGCCATGACATAAGCTCACTCAACAGTCAGTAAGGTGAGCTAAAAGTCAAATTTAAGGTGTTGGTCTCAACCTTGTGTATATATACTTTCACAAGATACATGCATAAAAAAGTGAGCACATATATCCATTTCAAAATGGTGGTCATTTTTTAATTAGATCAGAATTTTGTGGGAATGTCTGGGTTTATTCATGCCAACTTCAGCTTCATAGGCACCTATTTGATAGGAAATTTAACACAATTAATAGCATACAGCAGATCGATGGAAGAACGAACGGATGACAGGCCATGACTTACCTTCACTTGAACTTTATACTCCATAACCATGCAAACTAGGCCACATGATCAAGCTGTGTGCATGCTTAACTAATCTCAAACACACAGCAAAACCAATCGTCCACAACTACCTTGTTGGACCTGCATGTCAAGGCCAGCCAGAGTGGTAGGGGCTGTTACAGACAGATTAAGTCACACAAATTATATACACAACAAAACGCAGATGGATCAAAGACCCTCAAATTAGAAATCCTTTTGTACTTGTGCTCAACTGTGGGTATGTGCATGTGTCACTTCTGACTGGGAACTCTGGTGCTCATTGTTAATGACATGGACCAGTAATTAAAGACATGCTACCAATATTTCATATGGCAGACTTTGTAAAGATACATATCATAACTATGTATGTAGTTAACCTAAAGTTCCATGCCTGTAGAAGTAACCAGGCCTGAGAAACTACCGGTATTGACATGTTTTACAAAAACCTGAATGGTGACCTTGACCTTGGGACATATTTTGACCAAACCTTTCCTAGGCAATTCCACATTTTATAGCATGTATACACTGAGCCTTATGATAAATGCATTAATATCCTTTTGAGAAAGTGTATCCACAAACATTTTAGCAACATTTCTCTATATCATGACATTGACTGTCTCATTGCACATGCGAATAGAATTTACAACAATCTTGTGAAATAAGTCCATTGTAGATATCCTCCGTCAATAACCTTTGCACCATATTAAAATAAGTGAGTTAGTGAGTGTATTGCTACTTTTAACAGTATTCCAGTCATATCAAGGTTTGTCAGCTTAATGTGGAAGGAAGGCCATAATAAAGAGGATGAATGATACAGGTACAATCCAGTCCCATTAATCCTACATGGATGGTTGCATATGATTATGTGGGATTAATGAGAATGTCAGATAAACAAAATAAAGTAGCATCAACATTGGACAATTACACGATAGATAACGATACCAAAAAAAATGAAAAATGAAATATTCATATTGTTATGTTACATTGTTAGAGGAATATGTTTTCTAATCATGCAACCTCCAAAGCTTAACATAAAACTACTGTTACATGCTGTATGACTGATTCTAAATACTTTAAAAAGCATAGTCTGGAATGGAAGTCACCAGTTTTTATATTTCACAATTATCTCAAAAGGTGACATTGATGTGTTTAAAGCCTAATTTTGTTCTCCTTTTCATCAATGAATAGCTCAACAAATTTAGCAACACCGTGTTCTGATGGCATTTAACTTCACCTGGAAACTACAAAGTTATTTCTTCTTTTATTTGCAGATGATATGTTACCGTAAGTGTGGGGTTTATGTGATACCCTTTTCCCCTCGGCAACTGTTCTTATCAACAATTCCTTGGACCCGGGGATGACGTAGCTCTCTCAAAGTACAAGTCAGTTTGGTTTCTCAAAGTCCATTTATTGGAGACGGAATTCTTGAATATCACACAAGAGGTCCTCAGAGGTGTTTCTGTTGCCTTACTTGTTTATAAACAATGTATATCTAGGGATGATATAGAAGAGTCTGATATACCTTCTTAACATCTCTTAACCCTAACACATTTCTGATCCAGACATCTAATATACCAAGAACCTCTCTGGTTAGACATGAGTCTCTGAATCCCCACACTACTCTCGGACAACTCATTAAATACTATCGATGGTAATTTCAGCTCCTACCACTGAAATAATGTTTAACATCATGTGAAGTGAGTCATAACACTTATCTCAATTATAGCTAATTTCCATTCCCTCAAACGGTGGACTCAGTTTGTGCTATAAAACTCTTCTTGTCTAAAACAAATCAGTGAACTACCCAAGTTCATCGGTCACATGGACCCATGATGAAAAAGGAATACCACACTAGTTTAGTAAGCCCCAGAAAACTCCCAACAGACCTGTGTGTTTCTACAGTGCCTGGTCACGTCAAACTGACATCTTTCATTTGCTATCTCTTGCAGTTAGACCCAATCTTGCTACTTTTCTTTTAACACATGAATAAATATTTCTACCGTAGAGAGACACAGAAGCAATCAATGGTATGTCTCACAGGTCGATGGTTTTTCCCAGAACAATCAACCTGCTCGTCTCCATTTACCTCTTTACATATTTACCCTAGATCTTGGTAGAATTTCAGAAACACCATTTTAAGTTTATACCAAACCCTTTCTCCAAAGTACCCTGGTCATAGATATACATTTGAATATTTCATATTTATTTTTTCATTACGTGTTTGTATCGTTATCTATCGTGTAGTTGTCCGATTTGTTCACGAACGTTGATACTGCTTAATTTCGTTTATCTGACATACTTGTTAATCCGACATAATCATATGCAACCAACCATGTCGGATAAATGGGACTTGACTAGTAATGTTTTCAAACAAAATAACTGGACTACAAAAGCTAATTATTCAGTTGGAATGTTATTGCAAACAATGGAATTTGTCTATAAACATGAATAAGACAAAAGTTATATATTGTCGCTAAATATGGTGGTACATTAGCTAAAAGAGGGAAATAGTTTATCAAGGGCATTCATTAGATGTTGTATCAGTCTAAAAGTACTTTGGTGTTTATTTTACAAACAGATTATCATGGGAGATGCATTCAAACAAAGCTACAAAGATCTGAACTGTTATTCTTCAAAATATGAAACTTCTTGGTAATAAACACGATAGTACATTCTTCAAGATTTTTTATACAAAATTATGTCCAATCTTGTCATATGTACTCGAGGTTAAGAAATGTTTGATGTCATAAAAGAGAGGACATTTACATTCATGAAAAAAGATTCCTTAGCGTGAAACCTAGTACATCCAATGTAATGGTTTACAGAGAATGGGGACAATACCCATTAACTATATTTGCAAAGAATAGACAATAAAATACTAGATCAAATTAGTAAAAATGCCTGTACCAAGATCTAGAGCCATGTTGTAATATGCTGTTACTCAATAATCAACAAGAGTAGAGTAAGTGGGCATCATCTTTTAAACATCAGCTTTATTTAAGTGGTAATGTTAATATATGGACAGAACAGAATACAGGTATACCAGATAATTTCACAGATGCTTATACTCAGACTTGGAAGATATGTACATTTAAACCGCATTGTTCACTATCATCACACAATAAATTATCAAGTTTTTCCCTCATTAAAAACAGTTCATATAGAATGCAATTTTTATTCAATGGAATACTATAGTACTTCGTACAGCACTTGAAGATGCACATGTATGAGGGGCATTCAATAAGTTTTGCAACTTGGGCATTTGTGTTTACACAAACAATGTTATTTTGTGGCAGGTGTGACACTAGTCATAACATCAGGTTGACACATGTCAAAACAAGTTCCAGACACAACAATAAGTTAGATGTGATGGCTTCATTCACCTAAGGGTGGTCACAATCATGGATTAAAGTTGTAATAAAGTTCCTTACCAAGGAGGGATGCAAAGCAAAAGAAATCCATGATGGCATGTGTACAGTGATGGGTAAGGATGCTCCTGACTATTCCACAGTTAGGAGTCCATAGACGATGACCCAAGGTCAGGCAGACCTTCAGTTGCCACCCAACCGGAGACCATTGCTGCTATAGAAAGAAGAATTTTGTCTGACTGACGAGTGAAAGTGTCTGAACTTTCAAGGGAATTCCAAATATCAGTTGGAACTGTTGAACCATTATTCATGAGCATCTTGGTATGTCAAAGGTATCTGCAAGATTGGTACCTTGAAACCTCAGAGCTCAAGATCGCCATCAGAGAACTGAAAGTTGTCGCAACCTCCTGTATCTCTATACTGCGGATGAAGCCGGATTTCTTTCTCACCTAGTGACAGGTGATGAAATAATGGATCCACCAATGGGACCCAGAAACCGCCACAGAGGTGTGGCTAGAGGGCCAATCTGCGGATTTCTATAAAAGTGGTATTAAAAGCTTGAAGGACAAATGGAATAAGTGTATTGAGGTGAATGGAGATTATATTGAAATGTAAAAGTGCAAAATATATTCTGCGACTTGGTCTTATATTGAAGTTGCAAAACTTATTGAACGCCCCTCTTAACTTACACAAACTCTTTATCGAGACAGGAACTTATATGGCAATCTTAAGAGAACACAGAATTTGTGAGTTTGGTGATTTGAACTCTGCAGAAAATAAATCTCATTTCTTACTAAGAGAAAGGAAGGACTTGGTGTAACATGACAATCAACAGAACATGTTGGCTGAGTATTGTAAGGGTGGCAACAACCTAGAAAGACGACAGGGGTGTGTAGAAAAAAAATGAACGTCTAAGCTCACTTGATCAATGATATGTCAAACATTTGTCTCCTGATCATGACTGAAATCAGCAGGTGAGGTTAAGGAGGGTGATCCAGTGTACAATGCTGGCAGATTATCATCGCAGGGATCATTTGGCATGGTGTATGGTGGGACATAGTTGGAACCTAAGGTTGGTTGTTTGGTTGGTTGGTTGGTGGGTTTGTTGTTTAACGCTGCACTCAGCAGTATTCGAGCTTTATTACACCGGTCTGTAAATAATCGTGTCTGGACCAGACAATCAAGTGAATAATGTCATGATCATCGATACACGCAATTGGGATTGATGACAAAGTCAGAGAGCCTGATCACCCGATCCTTTTAGCCGCCTCTTATGACAAGCATAGTCGCCTTTTATGGCAAGCATGGGTTGCTGAAGACCTATTCTACCCTGGATCTACACGGGTCTGGAACTTGAGTGAGTGAGTGAGTGAGTGAGTGAGTGAGTGAGTGAGTGAGTGAGTGAGTGAGGTTTAACGCCGCTTTTAACCCACGAGCACAGGTATTCTGGAACCTGAGGACAGGGTAGGATGACCAGTTTCCTGTTGCAAGTCACAGATGGGCATATTCCGGTCTGGCAGCAAAGAAACATGGCATACACGCCCAGTAACATTCATCCAACAATACGTTGGTGGTGACATGACATGGGGTTGCCTGTCCAATGACTGGACTTGGTCACAGTGCAGGGTAATCTGACAGGTGACAGGTACAGGTGTCACATCCTTGATCCAATCATTTTACAACATTTTGATAACCACCTACTGACTGCCAGACCCATTTACATGGACGACAGACATCCTCCAGCCAAATGCAATCACAACTACCGCATTCGAAATCATAAGCGCCACGTTCTAATAAGCGCCCACGGAGATATTTGCTGATATATTGGCTAGTGAAAAATCCCAATTAGTACCCCTCTCGATTGATCAATGTACATAAGGACTTATTTATTCACATATAATACCCACTTCTGCGTTATATGCACCCTTAGGTATGGGCAATTAAATTCTGGAAAAATATATCTGTCGTACATAAACATTTCTGGCTGTCAGCATAAACCATAAAATGTATCTTTCAACTCTGTTTTTTTTTCACCATAATAAAAATTCTAATAAGAGCCCCCTATTTCTAATTTTGAGAGCGCACTTGGCGCTTATTACGTCAACTATGGTATTATACACTGGATGAAAGACTGAAATACCTGGCACTGGGTATCAACACCATTCCAGGGCTTAACTGTTTCACTTTGCATTATGAGAATAAAGCCTTTTTTCCTTGATCCCCTTGGGTCTTTTGGTATTCAGAAAAACTACCTCATGTTGAAAATATAACTCCCAGATACCTAAAATTAACATCAATTGCATTGCCGTTGTGAAAGCAGCTGTCTGTGCTAATCTATGAACTTTCCTAAAAATAATCAATTTTGTTTTGTCTACACTTACTGTTAAGCCCTATTTTCAGCAATAATCTGAGAATAAAATCGAGACCTTCTTGTAAGCCTTCAACACTCTCACTGAACAGAACAATGTAACAATAATAACAATAGTAATCAAAAATGCAAACCAACAACACTCAACTCCTGGGAAAGATGAGAGATCTTCAACAATATCAATAATGAAAAAAGAAAAAAACAATGGTGACAAATTTGTTCCCATAGTAGAAATGACCCCGACTCCAGTGTGTACAGTTAATACCACAGAGTCTGTTCGGTCTATCAATGTAATCAAATTCTTGATGAAAATAAAAAAATGCTGTATACAACTTGGCACATCTATGTGATTTAATATTTATTACACTATATAATATGAGAATACAATAAACAGTGCTGTAACTATCTCTATACCCTGCCTGTTCCACAATGATAACACCATCTTTGTCGACCATAATTTAACTCTTGTTTTCAAGAACACTGGCAAACAATTTACCAAGACAAGAGAGAAGTATGATTCCCCTTTAATTATCAGGAACAGTTTTCCTGTCCTTCTTATGAAATGGTACAATAATTTCACGAAGTGGGAAAATATCCAACAATATCAAAGTAAAATGAAAAGAGCAAATTCCATTGACTTTGAAAATGACCTATAGGTGACTTGATACATATAGTTTCAACCGGCTACAGTAACCACTTATTAAACTACTAATGTTTATATTAGTAATGATTATATTCAAGAGTAGGATCTGGAGAGCAAACCAAAACATCAGATATAGCCAATAGAAGCTAAATCCAAACAACAGTAAAGTACTTTGGGGGAAAACCAAAGGGGCTGAACACAGACCAACTGAACATGATATCTCAAGAGGGTACTCAATGGCTCTAAGAAAAGAAGTATATTTAAGAATTGACAGTCACTTTGTGTGAGTTCATTGTAGTATAAATCCGAGGGCCCAAACTGTATGATCATTGTAGCTTTTGTTAATATGGTCAGTGGAACTGTCAGTAACCTGCCACCTGCGAATATGTATTTTGGTGTAGTGTATCAAAAGAACTTATGAAAACTGACAGTGACTTAATTCTTGGCTGTGTCTACCTACCACCCGAGAACGCCCCATTCGCACAAGAGGATATGTGGGCTGAATTGACAAGAGAAGTTGTCTATCAACGATCATGTTAGGAACTGATAACTTTAACAGGTGACTTTAAAGCTCGAACAGCCGAACTTGTTGACTATGTTGAAGTTGATGACTTCCTCAGCGAATATTTTGGTCTTGATGGTGTATATGAGAGAGATCTTAGTCTACTAGATGTTTTCACAACTGGAAGCATAAGCCCTAAACGGGTTAATAAAGATAAACACACAAATAATTTTGTTTACAAATTAATTGAATTATGTAAAAGTTTTAATATGTTAATATGCAATGGAAGATTTGGACAAAATAAGCATACTGGAAACGTTACCTGTAAAAACGCTAGCACAGTGGATATTTTCATGTGTTTAATGTTGTTATTGACTTTGAAGTGATGGAGTTTTGCAATTTATATTCAGATGTACGCTGTGGTCTCTCTATATATCTTAACATTGCCATCACTGAAGATATGCCTTGTAGGAAGCCCAGTAAAAGAAAATGGAATCCTGAGAAGAAAATAGATTTTATAAATAATATTGATGTAACCCAAGTTGACACTATTTTATACGAGATGAACCATAGAAGTGATTATGATAAAACGTTCATCAACAATATTGTGGTAAGACTAGCAGAAGTGTTCCGTTTATCACTATTACAAATATCAGATAATGTTAACAGACCTAATAATCATAAACCTAAAACTGGGGATAAACCATGGTTTGGAAGAATTTGTAAAACGTCTCGAAAGAATTATCATTTGGCCAGACGAATGCATGGTAGACAGAAGTTGGAGCAAAATAGGAAATCTTTACTGATGGCCAGCAAAGAATATAAGAAGGTTATGAATAAGTATATCAAACAGTACCGTTTTAATATGCAGAAAACGATTCAAAATATGCGTACAAAGTCCACTAAAGATTATTGGAAGTTACTGAATAAATTTAAGAAAAAACCGAAACCAGAGGAAATTGATCTTGACTCTTTCTTTACGTTTTTTAAAAACATTAATACATCTCCAGAAATGGACTCTGATATAGAACTGCAAGTTGACGGAAACGATGACCATATCCTTAACCAGGAAATAACAATAGCAGAAATTCCAAAGGCAGTTTCGAATCTTAAGACAAATAAATCGCCGGAAAGAGATGAAATCCTAAATGAATATTTGAAATATACTATTGATTTGTTTATCCAAGTGTATCATAAATTATTTAATATTATATTTGATACAGGCATAGTACCAGAAAAATGGCTCCTCAAATTGATCAAACCTATTTATAAAAAAGGTGATCGTAAAGATCCGAACTCTTACCGACCCATTACTCTTTTAAGCTGCATCGGTAAATTGTTTACTTCTATTTTAAGTGAAAGAATTAATAATTATCTAGAAAATGATAATTTTTTATCAGAATCACAAGGAGGATTTCGATACGGATATTCTACTGTTGATAACATGTTCGTATTGCACTCCCTCATTGAATAGCTCAGGGCACACAAAAAGAAACTATATTGTCCATTTATAGATTTCTCTAAGGCCTTCGATAACGTTTGGCGCTTTGGACTCTGGAAGAAATTAATAAAAACAAATGTACAAGGTAAATGCTTCCAGTTCATATTTAACATGTATCAAGGCATAAAGTCAGGTATTGTTCTAATGGTGAAAATTCATTGTTTTTCTCTAGTGATATAGGAGTTCGACAGGGGGAAAATCTATCGCCAATTCTTTTTGCCCTGTACTTAAATGACCTTGAAGAATATCTACAACAGAAAATATGTAAAGGTATTGATGTTATATCGGAAGATGAAGTAGATATAATCTGTAAAAATATTATTGTTTTGCTATATGCAGATGATACTATTATTCTTGCAGATAACGCCTATGACCTTCAAAATAGCATCAATGTTTTTTATGAATATTGTAAACAGTGGAAGTTGAATATTAATATTGATAAAACTAAGGTGGTTGTATTTGGATCAAGAAAGAACAATAATGTGTTTAGGATAGGTGATAATGTTGTTGAAGTAGTAGATCACTATAAGTACTTAGGTCTGGTTCTTAAACGAACTGGCAACTTACTAGCAGCCAAGATGTCGTTAGTGGCTCAAGCTAGAAAAGCTATGCATTTACTATATATTAGAATACGTAAGCTTGACTTACCAATAGTCTGCCAGCTATTATTATTTGATCAAACAATCGTGCCTACATTAACATAAGGTTACGAAATTCTGGGATTTGGTAAACTAGATATGATAGAAAAGGTTCACACAGACTTCTTAAAATATATACTAAGGGTGAAAAAAAGCATACCCCACTATTCTTTATATGGAGAGCTTGGAAGAACCCCTATTACGGATTTAATTAAACAAAGCATGTTGACATACTGGTCTAAGATAATTTATAATAAACCAACGAAATTGTGTACTGTTATGTACAATATATTATTTGCAGACTCCGGTAACCATAAATACAGCTGGCTCGAATATGTTAAAGGACTATTTGATGGATTAGGCGTAGGCCTTAGTTTTTTATGGACCCAACAGTTCATGCCAAATATAAACATATTAAAATGTGTTATTAAACAACGTATCTTTGATCAGTTTAGCCAGACTTGGACAAGTTGGATAAACAACTCTCCCAAGGCAGTATTTTACCGAATATTTAAACATAAAATCCAGTTAGAAAATCATCTGCTGTCGCTACCCTTAAGACTCAGTATCCCGATTACTAAAATAAGAGCCACAAACAATAGATTACCAATAGAAAAGGGACGATGGGAAAATATACCACGAGAAGACAGAATTTGTAGTCACTGTAATAAACATGACTTAGCTGACGAATATCACTATCTACTAATATGTCCTTTTCTGCATAACTTGCGTAAGCAATATATTCAAAAGAAGTACTTTACAAGACCTAGTACGATAACACTTGATATGCTACTAAATACTGAAAGTTTATTAGAACAAAGAAAACTAGCACAGTTTGTAAAAGAAATCCTCAAGATGTTTAATTAAATTTTTAAAACCTGTAGAGGTTATGAATTCTCTGATGAAATCCTCCTTGGGGCACCTATTGTATTTTCCTTGCTCAAGAAAATCTACATGACATAGTTGTAACCATTTTCCTCAATAAAAAATGTTACCACACAAAAAACTTCGTTTTTGTATGATATACGACCACCCTTATGGGGCCTCACCCTCCACGGCGCGTCAAGCCAGGGGGAGCAACTCTCACCCAAATCACTTTCCATATGTCTAATGCTGACGGAATGTGGGGAGGTGGGTGGCCGTGCCCAAAGGAGGATTTCATCAGAGAATTCATAACCTCTACAGGTTTGTAAAATTCCCTTTCAGATTAAATCCTCCTTGGGGCACCTATTGCATCAGGATAGACTCCTAAAGATAATATAGGAAGTGGCATCTGTCAGCAACAGGAGTAAATAAATACATCGCAGAAGATAAAATCCGGACCATTACTGAGCAGTATAACCGGAGGACAGTCTAAAATCTCGAAGGCTCAATCGGCTAGATATGTAGAACTTTGCCCAGTTCGGAGAACTGACTGACCAAACCGAGCACGCTCGCTTGAGTGTTTGTCGAGTTGGTAATGTTTGATGAACGTGCTCGGCTGGCTCCAAATAGCCGCGGAGCAGATCTCCTCAATGGGCAGAGCTGCGGCGTACGCTTGTGACGAAGCCACTGCTCTCATCGAATGAGCCTTCAACCAGGTAGGGGGGTCCCTGCCTTGAAGCGTGTACGCAGTACAAATAGTTGACACTATCCACCTCAAGATTGTTTGTTTGCTCACAGGTGAGCCAGCCTTCCTACCGCCATAACAGCAAAATAGTTGGTTATCCTTACGGATACCCTTAGTTCTGCTGATATAGGCCTTGAGGGTCCTGTGGACATCCAAGACATGAGCATGTCTTGCAGTGGTCCACGACGAGGAAGGCTGTGAAAGAGCAGGTAGCTCAATAGAAGCCATCACGTGGAAGGCATGTGCGACCTTAGGACGGTAAGAGTCCGGCAGCCGAATACTGACCCTGTTCCGGTGGAAGACGGTTAGTTCGGGATCGGCTGACATTGCATGAATGTCGCCTACCCGTCTGCCAGACGTTACCGCCACAAGGAACGCTGTCTTCCAGCTCAACAGCTGCAGAGAGATAGACAACAGATCCTGAAAGGAAAGACCGGACAGCCAATTAAGAACCATTGACAAGTCCCAAGGGGGACTGATCTGCCGGACAGGCGGTCGGATCCTGTCCACACCTGCTAAAAAGTCCTGCACTAATGGGTGTGCACCCAGAAGTGCCCCGTCGACAGGGACGTGAAAAGCTGCAATAGCTGTAGAGTACCCCCGAACTGTCGATGCGGCCAGGCCGTCATCTAGTCACGACTGGAGGAACTCAAGCACGGCTACGAGATCTGCAAAAAAAGGGATCTGCAATCCCTCTATCGACACACCAGCGCGCATAGCAGGCCCATTTATCCTCGTACTGAACGTTTGTCCCTCCACGAAGCCAGTATTATATTGTGTCTGCAACTCGTGCAGGAATACCGCTCTTCTGGAGGCGATTCCTGACAGTGGCCAAGCCACCCACTGAATCCTGGGATTTGGGTGGAGTGCCCCATTCGGGGATAGGAGGTCCGGTTGTAAAGGTAATAGAACAGGAGGCTGAGTCAAAAACCTGAGTATTACTGGAAACCACAAATCTGCGCCGTCCAAAGAGGTGCCAGGATCAGAAGGAGTCGTGCAGGCTGAGTGGCTAGCTGAGACAGGACCTTGGAAATCAGAGGTACTGGGGGGAATGCCCACAGAACTCTGTCCGTCAAATCTAGCTGGAAGGCGTCCGGTGCCACCGACCTTGGGTCGGGGACTCGGGAGCAGAACGTTGGTGTCTGGTGATTCACCCCAGACGCAAACAGATCCACCTGGAACGACCCATATAACAGGGAGATAATCCCGAATATCCCCGGGTCGAGCCTCCACTCGTGAGGAGCGAGGATCCGGCGAGATAGACCGTCCGCACGGACATTGTCCACCCCCGGGAGATAAACAGGTAGCACCCTGATATCGGGAGTGTCGCACCATAGTAGGAACTGCAACGTCTCTTGGAGAAGGGACGGAGGCACCGTTCCCCCCTGCTTCCGGATGTAAGTCTCTAGACGAACCACTTGGCCACGAAGCAGATCCAGGAAGCTTTGGAACACCAACCTGACCCCTCTCAGTTCTAGCACATTGATATGCAGTTTGATCTCCTGCTGGGACCATAGTCCCGAGGCAGTGTGATCGTTCAGAATGCCTCCCCAGCCGGAGAGTGACGCGTCTGTTTGAAGTGTGAGAGACGGATCGGGAGTGTCGAGGGGGAGCCCCTGGGACAGATTCCCGACCTCGGTCCACCACTGAAGGTGTGTAATGAGCCACTGCGGAGTCTCGAGAACCGTCTCGAGATCTTCCGAGTTCACCCAAAGTCGACGGAGCGCTTGTTGAATGGGCCAAACCACATCCACTGTCGCCGCCATGTTGCCCAGTAACTGGAGCCATGTACAAGCAGTGTGTCTTGTGGACAGAAGGAACTGAGGGTAACACTTCTGACCTTGACTATGCGATCTTGTGACAGAGATACAAGTCCGCTCACCGTGTTGAAATTTGCCCCTAGGAAGACTAGATTCTGAGTAGGGCTCAGATCTGACTTCTTGAGATTGACTATCCACCCTAGAGTGATCAGAATGTGTAGCTATCGGACTCAGGGATTGCGATAGAGCTCTTAGTAACCAGTCGTCAAGGTACGGATGGCAGAACCGACCTTTCGACCTTCGCCACTTGGGCAGGAATCAACATCAGCTTGGTGAACACCCTCGGGGCCGTGGAGATCCCGAATGGTAGAACCCTGAACTGATAACACCTCCCGTTGAAAGAAAACCTCAGGTGTTTCTTGAACTCGGGGTGAATGGGTACGTGTAGATAGGCGTCTTTTAGGTCTATTGACATTAGCCATTCTCCTGTCTCAACAGCTGAGATCACTGAGCGCAGTGTCTCCATCCTGAAGGACGGTACCTCTATAAGTTTGTTCAGCCTTCTCAGATTGAGAATAGGCCTGAACCCTCCGTCTTTTTTGGTGACTAGGAAAAATGTCGAGTAGAAGCCCTCGCTTTCCTGTCCCTCGGGAACCGGTTCGATCGCAGCTTTCATAAGAAGTGCGTCGACCTCGGCACGGAGGAATTCTGCCTTCTCTCGGGTAGCAGGCACCGGAGTGTGCTTTATCCCGGAGAAGGGGGGTGGATGATGTTTCCACCGAGGCAAATGGCCATCCCTTAGAGTGGACAGGGTCCAGGGATTAGATGTAACTGTCTCCCATTCCTTCCGGAATAGAGCCAGTCAGTCGCCTATGGGGACATCCCGCTTGAGGCAGAAGACCCCGGCTGTCGGCAGTTTGATAACTTGCGATTGTGGGTCCACCCGGGGCTCTTCGGGCGCTAATAGGAACCCGATGGGTTCCCGGCCCCGCGAAAAGGCAGCCGGTCTTGGGGGGGAATGGTAGCAGAACACCCCGTACACAGTTTGAAGGTATGTAAAAAAGACTGTAATTTCTGAGGTGGGCGGGAAGGGAATTGAAGTGTATCAGTGCGATATAAACATCAGAAAGATACATCCATAAATTGTGAAACTAGAAGCAAAGGCGTAATGTAACGCGATAGTAATAGCCAATGTCGTAGTATAATTATAACACCAAAGGGGCGTGTTACGCGCTAAGGTGTAAAACCCGTAAAAAAGGTAAGTGTAGTTATAAATTAACGCACCACCTTGGGTTTATGTAAAGGAAAAAACTGTAGTCCAATGCTGTATGATATAACAAAACCCCAAGCCGTTTCTAATGGCCTTGGTGTTACATGTATCAGACCATGGAACTACAATATGGAAGCCATTACGGCCATTTGAATTCAAATGTACCGTACACGTGGCGTATAATTACAACTCTACAACTT
This sequence comes from Haliotis rufescens, assembly GCF_023055435.1. Classification (NCBI taxonomy): domain Eukaryota; kingdom Metazoa; phylum Mollusca; class Gastropoda; order Lepetellida; family Haliotidae; genus Haliotis; species Haliotis rufescens. The sequence continues at coordinate 41,797,641 of NW_025964334.1, read as the reverse complement.
TACAATGCGAGGTATTACGCCTTTGCAATAAAAGAAATGTACCATACATACAGTTTGGTCAGCCATGGTTCTTGTCCAACGATAGATTCTCTTATTTCTGTCTTGTGTGAATAATCAGCACGTCTGTCTCTTACAGATGACATAAGGAAAGTGATTTGGGTGAGAGTTGCTCCCCCTGGCGTGACGCGCCGTGGAGTGTGAGGCCCCATAAGGGTGGTCGTATATCATACAAAAACGAAGTTTTTTGTGTGGTAACATTTTTTATTAAGGAAAATGGTTACAACTATGTCATGTAGATTTTCTTGAGCAAGGAAAGTACAATAGGTGCCCCAAGGAGGATTTAATCTGAAAGAGATTTATGAGTCTGTTGCAGTTAAACGTATAGTTAACGCACGTCTGTCTTATGCCTCGTGTCACCATAAATCTCCATTTGTACCTTCAATAAGTCATAGCTATGACCTTGAAGCGATATAAACGTTTGTTGTTGTTGTAACCATGATTGGGTGGGATCTACCAATCAGTTCCCACACCTTAATCTGGTCAGTGTAACTGTCAGTAACCATGATTGGGTGGGATCTACCAATCAGTTCCCACACCTTAATCTGGTCAGTGTAACTGTCAGTAACCATGATTGGGTGGGATATTCCCACACCTTAATCTGGTCAGAGTAACTGTCAGTAACCATGATTGGGTGGCATCTACCAATCATTCCCACACAATTTTACTGAAAATGAAATTTAACTATATTTAAATAAATGTTGAATAATATGACCACTGTAATGTTATGGTTCATAAATATTAAAACAGATGCACTGTTCACATATTAATACACAAATACTGCAATTATGGGCCAAAGCAGTGCACCTTCAGGTGTTAAATTAATGTACTGCATTTGCTGTATTAAGCACCCTGATTTAATAAGTACCCCATGACCAACTTCTAGATCACTCTGTGAGTAATCTTTATAGGACCCTCTCTTAAGACAGAAAATTAACATGAGAGTCCACAGTTTCTTTAGAATAGAACAGAATATCTTTAAAGTTTTTAAACAGAAAACAGCAGCGTAGAAAGTTTTGGTTTCATCGACAACTTAGGTTGTTCACTACCACATGAACACTGAAAACAAATTTAACTTGTGGATGTTTTAAGTAAGTGCCCCCCTTTGTCACTTAATACTTGAAATCATGTACTAAAACTTCATCTGGTTTTCATGAAATGCTGAAATTGAAGATATGCCTCAAATCACCACGATACTGTGAAAAATTAGAAAGTTCATCATTTGATTTTACACATAGACTACAAATATTCAATAAAGAAAACTTATCTGTACATACCATGATGCCACTAACCTGTACTACATGACACACTCTGGATCAGATGTAATGACTTTCATTGTAACTGTATGATTTACTTAGGAATGTGTACCACAATACCTGTTTACCTATTGCATTTTTCATCTATTTGAAACAACACAGACATATAACACTATTAATGACATGCAGGTGACATATTAATGATTAATTTAGACATGGCCATCTAAATGGTATTCCTAACATCATAAATTACATGTAAGTCCTCACAGCAAATCAGGTGTTACTCAGTTAGTAGATGTACATGCAAATGTGAAGAAATTTACCACAGGCTATTTCACTTCCATCAGGAGCAGGAATAGGCTCTGAATAGTCAAAAGTAATATTTGCATGATATTCTTGGTCATTCAAAGTAACTAACAGCAGAAAGTAGTTATCATTGTTAATAATTCAAATACTACTACAGTAGAACACGGATATAACAAACTACAAGGGACCAGAGAAATCAGTTCGTTATATCCGTTGTTCGTTATAAACGTTTTCACTCGGAAACATCCGCCACCTTGGATCAACAGCATTAATAATTCTCAATTTTGTGTCTAAACTGATAGCTTTCCTCTTACTATTGCCCGCCATGATAGCATATGCAAGTGATCTGACACTTGGACACAATCTCGTAATTTTTTTATGTTTAATGTTTGTTTTACAGACAAGATTACATGTACAGGTGAGATTAACACAATGCAAATTAAACAAGTATTTGTCACAGAAGTGACGAATTGTCCCCCGCCTGTATATACACCAAAATACCAAATATGAAAACAATCCAGCGATTAGTTCTTGAGATATCGCGGCAACTCTGTTTTCAAACTCCAAAAGCAGATTTGCCTGCTGTGACCTTGAAAATGGGGTCAAGGTAACCAAAACCGACCGGTGTCTGCGGAGTCTGTATATACACCATAGTTCCAAATATGAAAACAATCCAGTGTTTAGTTCTTGAGATATCGCGGCAACTCTGTTTTCAAACTCCAAAAGCAGATTTGCCTGCTGTGACCTTGAAAATGGGGTCAAGGTCACCAAAACCGACTGGTGTCTGCGGTGTCTGTATATACACCATAGTTCCAAACATGAAGACAATCCTGCGATTAGTTCTTGAGATATCGCGGCAACACCGTTTTCCAACTCCAAAAGCAGATTTACCTGCTGTGACCTTGAAAATGGGGTCAAGGTCACCAAAACCGACTGGTGTCTGCGAAGTCTGTATATACACCATAGTTCCAAATATGAAAACAATCCAGTGTTTAGTTCTTGAGATATCGCGGCAACACTGTTTTCCAACTCCAAAAGCAGATTTGCCTGCTGTGACCTTGAAAATGGGGTCAAGGTCACCAAAACCGACTGGTGTCTGCGATGTCTGTATATACACCATAGTTCCAAACATGAAGACAATCCTGCGATTAGTTCTTGAGATATCGCGGCAACACCGTTTTCCAACTCCAAAAGCAGATTTACCTGCTGTGACCTTGAAAATCGGCTCAAGGTCACCAAAACCGACTGGTGTCTGCGGAGTCCGTATATACACCCTAGTACCAAATAGGAAGACAATCCTGTGATTAGTTCTTGAGATATCGCGGCAACACCGTTTTCCAACTCCAAAAGCAGATATGCCTGCTGTGACCTTGAAAATGGGGTCAAGGTCACCAAAACCGACTGGTGTCTGCGGAGTCTGTATATACACCATAGTTCCAAATATGAAGAAAATCCAGTGTTTAGTTCTTGAGATATCGCGGCAACAAACAGGAGGGACGTACGGACGGTCATGAATACTATATCCCCCGCTTCGCGCTTTCGCGCGGCGGGGGACAACAAGGTTGATCCGTCACCGCTGATTGTATTGATTCGCCGCCATTGTGTTGATTCACCACTGATTGCGTACAGCCAATTGTCAGTGACACTTGACACTGAGTGAGATTTCTCAGTTTGCTATACACGTCACTAATTAGTGATAGATGGGCTTGTCGGTGATCAGATATCAGTTCGCTGTATCCGTGAGTTCGCTGTAGAGAGTTCGTTATATACGTAAATTTTGTATGATATTATATAGGAGATAAATCGGGGATTTTTTAACAGTTCGTTGTATCCGTTTGTTCGCTATATCCGTGTTCTACTGTACCTCTATTGCATCAGTGCCTAAATCTCGTATTTTGGCTATTATCACACAATAAAATCAACAGACTTTCAACAGATACTCCTGATATAATAGTGATAATATTCTTTGAATTATTTACAATGATGGCTATTGTTTGCTAATTTCTAAAAGTACAAAAACCTTTATTACATCATTTCCAGATTAATCTCAAGGGGTAATGATATCTAGTAATACCCTCGATAGTTAACAGCCTTACATACCTTAGAGCAAGAAATCTGACCCCAAACTCCGTTATTTCCAACCAGTTTTTGTCTTTTTCTCTAAAATGAGCAATTTGGGAGACCCTGTTAATTATGCATTCCTCCAAAGCTTATTTGAAGGATATAAACAGACGTTTTCTGTATTTTTTAAGCAGTTGTGTTGCTGCTAAGTAGAATTGGACAGTCCACACAGGGCAGAGATGCTGACACAGGGGATTCAAGTCTTTGTCAAGGGCAAGAAACGTGTATTGTATATGTGCTAACTGTCTCAGGACTGTAGGCTCGTTCTTTGCCACAAACTCTGGTAGGGTTCTGATGGTAATGAAACACCAATCTTCTGCATGAGTGAATCTGGAGAAGTCGAGGCCATCAAATTCAGTGACTGTGGCTGCGGTGGTCATGGTTAATGGGAATGCTGTCATCTTGGTCTTAGGTAACAAAGTACCAGAAACTAAAGGGTCAAACAGCTTTTCCAAAAGAGCAGACAAAACAACCGATCAGTTGGACTTCAGAATGTGCATAGATTCTAAATGTCTTCAGGATAGCCCATTGTGCTGGAAATGGATGTTAGGGCAAAGTGTTATCCTTTAATGGTGCTGTGGCTGCACTTACCATCCTGGCGAAGGTGAAGAAGGGAAACTGCCCAAGTAGGTACACCTATAGGTCCCACCTTCACTCCTTGTCCTTTATGCCACTGAGAGAATCTGTTCCATCTGCTGTTTTGATGGTTGATGAGAAACAAGATCTAGCAACTGACGCTGATGACCTCTGTGGGTGATAACTTCCAAGTGAGAAGGTGAAGGGTGTGTAGGCTGCCAAAAATGATGTCAGATCTGGGTTGGAGTAGTCTGAAGGGTTCGTCCAAACCGTGGACAACATGTTTAATTGTACAGTTTGGGGATGAGGCACTGGAAAACATGCACTGGAAACTTGCTGATGGCATGTGGTGAACAAGTCCAGATAAGATGTGTCCCACACCAATGTTATCCAATGAAGTACATATTGATGGAGATGATAACCTGTCCGCCAAGATGTTGAGCTTTCGGGGATGTGGCAGGCTTTCATCCTGCAATTGATCAAGTCTACCAAGGCAAATAAACATGTTGCTCAACAAAAAACTCGACTTGGCTCTTTCTCATTTCTCGATGTATGCAACCAGTGTGGTGTTGTCTGTGACTACAATGATCAAGGATCGGGATAATTTCTTCCATGCGTTAAGTGCATCTCATCTCGAGGCAATTGATGTGAAGGTCTTTTTATGTGAGTTTGCCATAGACCTTGTATCATTAGAATGTCCATATGAGTTCCCTAACCCGAGTTGGAAGCATCGTGAACAGGTGGTGTTCAGGTGTTGGAAAAACCAGTTGAATGTTGACGTCCATACTGAGTTCAAGCCACATTGAATGGAAAAAAGGTGAAGCCTACCCTGGTAAATCATGTCATGTAGGGACGTCATACTTCCCAGAAAAGACATCCACCAGTGAAGAGTCCACAGCAACCTGAAGGAATGATACGCTGGTGGACACATAATTCCCCTGTGAAGCTGGAATCAGGTGCCAACATAGTCTTGTCCTCATTGACCGACACAAAGTTATTGATGTATTCATAGAGCTGCATTGATGGATGTGATCAAAGCTGATGATCAGAGCCGTAATCCACTGTCTTCTACTTTCATGAAAGACCTGAAGAATCCAGTTGTCGGACATAACATGTTTTCAATTTCCCATGCATGTCACAAAACGTCCCATCCCACTTGTCCTTGCCTTAGATGGATTTCTGGTAGGTCAGTAGTGGCTATCCCCTCTTCCTTCAGGTTTGTTCCCTCTGTGGCCTCCCCGTCGCTTGTAATGAGATTGATGGAGATGCTGTGACAGGTTTGCTCTTATACTGCCCATGTACGAACTTCCGAGAAAAGATGTTGTCTTTGCATCCATATGAATTGGCTAAACATCCACATTTGGGTGGTGTATAACTCTTTCTGCATTTTATAATGGCTGCTCGTCTGTATTGGTGGTAGACAGAGTCAATCCTGGAATCCCAGCAAAAATTTATGTTTGTATTCCAGGGTACTCATAGCATGTCGGTTGATCGAACCCATATCTGTGACTTGAGAAGTCTGAAGAAGTCCTCATCGACACAGGGAGGGTCTGGGAGAAGGCATTCATGAGAGTGGTACGTTCAGCAATTCAATTGGGGGAAGTGGTACCATATTTTCTTGAGTATAGTGTGCAACCAAGTATAATGTGAATCCCCCTCTTCGAGTATTATGCGCAGAAAAAAATTACATTGTATCCCTTCAGCCATTGGGTAAACGAACAGGTGATAACAATCTTGATTAATACAAATTGAAATTGAGATAAAAAAAATCACTAGACATGATGATTTACTGTTTCAATTGTATTTCCTGTGCTGCCTGTTTCATATGCAGAGATTACAAATTATGATGTGTATTTTCTCATAAAAGATGCTGGAAAAAGCAATCAGCTGTACACATGTTTTTTCAAAATCAATCTAGTTAAAATTTACCAAATAATATAACGATTGGAAGAATTGTATTTGAAACTATTATTTTATGAGGAACAATATGAACCACAATCGTGTTATTTTGTGTTGCAGCTTTACTAAATATATCTAAACTAATAATAACCATCAGCGTCACACTTCAGTACAGCTGATCGCTATTGCCAGATATTTTTTTTATATGGAACAATTTGACCAGTCACTGTCAAGGCTCCCATGGTCGCGATGACGAAAACATAATGTTGACATATAATAGGCAAACTGCAACAAATATGACTTTTAATGAAACAGGTTCAAAACAAAAGTCCAGGTATACAATGAACACTTTTTATAACCAGACAGTGTAATTAAATGATTAATCCTGTACTTCAGTACTGATTTGTTGACATGGTATTTCCAGTGTTATGTGCTCACAGCAAAGTCTTTGAATTGGGAAAAAAACTATCAAAACTCATTACGGCATGAATAATGCATACACCCTCCACACAGCTGGTAAACACGGCCAAAGTAGACTGTAGAGCACCTGTGCAGAGATGGATGGCTCATGTCACCCTGCATATTCCAACATATAGCAATCCTATAAAAACTAACCATATTTTCCCATTCCTTAAATATATTCAAAGTAATTGTGCACATCCCTGCTCGGCATGTAATATGTCAGCACATTTTGACTGATATAAAACAACACATGTCTTTTACCTTGCTGTGACAGTTTTCAGAATTCCTACTTTAGATATATCTGAGCACATTGCAAAGGAATGTGTATTTTCTCTTGAAATAATCAACTTGGAGTTTCTGGGTGAACTAATGAATGCTATCCTTTCCTCTAAGAAGGAGTCTGGACCTAGTTCAGTTGCCAATGGCTGCAATAGACGTGTACACCTAACGTGATGGCCTAGGTAAAAATCAAAACATTGGCCATGTGTGGGGAGAACACTGACTCCAATATATGATGGGGGTTCATGGAGGCAAGCCCACCATTGGGCTTGAAGTGCATGGTACCGGTGGACAAAGCAGACAAGGTGAGGCCAGTCTGAGGGAGCTGAACTTTTGGCATGTATGATGATGATGATGATGTTCATGAGGAAGAAGAAGTGTTCAGTGTTCAGAGCCAGACAGGCATTTTGAGAACATTTAAGAGCATGGTCAAAACAAGGTCAAATTTTCAATTTTGCAAATATCGAACATGTCATGAATCCCACAGCTAACTAAACAAACATCAAATTTCATTACATTTTGTACAAAAATGGAAGAGTAATGGCCATAAATAGATATTTCAATATGAGTGTACAAGGCCTTAATGTTAATCGAACATTTTGAACAAATTTGGGGGTCATCATTGGTTGGAACAAGCATGAGATGTTTCAGTGTGATTGGTACCGTGGTTTCTTAGAGATGATGTTTACAGTGCCAGGAATGCGTTTGATAGAATTGAAGAGCATGGTCAAAGTGAAAAGGTCAACTAAAGGTCAAAATTTACATACTGTGAAGAAAAACAATGTATGTGTTTAGCCCCACTACTAATTTTACATGTTCCAAAAAACAAAACATTTGGAAAAATAGTGCCAGTAAACACTTAAAAATGTCAACAAAGACAGCCACTTAATAAAAGATGCTGTCAGTCTTGATATTCATATATAACTGCATAAACACTAAGGACAATAAATCATAGAATAGTTATCATTATTAATAATTTAAAGAATACTACCTTCTATTACATCATAGCCAGAAATCCTGTATTTCATGTCATCACACAGTAAAAATCTTCAGATTTGCAACACTATAATATCTCCCTTCCTAAGCCTTTAGCGCTTAAAAAAATTGTGACAGATTGGGAAAATGTCACTTACTTCCAACATAATCCAACAAGATGTAGAATATTTAGGAGGTGGGTGGGATAACTCCTGATGAAAAAAGAGGAAGTATTCTTTGAATTACTAACAATGATAACTACTTAATTATTTCCTATATTTCTAGATTTATCGTACAGCAACTAGTCAAAATCTCCTCACAATATTTATTATTTGTTGCCATCTATTTGATAGAGCAGAACCACAGTTAAGATGACTTTAATGACAAAAGTAAGTGCTAATCATTTTAATAAATGGGACATTAACACTCCCCAAATACTAAGCGATACTAAATCTTTCTCAAATTTGACTCACAAATGCAAGTGATTCACTTGACACTTTGACCACTGAAAAAGTCAAGAATCGCAGGTGAACCAGTGAATGTACTTATATTTACATATCAATTATTTGAAACAATCCCCCAGTATACTTATACTATCTACTTGTTAATGTGGTGTACAAAAGTACAAGCCTTTTGATGACCCAAATTCTTATGGTTAAAAGTGTCGGGCAGGAAATAAAGGGATATTATCCTAAAACAAAACAAACCTTGTGCACCAAGCATTGTCGCTTTGACAGTAGATAGGATTTTCAACTGCGTGCCAATAGTAGGTATTCTTTCACAAACTTGCAGTAGATTCTGAAAGAAAAAACAAACAAAATGTACTGCTTAGTTTGCAGCTAAGTTTTGGATAAGAACAATCAAATCAAGTCCCACTGCAAATAAAGAACAAATCAAAGCCAAATGTTCTTTTGTTTTTTGTTTATTTTGAACAGAATATATGGTAAGCTACAGCTGACAAATTGTTTGCAAGCACTTGCCAAAATAGTAGCAGCTCTGTCCCTATAAATCATTGCATAGCATCATGCGATTCCAGTGTGATACCATAACCTTATAATACAATCTCCTTGCAGTACATTGCCTCTAGCTAACAATGAGGAACCTAAAGGCATTTCCACTGACATGACATAACTACAGGTCAAATGACACCAACCCAAGTTTGGGAGCCACATGTCTAATGCAAGAACGCTTCTTGTAGAGTTTGATACTTCCTGTTCACTTTGAAACAGAAAATCTCCCTCTCCATATCTCTCTCTTTCATGTCCCAAAATGATAACAGGGCTGTTCCCATAAACACTTGCATAATGAGCAGAGCCAGTGTAGGCACACACCACATCAATATGTGATACCACCCTGTAAATGGATAACAAGACATTCATTTCTGCAGATATTAGGTGAAAATACTTAAAACAATATTCTGTGCATTATGCAGGCACAAGAAAGGAACCCTTTTCAAGAATTTAAAGTCAGATAGCACATGGTATTTGTATGATTAGCAGTTGTTATCATTGTTAATATTTCTAAGAATTCTACCTCTTTTACATCATTGCCATAATCCTGTATTTCGGATGCAACCACACGATAACAAATCTTCAGATTTTCAACAGAAGTCCTCTTCACTGTCATCTACACACAACTAGTTATTCACACAATAGTCCCAGTACCCTTACAGGCCTCTTCCATGCACAAGGTGGGACAATCCTCGCTTCATTCCAAAACATCTAACCACTAAAGGAAGATGATTGGGGAGGTGGGAGGGAGAATTTCTGATGTAATAGAGGTAGTATTCTTAGAATTATTAACAATGACAACTATTGTTTTGATAGTTCTTGCGAATCCTCTACCTCTATTACACCATTGCCAGAATATACCAGGTTGGTTCTGCCTCTAGTACACTCCTTGTATAGTTGACAGCAATCCTATAAACCTCCTTTTATTCAATTTGTTCAATTGGTTCTTTGCCACAAATTCCAGAAGAGAACATAAAGTGATGGAAATCCAATTACTGTATATGACTGTAGATAAGCTGATCATAATTTAGCTGAGGTATTAACATGGTCCATGAAATCTGTATCAAAATGTTACATAAGCCGGACTTCCAACCTATAACTATGTCTCGTCATGATTCAAAATCAGCAGAAATAGAATAACACATCTGAATTGAATATCAAAGTTAATCCTGTCCTTACACTATCAGTAATAAAAAGTGTTCACTGTATACCTGGACTCATGTTTATAATCTATTTTATTAATTTTACCCAAAGTTTCATTCAATAATATTTACATTAATTTGGGCAAAATCATGTGTCCATCTGATACTTTCAACTTCCAGTTGGCTGGCTCCATAAGGTCCGCTTTACCACATACAGTGACAGCACCAACTGACACAGCAACCACGATCATATTACTGCTATTGACGTCTTGAAACGGACCTTAGTTGACAGAGAATGGATACATATACTGTATTATAACTTCAATCATTGTATCATGGCATCAAAAGTCTTTCCTTTATATTATTAAGTATGTTTAACATAATCACTGGTAGATTGGGAGATTGGGTGTGAACAGCTCATTGCTATTTCCGGTTTAGTTTACGAGAAAATACACATGGTAATCTATATTCCTGCATATAAAACAATGCCTAGTATAACAAGAAATACCATCGAAATCGTAAATTATCATGTCTGGTGATGTTTAATCACTAATTTCACATTTTCATTGACAAAGTTTGTTATAGCATTGTTCATTCACCTGAAGCGATATGAAGTAGTATTTTACCAACAAAAAAAGAGTTTGATGAACGTGTAACTTTTACATAAGCCATCCCCTTTCTGCAGATTCTTTTTCCTGGTCCTCAAAATTCGGCTTATCTACAGTCATGTACAGTAGGAGGATGAGTAAGACCCGAGTAGTCTGGTGCATAGAACTCAGAGACCTTAGCTGCTGTAGCAATGGCTAACAAGAAAGCTGGTTTCTTTGAGTTTTGAAGCAATGTAGCAGAAGCAAGGGGTTTAAAGGGGTCTGCTAGTAGAGCTGATAAGACCACCGATAAGTTCCATTTCAGATAGATATGTGGAATGCGATTATCTTCCAGATTTAGCCTGGGAAGATTTACGTAGAAGAGGTCCAACCTGGGCTGACACAGAAGATCTCAGCTGAGAGGCAGTGGGAGAGGATCTTCCATTAGTTGGGACAATCAGAATAATTTTACTGTCTGTGAGTTCTACTTTCTGAATCACTGTCTAGGAGAGACCATGAGGAAAAACGTAAGCGAAGAGACTGGTCCAGTCCATCGACAGAGTGTCAAACTGTAATGCCCTCGGATCCTGTACCGGATTGATGTAAACTGGGAGCCGAGGATTCAGGCAAGTATCAAACAGATCTATCAGAGTTTCCCATATCTACATGATCCAGGTGAAGATGTCCGAATGGAGTGGCCATTCAGACTGTCCACAAGGATGTTCAACTTCCCACGAATATGTCTCGTTTCAAACTGGCAATTGTAAGAGTCGGCCAAGTCTATAAAAACAAGAAGTCTCCATCATCAGAGGACAGGACTTGATTCCTCCCTGTTTCTGTATAAAAGCCACCACCGTGGTGTTGTTGGTTGTGATAAAGACTGAGGAATTGAGAAGATTCTTCCAACTCTGGATCGCGTAAAAGATCACCCTCATCTCCTTTCAGAGATCCTTCTCTGTCCTGGTCCATGAGCCCTGTATCTGGAGATCATCCATGTGGGCTCCCCAACCCAAATTTGAAGAACAGATGATGTTCTAGAGGTAAGTAGGTGAGAGGGATATGCATCATGACATGATGTTGAGGTTAACTTTCAGAGGAAGGACATCCACCATCTGATCGTGCAAATCAGCTGAGTTAGTGCGTCGTTGATCATGATTAAGGAACGAAAGCGATCCCCCAGATGACAGAGAATACTCGTGCAAAGAAGGAAGCAGGCCCTAATGTATGTAAACTATGTCCTGGACAGATGTGAGTTCAGAATTGTACGGATGAATGATGAATCGGAGACAAGTCATGAGTTGAATCAGGAGGTTCAATTTTGATACAGTTGAGACTTGTCCTGATCAGATGCAAAGACCATCCAAGTATCTGTTTATTATTAAATATCATGGGGGCCATGATGCCCTCGCACATAACCATCTTCTTGGCCTGATTAGAAACAGCCTTAGACCTGATCTGTGATAGGAGCTGTTGGTCATTGCAAGTAATTCCTGTTGCATCTTAACAATTGCTTCCAAGGGACTGTGGATAAGACCCACTTGATACATATGGATAAACAATGCAGTATCTGCCAGGACATCTTCCTAAGATAGATGCAAAGGAGGGACGTAGTGGACAAACCAATTGATATATGTGCCAATACCTGTTGGCAGTTGACAGATCATTGACGTGACTAGCAGGTAAAGGTAATGTCATATTGGGATTTTTGTCCAGCTTTAGAAAGTCATCATCCAAAACCATTGAATCTGAAAACAGCAAGTCATGTATAACTTTCTCTTCAAATGAGGGAGGGGAGTCTTTCATCATGCCCAAGTTTGTGTAGATTATCCAAGGCTTGATCGATAATCCCTTGTGCATAGCTTAGCCACAGAAGAGTCTGATGAATCTGAGACGCAACAGGGACATGGCAATCTGCATATTCCAGGATCGAAGGGGGAATAGACTGGTCCGTACGAGGAGGTCGGTGAGGCATGAAATAGTTGAGAGCGTCCAGCAGATCCATGAAGGAAAGTGTAGAACCAACTTCCAGCAGGGGGATTCTCAACCCCATAATAGCCATCTTCATTGTCCGGGGCAGAATCAGATGGTACAGATGTCTGAAGGGTTCACGGTGGTGTAAGAAACATGTTGGGTTGAGACACGTTATCATCCACTTTCTTCTTGGCTAAGGGTGAGAGACACGGTAAGCTTATAAAAATCCACTACAGAGGGGACGGTAGAGTGTGCAATAATTTCCTCCATGCAGGTATCATCTCTGAATTTCCAACAGGATACACGAAGGTCGCTAGTGACTATGAAGCGGCCACACTTATGGCAAAATGACGTAATTTTTGAAGAGTGGCAAGAGATACCAACACTCACTTAATACTCATGTATTATAAACATCCAATAAGACTACTAGTTCTGTTAGTAGAAGTAAGTAACTATTTACTTAAACAGTCGAGAATAGTGTGACTACAACTAGAAGAGAGCAGAATGTAGGACCTTGTTTATGCCCATTTTCCCACCTTTATGCACAGGATAGGCTAATGGTGCTAATACAAGAATAACTAATTATTGTAATAGTTGACAGTGAAAAGGGCTTCTGTTGAAAATCTGAAAGTTTAGTTTAGTGTGATTAAGACAAAATACAAGATTTATGTCAATGAAGTAATGAAGGTAGAGGATTTGTAAGAATTATATGCTGCATGGTTGTAGATTTGGTTTAAATGCAGCCTTAAAGTATGGAAATTACTGTATATTAAGCATACAAACAGTTAAGGGTGTATCATACATTCTTTGTAGTTAGGCTCAGCCTATGCGTTCAATCCAACAATCTTCCGGGTTGAGTCTTGTGGTATTGAATTTGGTTAATAGTTTGACTACTTCGCTTCATAAATTATCTTAATCTCATTGGTTGACCAATACCATTGTATGCAAATTAGATTGCATATCTGAGATTAGGTGAATTAGGGTTTAACGTCGCGTCCAAGATGATTGCACTTATGTAGCGATGTGCATGCACATGTGTGTGTGTGTGGCTGCTTGTATTAGTCCGGACTGATGCCGATTTAATAGTGCCAGACTACTCTGATACCATGCTGCAGTTTAACATGAATACCCCACTCAGACACAGTATGCTGACTCCGAGCCGACCAGTCCATGTTTGAACCCCTTAATGCTGAGTGCCAGGCAAGGTCACAAGAAGTACCATCTTTTAACGTTTTTGGTATGACACAGCTGGTGATCAAACCCCAGACCTTCTGCTCTACCACTAGACAACGGAGGCAGTCTGCAGATCTGAGACACTACATAACTACCCGGTATTAGCTAATCAATTTGTGTAAAATAATTCATGACACATTCCTCCAAAACTTTTACATAGTTTGATGTTTTGATATTTCTGTGCAGACAAGTCACAATGTCAGCTAAAAGGCAAATCAACATGAAGTTTACTTAATCTTTGAATTTGAAACCCAATGAGGAACTCTGATTGTGTAACTTGTTACTACCGAATCAACCAATCACGTATTGTGATGTCACTGGAGACAGCACTTGCTGATCATATTTTGTTTTCATTACTGAGAGTCAAATAGCGTAACTTTGAGGTATAGTGACATTTAAGCATAGTTTCTGATAAATCTGATAAGCAAACAAGTCATGTATCACTGGGCCGGCTATATGTATCTGAATTTGTACTAAATTATGCAGGAATAAACACGCAACAAAACAGGAAGAGATATTTATTTGGCTGATTATTAATTTCAAGTGCCTTTCAGGCACCTAGCTGTCACAACTATCCGAGTATTTTTTTCAGTTTACATTGTTAAATAGGGACTTAATTACCAGTTGATTACTAGACCCATCTGGGTGAAACAGCGAGTGAACGTGATAAGGGTCGCTAATACGGGAGCCTCTCAGACAGATCGGGAGGTTTCACATGTGTGCCTTAAATGAATAACAGATATCACAAATTTGATTTTTGGTTATCAATAAATGTTTTTTGATTTTGTGATATTTGAAAAATAAATTGTGAAATTAAAAAAAATTAAATTGTGATTTGAATTTGAAATATAAAAAACGAATAATTACTATTTATTGATATCCAAAAATAATGCATGACATCTAAATATCAAGTTTGTGATATTTGACAGACAGATTTATTTGACCCATTGTACAAAATACATTTACATTTTATTTATCTAAGAGTTACCTAATTGATACTTTTTTTGTGTGTGTGTGTTTATCATTGCATCGTTGTTGGATAGTTGACAGAGTCTTTCTAAACAAAAATAATTATGATTAACTGTCTTTGGGATATACATTTCCCGCCGACTTGCATAAAGAGGACAGTTGTATATAACATGAAGTTTGTGATATTTGTACATTAAGTATTGAAATCATAAAATAGGGAATAAATAGTAAAGTGGTGCCTCACACGCGAGCTCACAATGAATGCATATGAAGTGAATCGTTTAATCAAGACAAATGCTTATACAATTGGAAAAAATACATAACCTTACTGAGTGCACTTTGAGTAAGAACACAACACAACAGACAATGACGCCCTCTTGCAAGTGAAGCGAGCACATACCTCGCTACTTCATAATGTTAGAAGTTTATGTTTATGCAAGCTCTCGTCGTTTTGAAAACACCTCTTGTTTCATGTATCTGTTTTTGTAACCTTAGTTATTTTCACTAATTTCATATTTTTATGTGTCTTTAAAGTGAAGATACATAACTGAAGAACAGACTTTAGTATCTAATCATATGACATAAAGGGTCATAAAGCTGCACTGACTGTTTTGCTAACGTTGACCCTCACTGGGTCAAATATACTGAACAGCATTGAAAACGCAACAGCAAAAAATCTTGAAATATTACAAAAACTACTTGAGCAATGACCGATTTTGATTAGAACAGACATAGACGGATTATTAAGAAAGACGACAAAGGAATCAGGAATACCACACAGTAATTACAACAAGTATTTGTCACAGAAGTGACGAAATGTCCCCCGCCTGTATATACACCATAGTACCAAATATGAAGACAATCCAGCGATTAGTTCTTGAGATATCGCGGCAACACCGTTTTCCAACTCCAAAAGCAGATTTACCTGCTGTGACCTTGAAAATGGGGTCAAAGTCACCAAAACCGACTGGTGTCTGCAGAGTCTGTATATACACCATAGTTCCAAATATGAAAACAATCCAGTGTTTAGTTCTTGAGATATCGCGGCAACACCGTTTTCAAACTCCAAAAGCAGATTTGCCTGCTGTGACCTTGAAAATGGGGTCAAGGTCACCAAAACCGATTGGTGTCTGTGGTGTCTGTATATACACCATAGTTCCAAATATGAAGACAATCCTGCGATTACTTCTTGAGATATCGCGGCAACACCGTTTTCAAACTCCAAAAGCAGATTTACCTGCTGTGACCTTGAAAATGGGGTCAAGGTCACCAAAACCGACTGGTGTCTGCGGAGTCTGTATATACACCATAGTTCCAAATATGAAAACAATCCAGTGTTTAGTTCTTGAGATATCGCGGCAACACCGTTTTCAAACTCAAAAAGCAGATTTGCCTGCTGTGACCTTGAAAATGGGGTCAAGGTCACCAAAACCGACTGGTGTCTGCGGTGTCTGTATATACACCATAGTTCCAAACATGAAGACAATCCAGTGTTTAGTTCTTGAGATATCACGGCAACAAACAGGTGGGACGTACGGACGGACGTACGGACGGTCGTGAATACTATATCCCCCGCTTCGTGCTTTCGCGCGGCGGGGGATAATTACGTCATCAGTGTAAGGAAGACACATAGGGTTAAAATGAAAAGTCAATATCTGGTATGCCCGCCATTGACAGCAACACAGGCCATGCAACGTCTTCTCATTGATCGAATAAATCTGCGAATAGTGTTCTGGGGCATTCCACTCTTGACGTACTGTATCTTCAAGTTCTCTCAGGTTCTGTACTTGCGGACGACGTGAGAGGCGTTGACCCAGATAATCCCATAGATGTTCAACTGGCGATAGATCGGGTGACAGGGCTGGCCATGGAAGCAGAGGTACATTATTGTTCGCTAGGTACTGTGTTGAAACACGTGCCGTGTGCGCTCTTGCATTATCTTGCTGGAAGGTGTGCATATCCTGGTGCTGATGAAAGAATGGGATGACGTGATTTGCCAATATGTTATTCCTGTAGTAAAGGGCATTAACTCTTCAACGACAAACATGGAGCTCTGTTCGATGGTTATGACTGATGCCGCCCCACACCATGTACGATCACGAACAATATGGCGATCCTGACGTGGTGTAGTTACACGACGTTGACCTGGACGCGGTCGATCTCTGGTGGTTCCTGTCTGCTGGTATCTGCTCAGTAGCCTGAGGACTGTTGAATGATGGCATTGAAACCGTTGTGCAACGACTCTACTTGACGTACCAACTTGAAGCATGCCCAAGGCACTTTCACGTTCTTCTGCTGTTAATCTTGGCATTTCTTGTGTCAGTACCCTTTACGTCTGCAGCAACAAGTGAAGTGGCTTTTAAAAGTCTGTCTTTTATAGCCCTATTCTGCATGCTTCCCGTGAAACAAAACACGTTTTCCATGATGTGCACGTAATTTGTTGCGTTTTGGCAATTCGCTCACAAAAAATTTAGGAATGTGTTTTGACGAGCTGCTATTCTTCATGCTTCGCCCAGAACGTTGTATATTACTCATTCACTTATATATTTTCATATGACTTAAGCCCGGAAAAAAATACATCCATTTTCATGGTGGTGCGTTTTCAATGCTGTTCAGTATATATGTAACTTTAAATCCCCACGTTTGTTGTACAGGGATCTGTATGGGTCAATGTCTGATGGACAAGCCATGGAGATCCGAAGTATTATGTATTCATAAATAAATTCAGAATTCTTAGATTAATGAAGAATTTACTCTAATTTTATTTGTTGTCCACATTGATTTTTAAACTTATATGTTCATAAATGCAAATTCATCTCGGAAGTCAAATCTTTTAAATAAAGAAGTCAACAACAAAAACAACAGACTGTTACTTTAATCAGTAACACACAAAACTGTAGACAACAATAACCACTCAGTGAAATCATTCAATGCAATAATGTATCCAAAGCACCACCCACCTCAGTATCAGCCAATCAGGAAACAGACAGTAGTCTGACAGTGGGTATGGCATATTCTAGGGGGAATTATGGGAACATAAATTGCTTTAGCCAATCAAATGCCATGGAATCATTTGCAATGTAATACAGGCAAACACTAGACAGATACACCAGCAGCTACGGTGTATCTGTTTACAGACTACACCCTCATGCACTCTTCTCTGCCTTTGTTAGAGGTCTGATGTCCAGGGTTGAAGAACACAAGATGTGTGGGCAGGTAAAACGAAGAGTATGATATTGTCCATGGCCCAGGCTATCTGTTTACAGACTACACCCTCATGCACTCTTCTCTGCCTTTGTTAGAGGTCTGATGTCCAGGGTTGAAGAACACAAGATGTGTGGGCAGGTAAAACGAAGAGTATGATATTGTCCATGGCCCAGGCTATCACAGATATGTGGGACTCGTGTCTTTTGAGTTCCTTTGTGGGGTGGGCTTCAGAAAATTGTCCTGAAGACAGATTATGAAGACATTACTGTTTGACCATTTTGTCTTACTCACAACCCACGGTGCAACCCACGGTGCAACCCACGGTGCAGGCTTTCAAAAGTTCCTGATGAATATATTGTCCCTTAAACACAAGGCAGGGAGAAGTTTGGGCATTCCCACAGCCAAAAAACATACTGGTCAAACACTGGCCATGAACTATGATTAGCAAGGGACTACTTATCACAATGACTGCAGTTGTTTATCCATAGAGCTATCTCCCTTGTTCATCATACCAACTTCCACATGGCACTTTCATAAGTGTGTATCATTAATAAGCCAAACATCTTCCTCTTAATTTAACAAGGGGCCTGGGTGGGAGCTGACACATTTGGGGTCGGTATCTCTCTTGATGCGATCGTGGGGAGGCAGCTCTGCAACAGGTGGGTCACTTTAGACGCAGTTATGCAGGATTAGTATCCAAATATAAAAAATGTCCAGGATTTTACTCGATTTTTTATATATCCTGCATTATTCCTTAATGCATCTTTATCGGACGGAATCTGTGGAGGGGCATACCTTCAGATGGGGGCTCTCATCTCAAAACTCTAATTCCTCAGCAAATCATTGGCTGTGCGGCCGGCAGCAAATGACCAATCTGTAGACGGGAGACCAAAAGTTAGGAATGCGGAATGTCCAGGTACAACGCAGCCATTGATGATAACCAAGTTAAAGTTGTAGACTGAAGTACCGAGCCGTATGCGTGGAGCAATAACTTTCTATTCCATGCCGCTAAAGGCGGGGAGGTCGAGAGGAGGCTAGGTCAGTGGTGTCTAGTAGTGGTGACCTGCTAGGCCATTACTAATGGACCAAAACTGTGCATGCCTTGCACGTCCTCCAAAGCGACATCTTGCAGGTAGTGACTGGCAAAGACTGTGTCCGATCGCCAGAAGCACCTCTTCATGATAGCGCATATGGAACAGTTACTGTGTAGCACCATGGTGGAGGCAACCGCCCAGATCTCATGCGGGTTGTTGGAGCTTGGAGGGCCCCATCCCCACAGCCTCCTAGGCCTGGAGAATGATGGCTCGCAGCCAGTGGGTGATTGTGTTGCGGCTGACTTCCGCTTGCGAGGTCGCTGATACCAGTACAAAGGACCAATGGATGTAACAACGCAACTCCCTCACCGGGCACAGGAGCTCTTGTTTGTTTCATCTTCTACACCCACATTGGGAGCTGATTCTTGGCAATAAAGTCCCAGCATAGTCCGAGATGAATGGCTCCGTGCGATCCATGCTAAAAGTGGACTACGTCACGTCGTCCTGGACGTGTAGTTCACTGAAACGGGCGGCTGTAGCGAGTGCAAGGAGGAAGACTGTCTTTTTCGTCAGATGGTAGAACAAGGGTACGCTGAAGTCCTCGACCGCCCAGGCCAGGGGATCCGGTACCGGCGATATGAATGTCGGTATCTAAGTCTATGTTTGGGACACTGCAATAAAGCAGCATGTTGTGGCAGCCTGGAATGGATTGGACCTGGAAATGGATCCCCAGTTGATCCACTAGGTGAAAGAAACATCTGTTTAAGGAGCAAGGGTGAATGAGTCGTTCCTTGGTTCCGGAAACACAAATCAACGGTTATGTTGTCCATCAAAACATCAAATAAGAAAGTGCCAGAATAAGCGCCTCCAGTTCTAGGTTGTTGATGTGCCACTGGTCCTGATCGGCGGTCTACAGCCATGAGGCAACCTGTCCCTCTAGGTGTGCACCCCATCGTTGAAGGGAGGCGTCTACGAATAGGTGTAAGAATATGTGTAATGAGGTCGTGAGTCCTGTCAAGGAGACGCCGCCTAAGACATTCGATTCCACTGTCCACCACCGGAGATGAGGTTTAAGGGGATCTGGGAGGACGATGGAAACTAAGGGATCCTGATACCTGATGTTGGGAGCCAAGAACATCTGGACTGGGCGCAGTTGGAGCCTTCCTCTGTCATCAAGTCCTGTCCAGTGGTTAGGAGGCCCAAGATGACTTGCTACTGACACAGCCTGCTCGGCTGGGACCAAGTGTAGTTGTATGCCCCCACTGGTCCCCGAGTACAGAGAGGAGGCAGAATAAGGGCGTCAACTCTGGCTTCCTGGGATTGATCTTCCAACCCAGCTGGAGAGGAGACAGACGGTGAAGTCCCTGTAACGAAGTGTCCCAATGATTCCAGGAGGCAGTCGTCGATATAGGCCTTGAACTGAATGACCCGGAGTTTGAGGTACGAGGCTATCGGTCTGCTAAGGTTAGTGAATAGACACGGGCTGAAGAAATTCCAAATGGGAGGACCGGCCATTGATAATGGACTCCCATAAAGATGAAGTGGAGGAATTTCTGGTCCTCGGGTTTGATTGGGATCCTCTCATCACGTGCCTGCATCTGTGTAGGCAACATTCAGAGGCCTGTTCGAAACCCAAGGGTGTCTGTCTGGTGGACTGGATAGGTGCCATCTGGTAGGTGAGCGCCAAGCCGGGTGTCATGGTGGTGGCTGCCGCCATGTAGACAGACGTAGTGGTGGTCGTCGGTGTGCTCTGGGCAGAGACGGAGACGACATCATGGTTGTAGTGGAGGCCGGGGAGTCCCTGTTTGAGGTAGCTGACAAAGCAGCCCTCTTACTAAGTGAGTTTCTGCGCCTTCTGTGACCTCTTGTTTTGGGACACATAAGACAACATACAATGACAAACAATTTACTTGCACGGGTAAGACAGGCAAGAAGAATATAGCACATGAACCATGTTCATCCATTGCATGGCCACGTAAAATATTCAAGATGACTTCTTGAAACCACAAGACCCCTGAGATTACCATTGTGTTCTTGAAAAAGAACACAAGCAGGTGTAAAAAATGATATGCACAAGTCATAAACATATAGAATGTACAAAATACAAACTGTATGCACAACACAAGCACAAGAAACATTAACTCAGGACATGAGAGGGTTTCAACAACTTTTATGAGCAGATAAAAAAAACAGATCTTTACTTAGCAAGTGACAAGAGTAACGTGGTGATCTGCGATGTCACTTCCCCTGGTCACGCCATAGCTGTGTGATAGGGTTGGCCTCTCAGCTAGTTGAAACAACTTCTTAAAGCAAGATCTTCACACAAGCTTTTTGGTATATGACATTTGCGTGACCTTGACCTTCAATGTCATACAAGCATACGAGAGAACATTACTTCTTGCAAACTAGGGTCTCCATACCAACAATATTTCCTGAATGAAACTATTTACAAGTCATTGCATAACCATCTATTATCATATATCATAGGTGTTGAGGTAGGTAGTTGGTTAGAGTCAATCTTAACTGATTGTAAAAACCTTTGATATATCATGAATAAATTTGAAATTTCATGAAATCAGGATTTCATAATTTCACCTCCAGCTACTTTGTCTTTACATTCACGTCATCCAAAAGTTGATATGACCGAGACCCCACAATATAGATTAGTTTCATCCAACAAAAATCATTTAGGCTCAATTTATCTTGTACATAAGCATTTTTTATCAACTTCAAAGTCATCCAATCATGATTACATGTGAGAACTACTTTTTGAAGTCATTTCAGGAGTGAAGAACCTTAAACTTACCTTGACAATTGACTCAGCCATGACAAGTATTGAGTTAATTATTGAGTGTCAATCATAAGTGATTTTAAACAGTTTAACTTTCTCTTGAATTAATCTGGATTTTTGTGAAATTTAACCATGTTTCAGAATTTGAACTCAAGTGAACTTGACATAACCCAGAAGTTGATTCAAAAGAGGCCTAGCCTTGAAGATTATTTACACTAAGTTTCATCAAATTCCATTCATAAATACTTTTTTCACACCTTGTTCATACTTAGTGTCCTTCAATGTCACCCAATCATATGTCCGAAAAAATTAGTTGTATTAGGTATAACAGATATTTGTCAAACGTGCCTGTTTGAAAAAAAATAATTGCTGGAGCAGGGCTCCAATTCATGAAAACAAATAAAGCAGCACAAAGTCACCAGGTGAATATAAGGTATGACCCCAAAAGTCTGTAGAAAAAAAATATGCTGTTGTCATTTGATTTCTAAATTTGGAAAATGCATTCACAAGTGTATAGGTCAAATGATGTTAATTTGCATGAATAGTTTAAAATTTATTAACTCTTACCTTTTGGAATTGTAAAAATCATCCTTCAAGTCTGAGAGCTGATGGTTTCCATGTTTTCATAAAATCCCTGTCACTGACATCATGGTACATGTTAAATCTTGCAAGATTGACCAACAAGACTGGTGATGAAAACGGTAGTAAACTGTTGTTCTCTTGTAAAGTTGCTGCACTCATGTTTCGATATCCCTATACAATTTGTACAGCTGACACTGTACGTGCTGGTACAGTACATATATACACTCATTTACTGGTAATTATAACCCTAATGCTCACACAGCCATTTCTGTATAGCTCACACTGTACATACGTCCTGCAAAACAGCTCACACTGTACACTTCAATGTTGCAGAGTTCACACTGGCTTTAAGACATAAAAGTTACTATATATGTAACATTCATTTTATTCTGTGTTCTTCACATAAACCTGGCAAGTGAACTGCAAGTAGAGTGTTTAATACCATTTATGTGCTGAAATGATGAAAGAATTCATTTGCAGATGTATATATATACAGTACATACCATTCTCATTTTTTTGTCTGTGCAGTCGGCAGCCAACTTCTTTGCCAGCCTTGTTACTTCTTCGGATGCCTCAGCAATACCTTTTGCTGTGGCAATCAGGTCCTTTTTGGTTCCCCCTTCCCCTCTGTGGACAAACAAGGAATAACATACAGGCTATTTTGACAAAACACCTGAATTCACAGCACAGGCACAGGCACTCATCAAACTTAATGAAATTTATTTCAGTACACGCACAACTGTCTGACTGCTTTCACACGCTGGCTTTGAATCCATGAAATCTTGAAATTGACAGGTCAAATCAGATTTCTTGTGTCAAAATAGCCAGTTTGTCTGCAGCCTAAAAAGTGGCTGTTCAGTCATACTCCAGTTCTATTGGTAATCACGCTGTACCAGCAGGCTCATTCCCAGTAAATCTACAGGTTAATTTTGAATTGGGTCAGCCCTAACATTTTATGACAATATTTAAAAATGATGTTGTAATAAATATAGTAGTTTTATATGCCTCGCTTATGTTGGTGTTGTCGGCATGCAAGAAATGGTGGAAATAAACAAATAAGTGACAAGAGAAGTAATTTCTTTTATCAAGTCTGAATCGAAGTCTTGACTTTAAAGAATAAAATCCATGGCATTGAGCAACCAGTCTTCATATTCATCAGAATTTGCTATCTAAAGTGAAAGACATGTTTTCTTGTATGAGTTATTGCAAATAAATGGGCAGTGGTCTCTGAACACACAGAAGACGTCTGACATCTGGCCCCTCAGCCCGCCTGCCCACCAGATACAACTGTATGTGTGGTAGCCAAAACTTAGATCATTGTGATCTGGTAAAAGTATATTTTAATAAAATACATATAAATTCATATTATTGTTCAAGTGCCAATCAGCCACAAATGAATTGCCTACTGTTAACATTGACTGACAGAATTTTATGTTATCCCTGTTTATATAAAAAATTATTGGGCAAATACTAGATCTAGCTCTAAAACGTAAACAGTGAATGAATTATAGGTGAAGTTATTTATCTAGTTCTATGACTAGTAAGCTGTCCATTCCACTCCATTCTAAATACATTGATAATGCATACAAAACACATTTTTGCTGAAATGAATTATCTTTATCGAAGCGTAATCATAATTTACTTTCAATGCTTATCAACTTCTTAATTAGAATTACATACTTTGGAAACAAGCATTGCTCAAAACACTTCCCCTTTTTCTTTTCCGCTACTGTCAGACATATTTCGAGAGTTGTGACAACAGGAAATGTTGTTGTGGTTTGAGGGAATGCGGAATGTAAAGGATACAACCAATTGTTTTCAGTTGCCGATGCCTTTGGTTACAATAGTGTCTGTGTGGTGATTCCAATGCAAACCCCTATTACGACAATAGTTACTGCATTTACATTGCATTTGGAACTATTCTTTCGCACTTTGTTGCTAAACACATGATATTGCTTACATTAATTCTTATAAAGCTTATTTTTATTCCAAAGATAGGAGGGCCTGAGTTAGTGTGGATCTTTCTCATAGACAGATGCCGGGAACACAACACGGCATGTCCAGTCAGTTTCTAGTTTTCTCCTTGCTGTCGTTGCTGTACCCAAATTTTACTCCTTGCAAAATTGTACTTTATAGCTTGGAAATTTGAAGAAATGACACTTGGTGCTTTTGTTTGATGAACAAGTAAACCCCCATGCAACACAATACCCTATTTCGTGCCTCCAATATACAGAGAATAATAAAAATCACTTCATTGTCATGTAGGTAAATGCAGTGTAAACTAAAGGAAACAGCGGAATTCTCTCCACTATGATGTCAAAGTTACAGCTAGGCCTCCAGCTGGGTTTTCAATAAAAATACATGCTGGTTGTGGGATAATGGCAGTTGTTTGTTGCTGTTAAGATAACAATGAACTCCCATGGGACTTTTATGGGGGTGTAAATATATACTTTGACTAATTAACATAATAAAAACTGAATTTTCAATAGATTTAATTTGATTCTTGTGGCCACTTCCAAATATCAAAAACAACTGAATGTCAATCAGTAGTTATGATTGTGTATAAATCTATGAATAGCACCTCTGTTTCATCATAGCCAATGTTCTTGCAAGTTGTTAACATCACACTAAAAGAAATATTAAGATTTTACACAGATGTCCTCTTCACTGTTAGCCATCCCAATCAGTCTTTAGTAATACCACATCTCGTTCCAAACATCTAAGTGCATGCACACACTGGGAAAAACATTACTTCTTTCTACTACATGTAGTTGCAGATCTATGGAGGAGGTACGATGGACTACTTCTTGATGTCCCTGATAGAGGTAGTATTCTTAGAATTATACACAATGACTATTGTTTGGTAATTCCTTCGAATACCCTACCTATTACACAGCAAGAATTCACTAGAGGGCATGGTGGAATAGCTGACAGTTTATGAAATATGAAAACATAGAAATGAGAGGGGCACATTTGGATGAAATTATGATCAAAATGTCAATTCACTTCATGGGTTGTAGTACTGGAATCCTAACACTGCCCGAATCATTCAGGGAAGAAAATGGGTGAAAGGCTACTGAGAAACTATAGCCTGGGCCCAGGGTGTATAGACCCTCTAGATCCTGGTAGATATCACGCAGATAGAAATTCAGAAAGGCTTTCTGGGACATTCACTCATAGCTGTAGACAACTTGCTCAAGAAGACAGAATTCCATGACAATAAGGATGTTGATAAGGTGCTGATCTCATAAGCTTTGCAGTTACTTAAAGGGGCACTGATCTAAAGCAATTCCCCGGGTCTGGTTGTTGCCTTTGTCATTGTTTTTTCCCTGTGAGTACCCGGATGATATGCAACGCAACTGAGCGTGACAAGAGACTGGGCTACCGTCTGCAAGGATAGCAAAATAAACTTGGGACAATATTTGTTTAACCCATTTTTGAACACTGACTGGTTAACCAATAAAGATTTCGACAAAAGGCACATGTTAATTAATTTCTTCAGCCTAAACAAACAGACAAAACGAACGGCGGAGATCATCGGATGTTGTCATTTGGAAATACCCCTGATTGTTATAGTTTAAAAAAAAGTATCCATGCAATGAAAGCATTTTCGGATTTCGGATTGTGTCTGGGGTAATTATTCAATCTAAATCCAGGTTTGAAGTGAGGTGAAATGCGTGTTGTGTAATATGCATGTGGCAGTCCAGCAAGAGATGAATGATCAGTTGATTTACTTTTTTTTGTAAATCAGTGGATCGTTCGTAGTCATCAAAGGATTAAGAGAAAATACATTGATTGATTATTCACTGTTTTCTTGCACGGTGGATATCTCAAAAGTGAGTGTTTACATGTCTAGGTTTACTGAAACAAAGGGAATACACTCATATCATGGCGTGAAGTGCCGATGTAAAAACAACATACTTTGTTCAAAGGGTTAACCGATAATACATTGATTCACTGCTCATTGTTATCTAACTCAATGGATTTTTTTAGGAACCATGGACATTATGAAAATAGTTGTCACGTGGGCTTTCTCAGCCGAACTTTGAGACTTGACACCTATGTGAAACACCTGAAACAATCCAAGTGATTAGTTGAGAAACGAACAGAGGTTATAATATCCCGAAACGATATATATATTTTAAAATATTTGATTGTTACAAAGACACGTGACATCCAATATGTTTCTTTGTACAGCTGCAGACGTTTGGGATATTGTTCCTTTGTGTGGATATTCACGGATACATTCCTCGAACAAGGAAGCTGCCTAAAATTATACACATAAATTTGGTAGGTTGTAATTATGATATTCGCATTTTGTTTTCCTTCATTTGCAGTAGCATTGGACAGATTCATTCTTGTTCCTCTATGTCTTGGTTGGGAAATTCTTCGATGCGCGATAGACGTTGTTTTCACAAGTCTTTTCCTATGTATGTTACAGGCAATTTGTGAAATGTGATTCTCTCAGGCAATTTATAAAATGTGTAAATATTTCAGTCATTTTGACTGAAAAATCTGTCCATTTCTTTAACAGATTGACCAAAATTGATTAAGACGATCAATAGGGCCTAAAAACATCACAATAGATTATTATGTAGGATTAGAAGCCAAACAGTATAGAAATGTACTTTTCATCTTAACATTTTCAGTCTCTTGGTGCTGATATTAAACATAACAAATTTTGGAATTTGTTGTCATAATAATACAAATGGACATATTTTTCAGTCAATTTGTAAAATAACTGAATATTCAGGCATTTAATAAATTTCCTAAGTGAAAATTTTGCACATTTTGATTGTAAAAATATAAACACGATAAAATAAGCAATGCAAAAAAAATATTTACTTTGTGTTGCAAGTCAAAATAGTGTAAACGTAAATCTCACAATTACCAAGCAAGTGACTTATCAAAACTTTGTCACCATTACCGATGCTACCCACAAAGATACCTACATTTGCTTATTATTTCCAAAACTGTATTTCATTTTGTTGATCAATGTGACCGTACTCCCTTATACTATCCATAAAAGTGACAAATGCGCTTACATATTGCGCAGCAGAGGTTGCTAACTAGCTTTTTGCTATATCATCCAGGTACTCATGGGAAAAAACAATAACAAACGCAACAATTGCTTTAGATCAGTGCCCCTTTAAGATTTGCTGGGAGTGTTCAGCATGACTGTAGCTTTCTGAGATAGTGTTTTTCAAAGCCTTTGTGATATCCTGATCAACAGTAGGCTTGCAGGAGATGAAAAATTGTTTCCTGTGGCGACTATGTTCTTGTGAAGCTGTGAGATAGTGTTACAGTGCTTACACTGGAAACAGTAGTGTGTCAGGGTGGTACATAGTTCCTCTTATATTATGGCAGGGATCGTGTATTGTCGACCTCTCGCCGTACACTAATTCTTGGCAATGGACACTAGTAAATATCTCAGTGTGGGTTTTGAGAATTCAGGACGTCAAATCATTCTTCAACTTCATCTTTTATTCTAATTATCAGTTTCATATTCTAACAGATTCTTGTTCTAGTTGAAGGGTGCCGTTGCCACAAAATACTAAGGTAGCACTGTCGGCTTGATTGACTGCAAAATAATGCAGAAACGTCTATGAATATACTAATATTTAGACGCAAATATGAAAATAAACGGTCACTTTAATAATGTCTTACTTCTCGGTTACTGAAGTTTTGTATTTAATTGCATATTTACTGTTTTATAACCTCTACGGTCCCCCACTCACAGCAAAGTCTCTTGCACATAGCGATACCAACTAAACAACAAAAAAGTTACTTCCCTTTACAACTTAAATGAAGACCCCTTAAATATAAAATTAATCCAAACAATTAATCAGAATCCAACACTCAAGAGTGATTCAACTCCAATCCAGTGCATGAGTGAGGGAGA
This sequence comes from Haliotis rufescens, assembly GCF_023055435.1. Classification (NCBI taxonomy): domain Eukaryota; kingdom Metazoa; phylum Mollusca; class Gastropoda; order Lepetellida; family Haliotidae; genus Haliotis; species Haliotis rufescens. The sequence continues at coordinate 41,769,282 of NW_025964334.1, read as the reverse complement.
AAAAGTGGATGACATGTATCCCCCGACACTCGCTGCAGTTGCCATGATACTAGCAGTCTAATACTACAGCCTTCCCTTCCTCTATTTTCCGGATGCTCAGCCAGCTTGTCTTAAAAACTTGCTGCTGTGGAAGGATCTTACACATCCCCTGGGGCAGAAATGTTTAACTTAAAAGCCATGATGACCAGTTCCATAAGAATAGGAATGGTATCAGAATGAGTGAGTACATTTTCTGCCAACATAGCGTCCCAGTTATCTTGCAATTGAAACATCTTTCATGCTCTAAGCCACATCCTCGCCAAAGAGTAGGTCATGCAAAACAGGGGCACAGAGCTCTAAAATGTTTTTTTCAGTTGAAGCTCAATCAGTTCTTTCCTCCAAAAGATAATTTCCGTACTGCAATTCATTTTTCCAGCTTCACTCAGATTGGAGACGATCTCCAAGAAAACATCACTCATCATTATGTCCTCTTACTTCATTAAGCCATGATTTCAGAATCATAGTGGCCGTCTTGATGACACCGAACAGCATCTTTGGCATTTTCATGTCTATTTTGTTTCTGCTGGTAAGCCATCACACAGAAGTTTGCTTACCTCTGGGGTATTAAGAAGCTGACAAAATGCCGGATTCTTTATGCTTTTCAGTTTCTGTGCCATAATGGCATCTTAAAGTTTCATCCTTAACAACAGTTGCACAAGTTTGGTAAGTTTGTTTTCAAGAAGCTTGCCATCCACAGGCAGAAGCAGTAGAATATCACACATAACATTCATAACTTCAGAAGTGCTGCCACCTGTGAAGATCCGGGGTAGAAATAGGTCTTCAGCTTGCCGTAAAAGGCGATTATGTTTGTCGCAAGGGGCGACCAACGGGATCGGGTGGGAAGGCTCACTGACTTAGTTGACGCATGTCATCCATCACATCCCATTTGTGTGGATCGATGTTCATGATGTCAATCACTAGATTGTCTGGTCCAGACTCGATTATTTACAAACCGCTGTGATATAGCTGGAATATTGCTGAGTGTGGTCCTTAAACAACAAACAAAATCAGAAGTGCTGCCATCTTGAGATCCATCATGTGAATGCGCAGACGCATCGGTTGTTGAAGTGAAACTGGAATCATGTTGAGCAATTCGGTGGCAATATACACATTCTGATGCAATTCCATTAAACAAGCTTGAATAAAAACATCATCATAAAAAAGAAATCACAGTCGTCATAATGGCCACCTAAGTCATTATGTTCATCAGTTTTTTCACCAACTTGTTTAGCATTCATCTTCCAAATTTCAGCGAGTAATGCAGAAGACATGTCAGGCATTTCATTAGAGTAAGGGATGGTGCGGGGTTCAGAATTCGATTATGGAGACTTTGTTGCCTTATGTATCCCTTTGGAAGTTTTGGAAATAGAAGTACCAGCTGTAGTGATACTGCAGTCATCTGATTTTGGACTTTTCACGAGGTCTGCTCAGTACAAATCACAAAGGGTAGGACATGCTACCATCAGCCTTTATTATGTAAACTATGGTCTACGAGTAATTATACACTTGACTTCTTGCTGTAGATTGTGTTTGTCTGGCTGGAAAATATTCAGCTAGACAAATCCCTCCTGGCTTCTAATCACCGACTGGTGCATGCTCTTAGCTATCTCATGTGATCCGGGAACATTACAGGATTAGCCGATAGATCTCAGTGAAAGCAACTTTTGATGAGATTTGGCAGGTTAGAAAACATTCTTGATTAGACTATGGACATGGAGTGATGATATGAAATTAAGGAAACAGCATGTGCGGGATTATGTATTTAATCACGTACTGGCTGGTTTGATAATGTGAGGAAGTTAATTTGCCTCCTTTTCTTTTTTCCGCAAAAATAACTGTGTCATGAAACTATTGTGAGTGTGTGTCACTTGCAGTTTTTGCAGTACACTGCTGCTCGCAAACTTTCCTAATTTACAGTATTTTCAGTATGTAGGATCTAACATCTAGCAAAATGGAAACATATCTACCAGGACAAGAAACGAGTGCATTTTATCGGTGTGAGTGCATTTTATCGGTGTGCCAAAATGATTGCATCACACACTTTGAGCAAATATCCCAGAAAATTTTATGATTGTGAATGAAAAGTAATATCCTTGCAATCTCATAAAAATGAGATTTTTATGATGCCTGTATGTCAGGATCTGGGGATCTCCTTAGGATAAAGATGGAAACTACTCCTACTACTACTACTACTACTACTACTAAAAGTGACATGTAAACATCTTACTACAACCTGAACAGAGATATAAGGTCGGTCATGTAATCTACAAAAAATACTATGATATTTGTCCTCAAATTTAAGCACTTAAGAATTAGGAGATAAACATACTGTGTTTTCAATGTAGAGCTAGCTTACCTGTAGATTAAACCACGCTAAATTGAATTTGGAACCGAACGCGAAGTTAGCGCGGTTAAATCTACAGGTAACCTAGCTCTACATTGAAAACACAGTATGTTTATCTCCATTCTACCATGACTAAATAAAATGCAAACTCTTTGGTGTTAGCAAATATACTGAGTGAAGCGGCATGGGTTGAGTTCAGTGTTTTGAGTGGGTTATCGATCTGAATTACGGAATCACCGAACAAAATATGGTGCTGTATATACTCAAGCAGTTTGTTTACACCGTAATACTTCACTCGAACATATGACAGGCATTGAAAGCATATAAGCATGGCAACTTGGTAAGCTAACATGAGGTGGGCATCCCTAAAGAAAACAAAGCAACATTGCACGTCACCATTATGACGTCATATCGCGCATTGTGACGCAAAAGATATGACGTCACAGTCGTATATAGAAAAGCGCCAAAATTCCGAGCTCTGTTGTCTCCAAAACGTAAATACATTCACTTTGTTGATTTCTGTCATGTTTTTCTGCACGAAATGTATTGCCACACATCCATTGAATATTGTAGTAACCGCATCTGTGCATTTTGTAACCTGTAATTGTAGATATAATTATTTCAATATGCCTACCGACAATGACTGAAAATAGTACTATTCTATGAATATTAGCTTCCGCGGTGATGCGGCCGTCAAACCAGCTGTTTCAATCAGAGGGGGTTTATTGTGATTTAATAGCATCTGATTGACCAATCAGAATCGAGTAAATTCCAAATTCATGGTAGAATATTGAATAATAATATTACTGAGGAATATACTTGAATTGTTTTCTTTTTATCTTTTGTAATGGAATATATAATCATGGACTATACGTTTTCAAACTGCATGCCATCTAGCTATAATCGACAAGGCACCTCCATTAAAGTTTGACCTAATTTTGGCGATATTCTCGCTGCACAAAGCGAAACGATTCCTCTTGGAGGACTGAGGAATGGGAAGCCGTATAGCATGACAAAGGATATACAATAAAGAGCTGCAGGCAAGCTGACATGCGTCTTTGTTGTTGATTAGTGCATACACGATTTGAACGCTATCGGTCAACATCATTTTATGCATGGTAGAAAACTACATAGTAGCCCTGCAGAGAATTCAGTAAACGAACAAGTGATAACAAACTTGGTCAATAAAAATGTGAAACATGAGATACTTTATCACTAAACATGATGATTTAACTTTCAAAGTGTATTTTCTATTCTGCTAGGCATTGTTTTATATTCCGAAAAAAGATTGCCATGTGTATTTTCTCATAAACTAATTTGGAAATAGCAATATACCGGTGATTTGGTTAAAAATTACCCAATAAATAAACTTTAAAGAATTTTGATGCAATGATCAGATTTATTGTATCTGAAACTATTATTTTATCAGAAATAATATATTCCAATGGCCCATCTTTTTTGTTGCAGCTTTTACTGTATATATTTAGAATAATAATAACCAAAAGCATAGCATTTTGGAACAACTGATTGCTATTGATGGATATTTGTTATGGATGGAACAATTTAATCAGTCATCCTTGAATAATTCTGCTTCCTTGCTGCTGCAAATGAATGAAAACAAAATCCAAATATTGTAATTAAACAGACAAAAGTTATATGTATAAGACATGTATCAGGCAGTTTACTTGTTTGAGGAATATATCCTTCAATATGCACATTAACGAACAATATCCCACACATCTGAAGCTGTACAAAGAAACTTGTTCAATGTCACATGTCAGACCTGGATTTATAACCCAATCTTAAATTAAATAATTTCCCCCAAAAAGAGAAATGCCAAATACAAAACCACTGATTGATATATATCCTTGACAAGTTGACATACCAGGCATGGCTGAACGTTATTGAGTTATTCTGCAGGTCTTTGTCAGGTAGTCTGAGGGGTTCTACCACTAATTATACCTGTAAGAACATCATTAACTGAGCATCATGTGAATGACGACATATACACAGATGTAGATTATACCATGAAACATGCATGACAAGAAGGGAGTAGTAATTGTTGTATTACAAGCAATTTGTTTGCAAAATAAGGGTCGTTTCTGTTTTAAGCATTAAGTGAATTTCATTTTTGCAAAAACAATACATACACATATTTGCTTTATCCTAAACTCATATTTGTACATATACATTTATACACGCAGATGAATCTGCAAGGTGAAAGATTACATCCCATCAAATGTGAGCACTCAAGGGGATTCCACCATGCTGTCAATGCATTTGCCCCCTCGCTGGCGGTTAACAAAAACAATTCGAGTAAAAGCTGTACCATCTAGCATGACAAGTAATGGGTCCTGAGGATGAGCACCGCTCGTTAACAGTTGAGATACATGACTGCGCATAGCACACACATGGCAACACATGTTTTACTGCATGCACACTGAGGGTCACACCCCTGCAGAAGTTGCCTATTTTTGAGGTTTTTAGTGTTAGTTCGAACTTAGAATAGTCAACTGCAAATTTAACAGAAGCAACAGACAGATTCACTCTAGGACAAAACTGATTGTATGTCAACTCCTCCCAAACGTAAAAAGGCAAAGAAAGCTGGACAAAAGGTTGCCTTGAGCATGATGTCCATGTATGGCGAAAAAAAGGCCATGGTTCAAGGTCAGTACTAATTGTTGTAGCACCATAATTGTAACTTGAAAGCGTATTTGTTTTTTGGCACCGGATGTCTTCTTTACAGACCGCATGATGGTCTCTAAATGCAACACGGTACCATGACACCAAGGCATTGTGTACCCCATGACATAGATAGGCAAATCTAACCCCGCTCAGATATTCCCAGATTATAGAGTATGTCAGTCCAAGTTTGTAATGGCAGTGAGACACAAAATTTAACAATATTTGTTCTGTGAGCTGAGGTAGAACACGGGGAAACCACACCACACCGGACATACTCATAAATAACAGGAAGGCTCTTAACCCAGAGTCGTACACAGTTCTTGTATGCTTGGAGATCGCTTGTGACCAGAGGCGATCTAAGTCAAGATCGGAGGCATTGTTAGGTCTTTGAGTTGCAGGCAGGGAGTGGGGTGTGGTTGAGACCTGGGAGCTAACTGACAGAACTTCTGCATCTGGAAACGGGAAGAAGCATCTGCTATAAGATTGACACAACCTGGCATATGTACGGCGCTAAACACAAAGTTGTACGTTGCTGAGGAGCTTTCGTTTAGTGATTTTCTTTTTTCAATCAATAGATTCCATTATCTGCAGAATTCTGACAACTGTAGCTTCTGGGAGATGGGCTTCCATGTTCTCCGAGTCTAGCACAATGCCCAAATACTCTAAGCACTGAGTGGGGCCGATTGTCTTATATAAGGACAATGGAATATTTAGGTCTGCAAATAAGTTCACCATTTTCTGCATTGTGCCCACTCACACAGTTTCATCAATTGTGAGAAAGTCGTCCAACAGGTGGAGTATATGGGTTACACTGTACACATGCTCAGCAATCCAGCAAATTGATTCAGACAGTTGATCAAAGAGTTCGGGGCTGGATCCAGATCCCAAGACAAACCTTGTGTAATAATAGAAGTGTTCGTCCCATTGAATTCCATGAAGATGCCACATAGAAGGGTGTATGGGAATGAGTTTAAAAGCATCTGCATTATCAAACTTGAACATGTGCGCCCTGGGTCCAATAGTCTTGATGATCTCAATAGCATCATCTACCTTCACACAGGTCAGTGGATGGCCTTCCTTGCTGATTAATGAGTTAAGACTAGGGTGTTGGTCATCATTGTGAGGTGATGATAGGTCCACGATCAACCGCTTCTTTCATAAATATATTTTCCTTCCCCGATGCCAATTGGGTTGACTCTGTGGGAAGGGAAATGAAAAGGACCTATCAGAAAAGCCTTGTCTAGTTCTTGCTGCAAAAGGGTAATGACCACCTCTGGATTGTTACGAGCTGACAGTAAATTACAACAAATCTTGGATTGTGTTGGTGGATTTAAAATACCGGTTAGAAAAACATGAGTCAGTCCATGAATGAGCGTGTTGACAGCTCCAACTTTTTCACAGGTACTCAGTTTCTCAGCTAATACCCTGACATTGATTGAGGGTGGAGTGCATTGTAGTCATTGGTTACGCTTGGCTATCTGACGATGGTCCAGAGTTCCATTGTGTTCTGAACCACTGTGCTGGTAACACTTAAACTGGGAGTGTGACTTGTGACACATAAGACAAATGTGCCTGAATTTGCAGCTGGCATGCACACATCGATCGGCGTTCCACTGGCCCTGTCATCTGCTCTTGCGTGTCACGTGCCGGCAGTTGTTGGTTGGTGGTGTACCTGTTGGCATGGTTGGTAACCACAATGAAGCAAAATTCTGTCATGTGACCTATATCCTGGCACAGCTGACAAGCCTTGACATGCTGGCCTGTGAATATCACCCTGTAAAGGTCTGTGTCGACCTTACTCCAATCCACTTTCCAGTTCTGTTGCTCGAGTAGGGCTGCTGCTTTAGCCGAAAACTTGCTATGATACTGGTAGAACAGTTGGTTGCCATACTGGGCATGCATCTCCAGGATGCAATGCTCATACTTGTCTTACTCCTTGTCTCGCTGTGGCAACCTGATGCACATAATACTTTTATATCTGGCAAATGCCACGACGAACATATTAATTGTCAATGGCATGGTCATCCTGGTGTTGACCTGTGGTTTCAGGAGCATCTGTGTATTGTTGACCGCGAATGCCCTTGCCGATGTAGACATTTCGTCTGGGATCATAAGTAATGCCAGATTTATATGCTTACCCTCCCAGATCTATTTGCGGAGAGTAGGTGAGACGATCTCCACATCCGGTATGCTTGTGAGTGTGGAGTTGCTCACTGGTGCGGGCTGTTGCCCCTGAACGCCAAGGGGTCGTCGGCAGCATATCTGGCTGAATACAGAGTAAATGGTCACGTCTGTGGCATGAATTGTGGTTCTATCTCTGTCTGGCTGAGATTGGCACATACTTGCTGTGTTGGCAGGCTTACAGGACTGTTGGTGTCGACTTTTCGGGCCAATGTCACTACTTGTGACTGTAATTGTTGAACCATGGACACCAATGTTGATAATAGTCCCTATTCCATATTGGACCCTAAATTCGACATGGATTCCTATGGTTGGGAATTCTACAACGGGGCACCGTCGCCATTGTTGTCTGCCGCTTTGTTCAGGTTGTTGGAATATAATTCCTGATATTGTCTCCTCGTCAGACCTTGAGGTGGTCGAATGCCTAGGGTGTTGCTGATGTAAGTAGTCATCCGGTCTGTCGACCAATTCCTGGGGAATACTGAATTGGGTCGTATGCGAGTATTGATACTGGAGCAAAGGCGTGTGATGGTGCTCCAAGGTCTCCTGCTATGTTTCTGCCTGCGAATCGGGAGGCATGATTAGTATGGATAAAAATTTAGGTTGCGGCGACACTTGACAATGGCGATGGTGTTAGATTGATCGCAAATAGAAATATTTTTTTTGTGGCTGAACAAGCATATGGCATGGCGACCGACAACATTGCTATTGAGCTTGAGTGGAAATATCGAATATAAACAGACGTTATTGAGTATAAGTTTTCTAATGGAAAATATCATGTACAGAACACAACTGAGTTAATATAAAATAAACTTTGTATACAATGTTATTCGGGTTTCGTATATACAAGCTGTGTTGCTCATGTGACACAGTACTAGTGCTGAAGTTGTGATTACCTGGGACCCACGACGTTTGTATGCACGTACCTGTGACAAGACTACCAAACTTCAGTAATACGAATGCGCTCAAGCAGTTTGTGTTATTATAAACCCAGTAAATTTCATTGACAATCATTTAATTGCCAGTTTTTAGTGATACATTTAAAATAATAATAATAACCATAAGAGTAGCACTTTGGTACACTTTTTATAACTGGATAGTGGCATACAGTCAAGTCCCGTTAATCGGACATTGTAGGTTGCATATGATTATGTCGGATTAACCAGTATGTCGGATAAAAAGAATTTAGGTAATATCAATCTTCGTGATCGAAAATGAGAGGACTACACGATAGATAACGATTCAAACATGTTGTAATAAAAAAAGGTAAAGGGAAATATTCATATTGTTGTATTACATTGTTAGCGGAATATGTTTTCTAATCATGCAACCTCTAAAGTTTAACGCGAAACTATTGTCACGGACTGTATGACTGATTTAAAATACCTTTTTATAGGATAGTCTGGAATGGAAGTCGTTAATTTGAAACTTGTGCCGCAATGCTTAAGAAAGCAGCTTTCTTAGTGGCTAATGTGGACTTCCTGTTAGTAATTTCATTGGTCGGTCAAAGTTTGCGAAAGATTCTGATGTGACCTTTAATGGAACGTCTTCAGTGGTAGCAAGAACTTGTGAAATTAGGTTTATCAGAGCAGAGTGAGTGTCAGTAACTGTCAAGTATCATGTGTATGTGACCAAAACACAAAAGTCTGATTAGCAAATAAAAGCTTCCAGATCCCAGGTTACAACAGACCAAACATTGTGTCATCTAAAATAACAGGGCCCTCTTGCACAAAGCGATCTTAGTTCTACGACTATTGTAAGCCAATGTTAAAGTATGTGACTTACGATCATCTTAATTAGCGCTAAGATCATTTTGTGCAAGTGGGCCCTGGTCGAACAATTGCCCCCTTGCTGATCCGAAGCCCAGTTTGTCAGGTTGTTGACACTAATTGGCATCTGGTGATTACGCGGGTTAATTTAAGATGTGCCAACAAGACGGCTGGAAGCTTTGTTTCCCTTTAAAAGTATTTCAGGTATAAGATATCTTTACCATCTGTCTCCAATTTTGAACAAAAACATAAAGCAGCCCCCTGCAACAGCTACAAAACAAAACTTATAGTTAAATTCCATAAGCTGAGCTGAAGAAGAAGTCGTCATTAATGCAAATAAGAAAATAGTCAAAATTATCTTACCGTACAAGTTGACTAAGTTTTGCCATTAACAAAGCCATCTTCTTTGCAGCAGAAATAATCTCATTGTCTTTGCTGGACCATTGTTTAGTCTCCATGTGTAAAGCATGTGCAGCCATCTGAAAACAGAATGTATCAAAATACTTGATGCTATGAGAAAGTTAAAACCAAAAGATTTGCTGTTTAAGATATTAGTACATAGCATGTAAACTAACATCTACTTGTCATACAACTACCATAATTTTCTTGAGTATAGTGCGAACCCAAGTATAATGCGCAACCTGCTCTAACGGATTCAGTATTATTGAGAAAAAAAATCGAATATTATGCGCAGAAATAATCCACCAACAACGTGACTTGTTGGGACGATCCTATACAACCATGATCATTCGCAGGGTCTTTGGATATCGATCCTCCAAAAGACTTATGAAGCTGGACTCTGGCGCAGATGCTTAGTATATCCTGAACTGGCTGTACATCATACTTGGTGGGATAAACTAGGAAACCTGGATGCGACAGCAGTTGGATGAGAAACATCGCGTTATGCTGGAGCTGATTCCTGTTTGGAGCTGAACTAGATGCATTTGTGCAAACCTGATGATCAGGCTGTGATCCATATGAACAGCCAGGGAGCTATCGATATGCGCAATGGAAATTCATAACAGTAGTCGTTTAGAGGAGAAACTTCAGGGATCCAGGATAAATAATTACATGGAGACAAGCAGAGATCCAAGAACTGGTCCCTGATGGAAATGCAACTTGTATCCCTTTCTCACAACTTTGAGAATCCAGTGGTCAGTCGTGATATGCATCCAACTTTCGTCAAATGACTCAAAACATCCTATCACTGGTCTCGGAATTGGTGTTCGCAAACTGAAGTTAATTAACAAATCCAGGTCTATACGCTTCGTGACAGTCAAAGATGGCATTCACCTCTTCCCCTTGCAGCGGTCCTGCCTACTGCTCTATGTTTCTGCTCAAAATGTCACAAGCTATCCCTTGTTTTGGTGTTCAGAGGCCATGTAGATCTATCCTTCCATCTGCTTATGTGGAAAGATTCCTTCCCTGATGGATAAACTCTCTCTCAACAAAATCCCGAAGGCCGACTCTCAAGATCTCTTGGATTGAAAAGCTGAACTGTGGGCATAAACTGACAAATTGATGGTTGAATACTGGAACCTATTTGTTGTGTCTTGGTGCACTTCTTCAAGGACCCTATGTAGCTTCTTGTTAGGTTGAGCCAGGACAGATATCTTGTCTTGTTCAGTCACCGCTTTATGCCGGACTTGTGAGATAAGGTGTTGCCTCTGAGACCGTAACAGCTGGCTCGACATCCAAACTTGGGAAGACAAGAGATCTTCACTCCAAGAGGCTATGGATGAAGGCTACAGATGATCTACACACAGTGACTGGCACATCGCCTGAAATGCCCTCATAAGAATCATGAAGAGGAGGTATGACATAGTATACTCCTGCCAAGACCCATTTAATGTACGCCCAAATCTCCATAGTATGTCTACTGACGAAGCCCCTTGACCCTGGCCATAGGCAATGACATCTTGGGTGCTGGCCAATTTCACACTAATTTGGACTGTCTGGAAAAGTATTATCGTACGTTTGGTAGATGCGCCTTTTCATCTGAGGTAGAGGCAAGTTTCATTGGTATGATTTATCAATTGCTTTGCATGACTTGGCCACGGGAAGGTAGGAAGAAGTAGATGGGCTGTGACAACCAGCATACTTAAGCATTTGAGGTGCAGACTCTTTCTCTACATTTAGGATAGAGGTCCAAAATAAGACCTGTAACTGGCCTCAAGTAGTTCGACAAAGAAATAGCCGGGCTCATAGTTGTCCATAGGTGGCCACTCAAAATCTATATTTTCATTGTTCTCAAGGTCTGAGTCATCCCTGTTCCCCGTGCGATATCCCAAGGGGGCGTTATCTGGCTGGTCCCTGTGTGGTACATGGTTCAGTGGTGTCCAGTGGTGACCCGTCTTGCACAAACTCTCCACTGGACGACAGTCTATGATTCAAAACATCAGTAGTGTCAGTCTGATCATGATTGCCTACCCTAATGGTGAGTGCATTCTGCTGATCAGTTCACACATTTTTGCAACATAATTATGTTAACAATATTGAATGAAATCCTGACTAAAATTAACATAATAGATTACAAACAAAAGGCGAGATACACAATGAACACTTTCTTAGCCAGACATTGTAACAAGAGTAGTAACTTGCATACTTCAGTACAGATTTTGCGAAATGCCATTTCCGGTGTTTCTTAATCACTGTAATGTCTTTAATTTGGAAACAAAATTGAAACTCATTGTCTGTGTTTATTATGCGCATCCCCCTGTACAGATCTGTTTTTTTGGGGGGAAAAATGGTGCACTATATGCAGGAAATACAGTAGTCAAATATTCCTGAGTACCCTGTTATTTTTGTAATTGTACTTCAATATACCTGTTTGATATCAAAAGCGATGTTCTCATGATCACAAGTCTTATAGTGAGATTGTAAAATAGTGTTAAGAAAACTAATACTAATTCACTGGCTTTTCACAACATGAGGCAAAGGTAATCATGAAAACATGCATCGCCTAACTGGTTGGTCAACACAGAAAACTTCTGTGTGCTCTTGATTGCATACATTGCATAACATCAAGAGTCAATGAAGTTGACTTCTGTTATTAACAACAGTACAAAAGCTTCAAAAGGCTGCTTCAAATAGGATTAAAGGAGACAAATCTATCAGGATTTTACACATAAAGGAATACATCTATGTAATTCTTGTGGATGGTAAAGGTTAGAGATAGACATTCCAATTAAGTTTACACATGTTAATCACCATAATGGGTTGATTTGGCTGAGGAATGGGGAAAGCTGTTTCATCCTCATCATCTGTCTCTGGTGGAGGTGGCCGGGGAGGAGCAGTCTCGTAAGGCAGGGGTGGACGAGGTGGAGCCGTTTCTGGAACAAAGTTGATAAGGTGTCAGGATTAATGAACATGGTGTGGCATAAAGCACACCTCTGAGGACTTGAATGAAAATGCCATCATAATAGCTTGGGTAATCTATAGACCTAGACCCAGAGGTTTTCCCTACATCAAGTGCTTCAATCTCAATCAACCAAACTGCTTATTATACTTAGAAACTAACACTTACATGCACAACATTTATTAGAATTCACTTAAATCTGAATGAAATGATGTATTACAAAACTGTCCCTTGTGAAATGTAGTGATGTAGTGATAACACAGAACCTATATTAAACATGCAAGACAAACAGACATGAAAAGATGAATTTGCAAAATATCATCAAATGACAACTGATAACTGAATTACTTTGCAATGATTACTATTTTTTACCCTAAAAATATTTACCATTGCATGAAAGTTATCACTTTAGGTACTGATGGGTTACCCATCTATCTCATAACGTAACAATGTGGATGGAGGAAAATTTCAGCTAAAAGGTCATTTAATTGATCAATTTGTATTCTACCAAAGTTCCTATTGCATCAATTAACAGTGCAAGATGCTCCCTTTCACTGGTCAATGTAAGTAAGTGATTACACAATTTTGCAAGTCAAGAATAATGCCTAATATATTTTTGGTTTTAATATAAAATATTCTCAAAAGCTACCTTGCTATGCAAGGAAAGTTCAGCATTAAGACTCTCTTTTGAAATGCTATTTTGACATGTTAAAAGATGGATAAAAATAGCCCCACTTAGCTCAACTGTCTTGTAGCTTACATGGTTAACAGCTCAAAATGACGAAATGTGAGTGAGTAAAGTATAAAATGTTGCTTTGAACAGCATTTCAGTTATATCATAGCGTGACCAGTAAATCTGGGAGGAAGACCTGGAGTGATGCAGTCGAAGATATAAATCAATTTCATGGGGAAAACCCACGACCATGGGTGTGCTGCTTACAAATCTTGGATCACAGATTTGAAGCCATGAATAGCAGATTGTGGCACAAGCAGGGAACACTAGTCTGCACTATGACCAGTTGAGGCACATTTAAACCAAAGGGACACCCAAACCAGTCTCCTTAAATTTCAGCTTCATCAATTTCAGAGACATAGGATATCTAGACAAGGTCAAAGTCAGCAGTAACCAGAAGACAAAGCCATCAATATTGCTTTCAAATATCAAAATCACAAAAAAAATACTGTCATGTATGTGATTATACCAATCAAAAGTATGTTAATCCTCAACTTTGTGAGTACAAATGCCCCAAACCTTGGTAGATTCAAAACCTTCACTACAGTCCTTCTCTAAATGCTTTATACCTTCCGATCAAGTGAATTATTGAGGGCATTTTTCTACAGGTGGATCTTTTCATTTAATAGTAATGTTAAATAGTATAAAATTTCGAAAATCTTAAGAATGATGGTCTCCAATGGAAGGAGAACATCTGTCACCAGCTGCAGCTGTCCAACACAACCAGCAGTCCACCATCACAGATATGAAAACACAATTCCTTCACTTCATGTAAAACAATCATCTGTTAAATTGTGAGTATTTTTAATGAGAAAAAAACCAACAATTAATAATGGGTTGCATGGTAAGGGATGTGTTAATTGTCAGTAACAATGTTCTCAGCTGGACAACTAAAACCTGAAACAAAAAAATTAGTAACTTAATTGTGCTCAGCGTGTATGCCTTTCAAATATCTTGACAGTTATACCCGTAATTGCTTAAAAAATAATACAAACATGAAATATGCAGCCATATTTCATAGTTTTCTACGAAAATGTCATACAATGTTGCCTTACACAACAAAGCACAGTGATGGTCTCTGCAACAATTTTTGCTAAAGATGTTAAGTGAACAATTTGGGTTTACAATTTAGCTTAATATGTGAGGAAAGCCAAATGGTATACAGGCAGAAGACATTTCAACTTTGGTAAAACTAAAGGGTATGGGTATGGTGCTGACACAAACGATCACAACTGGGGCTAATCTGTTATTTGAAAGCATGACCAGCCAGCAACGGAGCCTGGCAAAGATAAGAGATGCATCTCTGCAGAGAGATATGCAAAAGCTCAAACATCATGAAGACCCTTACAGTATTATTCCTATTCACATGCTGAAAAAAAAACAACTTTAAAAATTTAAACTCAAATCATAATTAAGTAACAGTGCGGCCATGAAGACACATCAGGCTGAGCAATTAAGTTACAAATAGCCAAAGGAAAGGAACTGTTGCTCACCAGGTACATTCATATTGAGCAGAATGTTACACACAGCATAATCGTTTTGCTATCAAGGAAGGACAGGGCAGCTGTTAATTGATTACCGGAATGTAATTTCTGGTCTGCTTGAAAAGACAATTTAATGCCAATCTACCATTCTTTAAAACATCAGTATGAAAACAAACATTCATGTATCAAATCATATTTAAAGCAGTTTCTTAGTTCTTTAAGTGCTATATTGTAGTCATACCTACCACACAAACTTTCTCTGATATGGCAAGCCATTTTCACTTTTATTAAGGAATTACAGACAACTTCAATTGTTTTAAAGATATCTTGAAATGAATTGAAGATATCTTGAATGGAATTGAAGATATCTTGAATGGAATTGAAGATATCTTAAATGCAGATAATTGTAGATATCTGCAATAAAGTTTAAGATATCTTCAATTGTTTTAAAGATATCTTGAAATGAATTGAAGATATCTTGAAAAGAATTGCTGATATCTTAAATTCGATTATTGATATCAAAATGTTATTTAAAGATATCAAAATGTCATGTTTTGTTATGATGTCATTAATTCAATTCCTGATATCTTGAAACTAAATACAGATATCAATGATTAATTATTGATATCTTCAATTGTTGCCATTATTAAAGATGTTACATTAATAATGTTACTTAAATTAGATAACTGATATCAATAATTGATATAAAGATATCATCAAAAGTATTAATGATATCTTTAATTGGATGTTTGATATCAGTAACGGTCAGAATTAATGATATCTTGAATTGAATTAAAGATATCTCTAATTGAATTAAAGATATCTCTAATTGAATTAAAGATATCTCTAATGCATTTGTGGATATGTATAACTTATTTCAAGATATCTTGAATTGAATTTAAGATATCTTGAATTTATTTCTAGTATATTTATGTACTGTAGGATGGTAATTGTTTAATGATATCTTAAATACATTTAGAGATATCACAAACTAGTTTGTTGATATCACCGTAATATTTTAAGATATCAGTAATTGTATTATGGATATCAGAAATGAATTTAAGATATCTTTAATTATTTTTTGATATCTTAAAATCATTATTGATATCTTTAAATAAAATACCGATATCTTTAAAACAATTGAAGATATCTGTAATTCCGTAATAAATGTGAAAACGGCTTGCCATACTCTGAGCCTTATGCCACATGAACAAATCAAAATCATATTATGGTCCTACCCTAGGGACGAGTCCAAACCCAGGTACCCAACCTCTATTCCTGACCCTAACCAGGTACCAGCTGTAGGTCTCAAGGCATTATCCAATTGGAAATTGTTTGAGCAGAGCCCTGGCAAAAAGTATTAAGGTACACTATAAAACAATCTGGTCACAAATACACTGAATTTGACTGAAGCTTTATCTTTATTTAAACATATAAAAGTCAAAAGAAATGTGAACATTAGTGACTTGTAGTCTAACCATGGGGAACATTAGTGACTTGTAGTGTAACCATAGGGAACATTAGTGACTTGTAGTGTAACCATGGGGAACATTAGTGACTTAAAGTGTAACCATGGGGAACATTAGTGACTTGTAGTGTAACCATGGGGAACATTAGTGACTTAAAGTGTAACCATGGGGAACATTAGTGACTTGTAGTGTAACCATGGGGAACATTAGTGACTTGTAGTCTAACCATGGGGAACATTAGTGACTTGTAGTGTAACCATGGGGAACATTAGTGACTTGTAGTCTAACCATGGGGAACATTAGTGACTTGTAGTGTAACCATAGGGAACATTAGTGACTTGTAGTGTAACCATGGGGAACATTAGTGACTTGTAGTCTAACCATGGGGAACATTAGTGACTTGTAGTGTAACCATGGGGAACATTAGTGACTTGTAGTCTAACCATGGGGAACATTAGTGACTTGTAGTGTAACCATAGGGAACATTAGTGACTTGTAGTCTAACCATGGGGAACATTAGTGACTTAAAGTGTAACCATGGGGAACATTAGTGACTTGTAGTGTAACCATGGGGAACATTAGTGACTTGTAGCGTAACCATGGGGAACATTAGTTACTTGTAGTCTAACCAATGGGAACATTAGTGACTTAAAGTGTAACCCTGGGGAACATTAGTGACTTGTAATCTAACCATGGGGAACATTAGTGACTTGTAGTGTAACCATGGGGAACATTAGTGACTTGTAGTGTAACCATGGGGAACATTAGTGACTTGTAGTGTAACCATGGGGAACATTAGTGACTTGTAGTGTAACCATGGGGAACATTAGTGACTTGTAGTGTAACCATGGGGATCTAGATAATTTTGTCATAAAATAATAAATCTCATGACTAACCATTGGTCTGGGTGGACCTGTGGGTACCCAGGTCCTACTCCGTACCCACGTGTCCCGGCCTTATCCTACACATATTCATAATATTTCAGATTTCTAAGTATTGGGCATCATAAAAAAAGATTCTTAAGGGGTTTCAATGTCGAAATATTACCATTATAGAAAATGTATTCCGGTTTTTTTCCTAGCACAAACAATCTGAATCCCATTGGTTTGCTACACATCATATCAAGGGTTCATATTCCAAGCTCCCGGCTAATCCCTACAGCTGTTTCAGTGAAAAAGTCAAAGTCAACATACAGTCAGGTAAACGACAGATAGACAGACGACATGCTTTGCCACTAGCTCACTCGAACCTTCCATCCAGGTGAGCTAAAAACTGTTAGAAACAAACAGCCACTCATGCTGGGTATAGCATGCCTGAAAATAGAAACAAACTACAACTGGTATCCATAACCTCTGGATCCATAGTCATAATACAGGAACATATCCTGTGGTGGCGGTGGCACTGGTGGGGTTGTCACTGGACATCCTGGCGCTGGCTGATGCTGGCTGCCTCGTAGAGATGCTAAAAAACATAACCTGACACTTAGCATGCTTTCATTCAACTACTGCTTGCTTCAATTTGTAACCATAATTAAACTGTTCTGTTACATTATCTGCAGGCATCTTCAACAAGCAATCCATTTTCAACCCATGAAATAATATCAACAGGAAACACATCAATGACTGAATTAACTGTTCTAATGATAATAAACAAGTCCTATGCTTTCGGTGTCTTATCGTGTCAGACACTCAATTACCTTCTGCCTTAATATTTCCAAATTTAGATAAGACACTTATACCTGGAGCAATAATAATTCATTATTAATTCAAACAGGCAAATACGATCAAATACAGACTTCACAAATATACTCCTCAAAATAGAGAAATGCATAGAAGATACCGGTATTGATAATATGAAAGTTATTTAACAACTGACTTTCACTTAGTCAGCATTCATTGGATTATGAACCTTCATAGAGTGAGGGCCAAACTATATGAATGTTGGAGCTTGTGTTTTGTTCACTAGGATAGGTTGTTGTGAGAATATTTGAGTTGTTCCAATGTATGTAAAACTTTGGGATTACATTGTCGAAGTGATCAGCTGAAACAATTCTTTACATATTCATCCTTTGGAATTTCCCATGGTTTCCTCTGCACAGTGGGAATCATGAAATTACTGAGTCACCAAAACAATGCGACTGTTGACACCTAGCCCAAAATGTGTCATAAAATCATTGTGATTAGCCTTGCCTTGAACTATAAAAAATGATATAATATCAAACAATGATGCCAAGAATAAAGAACTAGAATTCTATGATACAGAATGGGGTTACAGCAGTTTGATTGAATAATAGCATTTGCTCTCTTCACAAAACTCCAACTGTTTGACATGTGATTTAACTCCCATGAAATCAAAGGCAGGAAATTCAAAATAAGGCATATCCAAATAGATCAGTGATGACGATTGTACAGGTTCCAAGTCTTGTTAAAAAAATGTGCAATCTTTTGAACATAAATAAGCAGTACTATATATTCACCACGGCTGCTGTTACTGGACCTTTTCAACTATATGGGTGAGTAGTGTTTAGCTTGTAATTATAAGATCATTTTACAAGGTTACAAAGCAAAATGACGACTATCATAACTGCTTTTTCAACTAGTGTGAACAAACTGACTACACTTGTCACAAAACTTCGGGAGAAGAACTGTCTAAATGAAATGTCAACTTCATTGTTTATTATGATTTCTGTAATGCATGTCATAGTTTCTGAGAACAAGCGTCAACCTAAGATGACAAATTGCCCCGGCCCCCATAAATTTGAAAGAATGAATCATCTGATTGTTACTTTAAGTCCAACTTTTATCATAGAATTTCTATCTAATCCGTCTGTCAGTATACAAGTGTAAATATTGAGCAATCAAAACTATACCATGGAATTGGGATTCGGAACTTTGTATTTCTGTGTCAGGTACACACCTTAATGAACTGAGACAGAATCAAATTTGTGGCCATGGAAACGGAAAAAACATAAATTCTTAAAATACCTAATTAGCTGTTTTAGTTGACAACCAGGATTTTATGTGTGCAGGGGCATGGGTGGCCCAGTTGTCTAAGGTTTGTCAGCATCATACCCGTGCTCGTGGGTTTCACCGAAGTGGTAAACGTCTGAGACCTACATCACTTTGTGCTTTCCACCCACATTAAACCCAACTCACTCACTTTGTGTGTGCCTAGTTACATGAAAGAATACCTATTAGATTTAGAGATATGGTCCGGACAAACACACCACTATGAATCAAAGTAAAACTTGTTGCATTGGAAACAGGAAAAACTAAAAAAAATTAAATTCCTAAATAACAAAGGGCACCACTTAAGCCCTTGTTTGATTTAAGCAAAGATGTAAAGATATAGATCAGAAAACTTGGTTAAGTAAATGAAAAACATTTGCCAAACTTACAATGTATTCACAAATTAAACCATGCATTGTATTAGAAAGATATTTAACATCAATACCTGTTAGAGTATATCAATTTGCTCTTAATTCTTTCCGTTGCTCTAGCCATAACCTAATGCTTGAAGAAGGTAGAAAAATTGGTCTTTCTAGAGATGAAAGTTTATGTCCATTTTGAGTAGTCCGTGTAATTGAAACTGAATATCATTTCTGCATTGAATGTCAATTTTACTCAGATCTGAGAAATAGTCTTATACCTATAAGTATTGCCATTCACAACCTTCATTTGATAAATTTTGCACTCTTATGTCTTGCCAAAATGATTAGACATGTTATTCATAAATTAGCTAAATATATTTTTCTTGCTTTCAAGAAACGACAAGTTTTTCAAATGTATGCAAAGATTCAATTGTTTCACTATGTATATCACTTATATTATCTGGCGCCTGCTATTGTTGTAATCCATTGTATCCAAATTGTACAACGGGCCGGTGGCCTCTTTACTGAAATAAACTCACTCACTCACTCACAAGTAAGGTAAACTTGAAGAAAACTAAAGTTATGGTAATCAGAAATGACGAACCCCTTAGACATTATGAAAAATGGGAATTTAATAGTGTATATATTGAAACTGTGTCATTTTATAGATATTTGGGTATTGTGTTCACGCTTAAACTTGTTTGGACTAAGGCACTAAATACTCTTACTGCACAGAGTAACAAGGCCATTATGACATTATATAGATATAAAAAAAAAGTTGGTAATATACCCTGTCAAGATTTATTTAAGATATTTGATGCTATGATCATTCCTATTGTCTGTTACGGTGCAGATGTATGGGACATCTCATATTGAAGATGTACAGAATAAAATGAGTAAATGGCTTCTAAATACAGGTAAAACAACAAACAATGCAATGGTTTTAGGAGAGCGCGGTAGAACCCCTCTCCAACTTGTGTATACCACAAGGGCCATCAACTATTGGTGCAGGCTACTGCGTTTGGACGAGCATCGACTGCCTCGCCAATGCTATTTAATGCTCAATCACTAGACCATTCTGGTCACACCACATGGGCTATTCACATTAAGAATATTTTGTCTAAATTAGGTTTTGGATATGTGTGGTTAACACAAGATGTGAAGATATTTATTCATCTTTTTAAACAAAGATTATTTGATAAACTTCAACAATCATGGTGTAGTTCTATCAATAGTATATCTGATACCTTTTATTATAAACATTTTAAATCCTTGTTAAATGTAGATAAATATCTTACACTCCCCATACCAGTACATCTGAGAATATCTATGACTCGTTTCAGATGTAGCAAGTTTATATCTATATAAAGTCCAACGGCCAAGAGAAACTTAAATCGATTACTTCCCTGGCATAATGAACATCTGCCAGTATAAAGGGGACTTCTGTTGAAAATCTGAATGTTTATTTACAGTGTGCTGACAGCCAAAATACACAATTATGGCAAAGATGTAACAGAGGTTTTATATTCGCAGGAATTATTTGAGTTTACATCAGATATACCACCCAGAATTTTGGTTTCATTCATTCAATGTCAAAACCAATCTAATACTAAACAACACATATACTAATATAATCTACAAAACACGATGCAGAGAACTGAAAAAATAATGCTGATGTTAATAACAAGAATAAAGAATACATCATCATGTGTTAGATGGAAGGATCCAGGAAAGCAGTACCTTCAAGTGCTCCTTGAGGGCCAGTGGAGCTGTAGCAATCTGGAACTGAGTGAGCAAGTGGGACCAATGAAAGAGCAAAAATGAAAACATCAGCAATGTGGGACTGATCAACCATGGAAAGCTGATGCATCATGCTAGATACTGAGCAACCAGTCATTAATTGATGAAGTAAATAGCAACACTGCACTTCCAATGTTTGATAGAAGTATATCAGAATTCCTGCAACGAAAAAAAACTTATAAATGTTTTGAGTGTATGACAGTTAATAGAAAGTTCATGTAAAAAGTTCCCCATAGCACAGAAACATTAGGAGTTTTACGAGGCTAAGTCTCTCCGCAACAGGACTTCTTCAGGAAAACCATATTTTAAATATATTTCTCATATTTTTGGAAACTTTATATTCATCTTCAAAGATTTTAGATATTGTGATAAAATATTGAAAGGTTTCTTTTTTATAATTACAAATAATGAGAATGGTGATGTTAATTGATGATTGATAAATGCTGAAATTCTATCCAGCAAGTGATATTCATGTTTCTGTAAGTTTTTTTTAATTTCATTGCTCTGTACTATTCAATATGATGTAACACAGAGTTAGAGGTAGAGCTTACTAAATATATGTCATTGTAATGTGTTTTGAAGAAGGAATAACACTGCTAAATAATTTCTCTGTTTATGTAATTAAATAATGATATTCCCGACAAATCAAATGCAAATAAACAACACAATACTGGGTCTCCTTTTATCTGACTGAATTTCCCGATCGACATTTGTCAAAACAGATATGTGGTAGATGCAACGCTTGTGATAGAAATTGTTTCCTTCAACACTCATAGTCAGTACTTGAAGTACTAAATGTGATGGTTCCAGAGAAATACTTGTGCTATATTGTTTTCATTGTTTGCATTGTAATGAAACAAGAAAACTAAACAAATACCAAATTTGGTTACATTGACTTTTTCAACATGGTTGCCATTGAGAATTTGACTTGCCAATGTCAAGGTTCATGACATCACGTACTGATGCTGGAACAGTGGGGTAGCCTTGTGGTTAAAGTGTCCACAGTTTCAATTCTCACATTTCTGACGTCCCCACTGTGATATTGCTGGAATATTGCTAAAAGTGGTCAAAAGCCATACTCACTCACACACTGATGCAAAGGCAGATATGTAATTTGGTATGGTTTGAAATCTATAGCAAAGCATTCCTTAAACTCTCAAATGATGAAATAAATCCGTAATCAAGGGGACAGAAAAAAGCCTGCTGTCCGAGTCTGTTGTTCTTTTTCCACTTATAAAACTTTGTCCAATTGAGAATTGTAGACAGCTGCTGTATATTCCCTGTGAACTTTAACAACAGCCTGGGACACTTGGTCTGAAAATCCTTCTGAAGTAAAGGATCGCTATATAATTTCCAAGCATGAAAATGTTGGATGAAGATTCCAATGAAATCTGTCTGAAAATGGATGACACAGAAGAGTTTCAGAGGAAGGTCTACTGGAAGCTCTCTGAGAAGAGGATACCAAGTCTTGGCTGGTATCAGATAGAGCATGACGTTGTACTGAAGAATATTCTGAAGTAAGTCATGTATGTCTGGATCAATGTCAAATCTGTTGCTTTACTTGCTCGTGAAACTGCTTTATGTTGACTTCTAACACTTGCTTCTCAATGTTTCTGTGATGCATTTGCATGTAGTTTGAATTTACAAAAGGTGCTCCTATCAACACATGCTGCACAATCTGTGGTTGCAGCCACCAAGTGAGGTCTTGACAAACCTCCTCAGATGGAGTTATCGGCATCTCTATGACTTGTTGGCGATGAATATATATATACCTGAGATGAAATCTTACCCTGAGAGTTAAGCTCTGCATCAAACTGAGCTTTCTGAGAAGGGACATCCATTGTTGAATTGATGCTGTAGTTTTATGCAGAATGTGACGGGTAGGATCCACTGCTGTTGTGTTGAGAATTAGACACTGCTCTGATTTACTAGGTCTTCTGAGTGAGGACGAATTGTGACATCTTTGGATGCACTAGAAATCCCAAGGCACCGAATAATAGAATAGTCTTTGACAAGTCGTACCTGTATCTGATTGGCTGATATAGTATCGCTCAACAATTCCTTCATCCTGATCTGACAACTGTGGGTGAAAGATGAGATCAGGCTCGTGATATAACCATGGTGCTACAGATATTCAGAATGGTAGAACTTGGAGAACTGGAATCTCCTCCCATTGAAGACAAACCTGAAGTATTTGTGACATGAGGGATGAATTGGTAAGAGAAGGTAGGCATCTCTAAGATCTAGATTAATAAAGAAGTCCTTGAATCTTAACACTCTCTTGAGCTGAAGAAAATCATATTTGAATAAAGAACTGCCTGTCCTCTAGGCCAATAAAATTCATCCCAAAGCAGTTCTCCCTCAACTTCTGCAGTACTCTGTGTAGTGGTGTTCAGTTCCGAAATAGCCCAAACTGAACCTTTTTCGATGTATGTCAATTACCAAGAAAAAGTTTACAATGTTCATTATCAAAACCACATTTAAAGACAATTAAAAAGCATGAACAAAATATGGTCAAAATTGGCAAAAATAACATCTGCTTTTCAAAAAATGTTTTGAACAAATTGGGGTGTCATCATCGGTGAGGACAAACACGAAGTTTCAGGTTCATTGATCATGCGGTTTCTGAGGAGATGATGTACCAATATACCAAATTTCATTCCAATTTGAAAGAAAATGGCTGAGTAATGGTGAAGTAATTTCAGCTTTCAGTATGATTAAAGTGCAAAGGACAAATCAACAAATGATCAAGATGAAAATGTTAAATATAACAAAACAAGGAACATGTGTTCATCCTCACTACTAACTACATATGTACCATATTTCATATACTGCTTTTTCCATATGGCTGCCGTGGTGGCCATATTGAACATCAGTTTCAATCTCTTTAACTAACTCGGGTGTCATCATTGGTGGAAAAAAGTAAGTGAAGCTGCTGCTTCATTGGTCCAGCGATCACTGATGACGGAGAACTGACTATGGACTAACAGACCATGACTGAGCTCACTTAAGTGACAGCTTAGTTGGTGTCTCAGGCCCAAAGCCTAAATTTTGTCCTCACCATAAATAAATCTGACGACCATAGGTCAGGGTGATTAGTTTTCCTTATTACCTGTTTCTGTCCATGGTTAAAGGTACATCATCTGCTTTCTGTTCAAAATATCACAAACAATTTGTTTACATTCTGCTATACTTTCATTCACATTCTCAGATAAACTGTAGATAACCACATTAATTTTCCTGCTATATGGTTCCTGTTGTTCAATTCCATTCTCAGTCTCTTATAGTCCTTCCTCAAGTTTCTTCAAAACTGTTTCGTTACCTAGTCTTTCTTCTAGTTTGCTTAACCTTGATGCAACTCTCGCTGCATCAAATGTGTTAAAGCCTGTGTTACAACTACTTCCCATGCTTTTGATTGTCCTTTGGGGCTAGGACAAGGCTGTGTTTTAAGTCCGCCATTGTTCACTTTTTTCATAAATGAATTGGCAATTGAAGAAGAAGCCTCCTGCAAACCAGGTATCCAGTTCCATCCTCAACTTGTACAGTTATTTTTATTATTATTTGCAGACGATGTTATCTTGATTTCTGAGACAGTGTGTGGGCAACAAAGATGCATCAATGCTTTAAAACATTTTTGTGATAATTACCATTTGTGTGTTAATTTGGATAAGACCAAGGTCGTTTTTAAGAATGGAGGAATTTTATCTGAGCATGAGAAATGGAAGTATGATGAGCAACTGCTTGTGTGTCTACCTTCATATAAATACTTAGGATTAACGTTTACTAATTCTCTATCATGGTCCAAACACGTAAAAGAAGCTTGCTTGAAAGCTAAAAAGATTATAAATAGTGTTTTTAAATGTTGGTCAATACTTAAACCATTACCATTTCATTTATTTTTCAAAATATTTGACACAAAGATAAGTCCAATTTTACTTTATGGGGCAGAAATACGGGGTGTAAATCTTAATTATGTGAAGAAATTGAAACTGTACATATGTTGGCCTGTAAGGTTTGTTAGAAAATGCTATATTTTGTTACTTAAAACTGCGCACAATGGTAAAACAAGCTGGGCCTCTAAAGTTAGACAGCTATTATTATGTTCAGGTTTTGGATATCTATGGGAACAGTCAGTTCCAAACTTATCAATATTTTTGTCATAATTCTTTCAAAGATTGAAATTAGCATACACTGAGGATTGGCATGGGACGTTAACTGATAGCACAAAATCATATGATTACACAATGTATATATTTAACCTCAGTTTAGATGCAGTTCCCATCGCCTAAGAATCGAATCAGGAAGATTTACTAAAGAAAGAGAGAAGATAGAATTTGTGTTATTTGTAAAGAGAACTACATCAAAGAGGTGTAAAACATATGATGATCCTAGAGCCCAATCAATAGCACCAACATATTATACCTATGCTACAAGACACAAGTTTAATGTATTAATGTTATCCACTAATGAAAACACCATAAAAAACCTATTGCTGTACATATATAAACCACTGTCTATTAGAAACAAACTGGCACCATGAGTCTCCAACTCCCTATCTGTATTACCATGTATCATGGGCCTATGGCCTACAAAACTGAATGAATAAAGTTGATTGATTGATAATCAGTTTTGCTGATTAATCCTGACTAAGTCACTTGATTACCTGTGTTCAAAACACAAGGTTTCGGTGTCATTGGGGATGTCAAATTATCAAATTCCACAATAGATTAAGCTCTTAACATCTTGTGATAAAAAAGAGCAGAGTAAGGTTATAAGAAGATGGATGATAGATTATAGAAGATAAATGAAATAGTTTGCTTGGTACACATTAATAACAGGCACCATGCAAAGTAATGGGTTATGATTTTGAAACTGAACAGCAGGAATTGGGATTTCACACACATACAGCACCCAGTTATCTACCTCGAGCCATCACACTTCTACCAGCATCACTATCAACTACTATGGTGTAGGGAGATGCACTTAATGGCTGCTGCTGGATATGCATAGTGCTGCTAAATTCCTTATGGGGAACTTTGGAAGGCCATCTCTTCGATGAAACAGCAAGTTGATTTACACACGATGAAGCTAGAAATAATTAGGACAATAACACAGAACACATAATCTGGAGCAGAATATTATAGTACAATGGACAACCCTGGAGCAATAATAAAACCTGCACTCAGTTTCAGCTCTACAGCTGCAGAAAGGACAAGGCACATTTTGGCCCACAGAATCTGCATAATTAAAGACGTGAGGAAAACGTTTAGAAAATGTTGTGAAATTATCAGATGTGCTCATATGAATGAGAATATGACCTTGTTCATGTCAGCACTTGTAAATTTTGAAATGAAACTAGTTAAGGCTAAAATGTGTCAATAATGACAATTTTCAAGGTTCTTTGGAAGTTTTTCTAATATTTTGAACATAAGCAAGTCTTTGACCAAAGCTTACACTCTCAGGAGGTCAAGATAAAGACAAGAGAAGCAATATAATCCAAATATGTAGACAACAAAGATGGACCATTAACAAAAGTTGTTGTCAGTATTGATTCAAATATTTCCTGAAAAAATACCGAGGACCATAAACTAACAATAAATTCTAGAGATTTGAACAAAATATGATGTAACCAAAAGAAGATGAATATGGGCAACAGTTTGGGTTGTCACGTCTGGAGATGTTGTTGGTGAAAGTAAATGCATTTTAAGAAAATTTAAGTGCATGGTTGAAGTGCAAAGCTAAAATCAAGGCAAGACAAAGAATACGAAAATTTGTGTTCAGTTCTTCTATTTACACATATACAAAATTTCATTATTTTTTAAAACAAAATACAGAGCCAAAAGCTTATTGCTCAGCAGACGTATGAAGAAATTTTAAGATGGCTTCATAGGAAGGAACCTGCATGTCAAATTTCGGCTTCATATGTCAAGCATTAAAAGAAAAGATATATAAGTGCAAAAGTCTTTCAACTGCAAACAGTGTCCGAATTAATGAAGGTCACAGTTCCCTAGCCCTTGCCTCGATTGCAGAAGCAATGGCTTTTTGGCTTTAAAAATCCAAGGGGTAACTGACACACTAGTCAAATTTGTCAAAATGCAGGCCCGCCATCCCTTGATAGTTTTGGTCTGCTTGAACTTGTTTTGCTACTTTCTCCAGAGTCAAAAGATGTAGGATGGTGAAATGTTGCATGGACCATTGTACCAACAGCCTTTCCACATTGACATGGTATTGTCAGAAATACAAGACTGTGAATTCAGATTATCGATAGAAGACCTTAGCCCTGTCATCTTCTCAGCCAATAATTAGTAATCTATTATGATCCCTGTCTTTATATTAGCAGTGGGAATTCCTCCCCACTAGAATCAGGTAACAGGTAACTAAACTGTATGAAGTGTTTCATCATTATTCAATAATTTAAAAGCGTTTAGAAACATTTACAATGCAAACGTTTTAGATTTAAAAATCTAATGAGAAACACCAACACCAAGGACTTCCAAGACAAAACATGTTAGTTCAAATATTAAGAGAATTGTTTTTCATGATACATTGAGCCTTGTTGGACCATCACTTAGAAGATTTCAAAAAGAGAGTTTGGACAAAAAATATCACCAAATTGAGCATTTTGTTACTCCAGTAAGAACATAAATCTATTAAGTTTTATGTCTCTTTTGGTAGAAATATTAGTTTGGTATAGTTGTTAATTCTTTATACAGAATATGTTACTCATATAATTATTATATGGTGATATATAGTACAGCAGTCAGGACTTTTGAAGTATTTCATATACCCATGTTTGTTATTACCATGCTCTGCTGTTCATGCTCCGACATGATTCATATAAATAAGACATGTCTCATAAATAACACAGGAATCATATGAATGATATCAGCTATCATAAAAAAAGACATGTATCATATAAAACATGGCATAGATGTTGCGTATACAGAAAAATCATTTGCCATATATGCAAGACATCTTTCATAGTTGAAGCTGCCTCTTTATTCCTTGGTCACATATCATGATTGACTGGTAATGCTTAAAAAAAAAGAAGTTTTGGTTCTCAGGCACTGCCCTATTCATCATAAAGTACACCGCACGTTTCGCTTTTATTCCATATATCTTAGCTAGAAAGAAATTTCAAAACAGGGATAGTTAGACCGAAGACGTACCTCTGACGACTAATGTTCATTTCAAGTTGAGCTCATGTTACACAATAAACACATTTATAACCAGATAGTGTAATAACAGGACTAACTTAAGTACTTCAGTATGGATTTGTTGACATGCTTCTTCAGGGGTTGTGTGCTGATGATAACGTTTTGACGTTGTGCAATAAAACGATACTCCGACCATATTCAAATACTGTATTCCAGTATTTTACTCATCAAGGAATACATTTATGTAGGGAGGTCCTTTCCCAGGTTGATTGTAAACATTTGTTTATTTGGATACATACCAGTTTGAACAACAACAACAAAAAATATTTACAAGAATATATAGATGCAGGCATGATGATCAGGCTCCATGGAATACCGAAATATAATGGCGGATCTGGGTCTACATTTATGGAAATTGATTCACAACATCTCACTTTGGTTATACAGAGAACTAATACAAAGAATAATAGGGCTCTATAGTCCGAATAAAAGTCTGTTATTTTAGCAATCTTAGCCGTTTTGACCCCTGGATTGGGCAGCTGGACTAAAGACATTTCAAAACATCAAGGTCATGGGTCAAGGTAATTTAGGTAGCCCGCCACAAGAAGAAAATACTTTTTTGGGTGAGCTATGACGCAGCTGTACTTGCCTCTGAGGTTGAAGAAATTGGTGTTAATGTTTAGCTCCTATCTATTGTATCATACCAATAAGTCAAATTTGGCGAAAACTATGTCCAACGTCCATCTGCTGGTCTGTCTACAAAACATTGGTTTGTTATTTACTGTATCTACATCTTCTGTGAAAATCGCCTCATTCTAACATCAAATTTGGTTTCCATAGCAACGTGACGAAAAACATCTTCAATCAAAGATTGGATCCAAACGATTGGATTTATCAAATTTGAGGGCGGATCGAAAATGATCAGCATCTTATGACAGCGTTACAGGAGAAATCTTGAAGCTATTGGGCTAATAGTGTCAGATATTGAACAATGGTTATCATTGTTAATAATTCTAAGAATACTACCTCTATTAGATCTTTGTTATAAACCCTGTATTTTGGCTTCAGTCACACTTCCTAAAATTTTCAGATTTTCAACAGACGTCTTCTTCTCTGTCAATCACACAACTAGTTGTTCCCCAAATAGCATTGTAACCAATCAAGCTGTGATGTATGCAATGGCGGGAATGTCACTTCTTCCCACATCTAACCACTAGAAGCAGAAGATATTGGGGAGGTGGGTGAGAGTACTTCCGATGTAATAGAGGTAGTATTCTAAGAAGTATTAATAATGATAACTATTGTTCGATAATTCTAATGAAACTTCTACCTCCATCTTTGCCAGAATATATCAGAGGGACCCGGTGGGATCTGCCTCTAGTAACTCCCTGTGTAATTGAGAGTATTCTCTTCTGGAAACGATTATTCTCTGATTCTAATCCTAACTCAAGATAATTTGACTTGAAAATCAGAAAAGTCTCAAGAATCAGTCAAATATATGATATGTGATACTTTCACAGTGATTTCGGGTTTATTTTCACCCAGTGACGTCATTTCTTGTTGAAGTCACTTCCGGTTTGTCACATCTTTTATTGGACAATGGCGTCTCTCTATTTTTACCAAAGACGTCATTTCCTGATTAGGTGACCTTGTACTGCTATTGCTGGTGCTGACATCACTTACAGTTATGACATCACTTCCGGTGATGATGTCACTTCCGGTCACTGGAGCAGTTATATCTCAAGGTGATCCTAATCCATCCTACATGTAATAGACAGGATAAACAAGGGTGTACTCACACTCTGATGCTGCTGGTGTCGGATTGGTGGACAATAGTTTGCGCTGCAACGATGGGCCCCAGGGAAAGTATGATGGTCCTGCTGAACACCACACAAGTAAAAGCTAATGAAGGTGTTCTGTGAGGCCCACTGACAGCCAGAAACCACTTGTTCTACTGAGACTGATGTCCATAAAGCGAGACAAGTGGCTAGGGCTCTTATCTCATGTGCTGAACAGGATCCAAAACGTGGTGTGGAATTCTGTGCTTGTGTCTAACTCTCTGTAACGGTAGTTTTAAGCCATCCCGCAATTGTAGCCTTGGTGATGTCTTTCTTTGTTGGATATCTTTCAAGATATAAAAGTCTCATTTGATGACGTCTATGAGGGTCTGTAGCCGTGAGATGGAACTTTAGAGCTCTGATGGGACATCAAAGTCTGTATGGGCAATCCACTGTTGGTCCCAATGCAGGAAAGGTATAGTGTATTACCTAACAGTCCCAATGTGGTAGATTGATTCTTGGCTACAAAATCTGGGAGCGATCCTAGAGTGATTGAGGTCCATTGTTGATCATGAATAAGACTAGAATAATCCAAGGCATGGAGTTCTGAAACTCTAGCTGCTATCGCCCTGGCTAGGAGGAAGGAGGATTTCCTGGATTTTGGGAGTAAGGTGGCCTTAGCCATGGGTTCGTAAGGTGAAGTCAGAGGGATGCCGTTCATCACATGTTCTCTGCGAGTCCACCATAGCAGGTCTCATAAGTTGGTAGGTAACTGAGTTTTGAATTCTAAGGTCTGGGATCGTAGTGAATTGATCCATGTCTGTAGAGGACGTAGCATCAGCCTTCCTCTGAAAGTCATATCCTGTAGACACGTTAAGTTGCCTAGAAGAGTGACTTGCTGGGTTGACTTGATAGTGATTGAATCATTGGTGGACATAGATATCCCTTGTTTAGTTGGATTCTTGCTCCGATGTATATGATGTCTTGAACCGGAATGGTCTCAGACTTGGAAGGATTGATTAGGAAGCCTAGGTTTGTCATAGGTTGGACCTAGAATATCATGTTCTGGTGTAGCTGAGCTTCCTCTTGGTCTGCAGCCAGGAAATAGTCCAGGTATCTATAAACTCGAACTAGCTGAAGATGGGCTAACTTGATAACAGGCGCTGTAACTCTGGTGAATAGCCAAGGGCTATCGACATCCCGAACGGTAAGACCTGGAACTCGTAATGTCAACCATTGATCGCGAAGTGTAGATATTTGTGTGACGATGGGTGTATGGGAACGTGAAGATAGGCATCTGTAGATCAAGGCTGATAAGCCAGTCTCCTGTCTTCAATGTCAACCGTAACTTCTGTACGGATTCCATCTGGAAATTTGGCGGAGGTACCAGGAATTTTTTGTTGATGATCTTTATGTCGATTATCATCCTCATGTCGGTCGTATTCTTCTTTGGGACTAGGAATTACGATGGCATTACGTTGAAAGATGGTAGGCGTAAATCGCAATCCATAGACATAACCAGGTCGAAAGGGTCTATAAAATAGACATGGGTGGCAGGAATTCAGAATCTGCGTTCACCTCTGCCAGCAGATTTTCCATGGCAATGGGATCCTCGTTTCTTGTAGTCTGGTGGACGAAAAGATTCCTGAGAAGATTGGCGCTTGTCGTACCCCCAACTCGGTTGGAAGGAATCCTTCCTGGAGGGGACAAACTTCTTTTTAGGAGGCTGTTTGTATGACAAGTCTTTCTGGTCCCAGGAACACTCCATGAGCCTTGGCAGCTAGGCTGATAGTTGATCCTTGGAATCGTTCCGTTGTATCTTGTCTGGCTTCCTCTATCACATGTCCCAATTTCCCATTGAATGTCGTGGGAGCTGATATGGGTTGTGACATTATCAACCTCTTTGTTTGGTTAGAAACGACTTTAGAACGAATCTGAGCTAGGAGTTGTTGACACTGCATCGATAGTAGCTGTAAAGACATCAAGGCTTGGGGGAGAGTTAGTCTTCCTGCATTCTTACAATAGTATATATTTGGCTGTGAATGACTCTGACTTGATCAGTTCTTATAGTCATAGGCGTGTCTCAGGTTATGCCTTCATCAGATGTCTGTAATGGTGGAATGATGTGTCTGATTCCAGCGACAAACCAGTTGATATAAGCGCCAATGTACACAGAATATCTGGAGACCAATGACAGATCATTAATCCGCGAAGCTGGTAACATGACATTAGTACTAGGGTTGCGTACTAGCTCTAAGAAATTTCATCCAAACTTGGATAATCCGGAAGTGGAGCATCACATGTCTTGTATAAATTCCCTTTCAATGGCAGTAAGGGTAGTTGTTCCTCATGTCTAAGCTTGAGCAGATTTTAAGACATCTAGTCTACTACCTTGCCTGCATAACTCGACCAAGGTAATGTCTGGTGGATGTGTTGAGAGGATGTCAGAGCATGACATCCCCCATGTTCTGGCATCTCAGGTGGTAAATTTTCTGTCAGTACTGACATGAGGTGATATAATTCCTCGATGAGTTCTACAAACATATATCCCCCCCGTAAAATCAGCCGTCGTCAGCCTGATTGATATCTTCATAGTACTCTGCTTCCACCTCCGGGTGACCGTTGGTAGCTTCCGTGGGCGGTGGATAATCATGGTAGGCCACGTGATCCCTGTGCGGTTCATCCTATGCCGGTGTCCAGGCTTCCGGTATGATTAAAGTCTGTGCGGCTTGTGATGGCTGCCCGTGAGTAACGAGTCCCGTATGGTCGACTACATGCTGTAGCCGTGTGGTGTCTTAATGGTAAGGTGGATGGCCGGCCGGCTGGGTTATCCTGGAGTTCGTGCGGCAGCCGTATGGTGTCTTAACGGTTGGCTGTGTGGACAACTGGTTGGACAGTGCCGTGTGGGCTGTGTGGCGACCGTATAGTGTCTTGGCTGGGGAGTTTGGCCTTGTGGTACCTTGTTGGGACCCTAGCGAGGATCTAGCTATCTGTGTATCACAGTAGGGAAAAGCCTGCAGACTTATACCCGGGTGGTCAGTCGGCTGGCTGTACGGCTGATCGGTTCATTGTACTGGCTGGTTGGTGAGCGGGATAGTTGTCTGGTCGGTTCAGTCGGCTGGGGTAGGCCCTACGGATGTATGTGTTGCAGAAGCAGATGGCTGTCCATGCGGTCTCTTGGCCTAGAGAATCTTCTTAGCCAGAGCTGCCTGTCTTATCTTCTCCATTTCTTCGTTGATTTGTGAGAACTTAATCTCCTATGTGATCAGCAACTTTGCACAGCGAATCGCGGCGCCTTAGGCGACTGGGCCACCCGTGCCCCCCAGTTTTATAGAAAACTATTTGAATAATCTTAGATAAATGTGACTAACTACCAAGCGCTAGATCGTTAAAACTACATAATAAGTGTAGACTCCAGCCAACACAAGGAAAAAGTGAAGTTCCCGCAATTGCATATGTTATAGCTGGATTGGTTACGATGCTATTTGGGAACAACTAGTTGTGTGATTGACAGTGAAGAGGACTTCTGTTGAAAATCTGACAATTTTAGTTAGTGTGACTAGAGCACAAATACAGGATTCATGGCAAAGATGTAATAGAGGTAGTAGTTGGTAGTAAAAAGGCTGCCAAACAAATCATTTCTTGACAAGCAGCTAAAAGCATGAAATGTTCAGCTGCTGATGCCCATTTGTAGTACTTTCTCTGAAGAACCTGTGTAGATACATCGTTTGCACAGTAATTTCAATAGAAACTACTAAGATCCATCATGGCCGCCAAACAAATCACATTTTCACATTCATCTATGAACAAAACATGTTTACCATATGTTTTCTCCATAGTGCTAATTTCCAATCATTTTTTCAAAAAGTAATGAAGATTTGATTTTTCAAAGAAAATTTTAAGAGAAAATCTACATCAGAAGCAAACTCCAATATGTCATTAACTTATCAAGGTATCTCAAAACAGTTAGAATATATTGATGTTTGAACTATGGAGACAATATCTGCAAATTTTGAAAGTCTGCAGCTGATACAAGCAGATAAAACGATTGTGGAAGACAACAAAAATGACAAATCTGCTATGAACATGTTCAATCCAATATGGCCACCACATCACATGACATTTCACATATGACCAGGAACAGAACTCCTTCAGCAACCAAAGCAATATATGACAGAGGTTCTTCAAGTTCTTTACCTGAAAAATTTCCAATGCAAGAATTTCCTAAAGAGGTCGTGCCAAAAGTGTGAAGACAATTTGCCTAAAGTTGGACTCAATATGGTGGCCATGGAAGACATATCTGTTTTCTTATAACTTTGCAGAATGGTGCACGGACAAAAAGTATGGAATGTTTGGAAGTGTATGAGCAGATAGTTTGCACATTTGAGGAACAGGTACTGACAAAAATGGTGAAAACACGGCCAAACAAAGCCATTTAGTGACTTTAGACATGGAGGCAAAATTGTTGGGCATCCGATTCCGAAGCTGCACAAGAAAGCACTTAGATGTTTCTGAAATATGAGCTGGTAAACTTGAATTATGTTTATTAATTTTGAAATATCTGCCGTGAGTCCTTGGGCCTAGAGTCTTTTTTTTGGTTGACATAATTTCAGACTCTTGGGGACCTTAGTGATTTTTTTAAGAGCTTTCGGTCACTGGTTCTTGAGTTATGATTGGAAATAAAACCTGTTGAATAATAAATAATAATAGATAAAAATAATAATAACAAACAGAATGATTACAATACCTTTTAGGCATGGAGCCCTAACAACCGCCCACCTGCACTATATTTTCGAAATCCATTGTCTGAGAACCAATTCTTTAATTTTTCAAGCCTAAGAAGTTCTTTTAACCATAAAGAAGATTGCTATTTAGTATTTCACTTGAATTTTTAGTGAAATGAACCTAATTCTGTGTGACATATGTGTTAATTTGTCAAACCTAATTACATTCTGTGTGCTCTGTTCATATCTTAGAAACTTAGATTTGTCACTTCTGTTGCTAGATGACCTTAGCCTTTTAGTCAGATTGGGAAGCCTTTTGGTTCGAGCCTCCCTTGGAAACACAGGGGATCTGGGATCAAATTTCCGCACATCACTGTACATTGTGTCCATCCTTTACAGACACTAGATGGTGCTTTATCTTCAGTATATGAGACAAAATCTTCCATACATTGAAGAATTTTACACATCAAGTATATTGTATATGTTTCATATCCAAGCCACAATGAAACATCTTATTTATATGACCCATGTTTTATTTATGTGAAACATGTCTTACATATAAAATACATCTTATTTATATGATACATGTTTCATATCTATGTCACATGTGCTCTTTATATGAAATATATCTTCTTCATATTAAACATGTCATATTTTTATGATGCATATTCTTTTTATATAAAACATGTCTTACTTATATGAAACATGTGTTATTTATATTTACATTAGTGTCTAAATGTCATTCAAGAAAGATTTTCGTTTATCTACAATGCTGTTTTAAACATTCAGTCACATAATTGGTAACTGTGATGAGAAAGGTGACAAATAAAATCAACTTTGGTCTTGTATTTGAGCCAGTACTCAACCAACAACATGTCTCTAAATGAATGTCACATTTTACACCTTACTAAATATGCCAAATCCTCTGTATCTGGTACATATCTGACATAATTTTAAGGTTGTTACTTCTATTTGGGAAACACTGGGAAACAGGAGCCAATTATCACAGCATGTTTGAACTGAGCCTGCTTAGAGCTTTGAACTCCAAGCCCTTTTATTGATTCCAGAAAGAGAAAGTGTGAAATATTGCAAAATAAGTTGGCTGTTGTACCTGGCTTACAGCTGAATTGGCTCACCTGAGATATGCAATTGTGACATGTCAGGTGGTGGAGGGAAATGATCAGCATGTCCATAGTACCCATCTAGTGGCTTGTTGACTGTCACGGCCTCCCTCACGCCACCAACAGCATGAATAAGCTGTAAGGAAACAATGACAATAAACAGTGTATAAGTACTTCATTTTATAATCTTCAGCCAGCCAATGACCATAATTGGTAGAAAGTTGTACAGGCGAGACCATTCATTTGTAAGTAAATACCTGAATGACAATAGGGCATCATGCAGTAATGCTTTCAAACTTGACAAGAGGTTACACTCGTTTTGGAAAACATGAACTGTTTAACTGTAAAACATCAAACAATAGTTATCATTGTTAATAATTTAAAGAATATTACCTCTATTACATCAGTACCATAAATCTTGTAGTTTAGCTGTCATTACACTATAAAACCTTAAGACATAAGTCCTCTTCACTGACAACTATCCATAATAGGTTGTACAAGTAGTGGTAATTATTACTTGATAATTCTTGCGAATACAAAATCTCTTTTACATCAGTGCTAGAATATACCTGAGAAATCAGTGGATATGGACATCTAATAATACACTGGATAGTTAACAGACTGCTGAATTGTAAATGAAAAAAACAACCAAGCTTCCAGACTCCATCCAAAGTGGGTCTTTTTCTATAAATTCGGTATTTTGGGAGCAACTAATTGCTCCAAACCATCATTCCACATGTAAAATTACATGTGTGGCAGATGTAACCTTTGTACATATTCATTTTGTTATTCTTCAGTGTGTGCTATTTTGTGTTTAACTTCAATGTATGCTTAGTAGCTAGGATAGTGTAAATGTAGTTGAATGTGTCAGTCATGTTACCCAAGCCATGACAAAACCAACTGATTGGCCAAGCTAACCCTCTAAGTTAACCTTTCATCTCACTGCATGTACTCAGTCTGCAAACACTCTCTCAAAAGTTGACAGCACAGGTTAGTTTATTTTGTTTATATATATTTGTATTGTATGCTATTGCATTTGAATGTTGCTATTAAGTAAGGTAACAGTGTTTACTACTATCTAAATCTCAGGTATAATCCGTTTAAGTAAATGTGAAAAACTAGGCTTGTACATTGTAAACTTTAGTTATTACTAATATATAACCTTTCTATCTTTTTATTCTTGTGTATGGATTAGAAAATAGTGTAAGCGTTGTTTTACAGAATAGACTGTGTTTTCAATGCTTTGTGATTAGTTCTGTGTAATATACTGTATGTAATATATAGGAGTAATATAAAGTGCATGTAATATAATGGTATATCTGTATTTCTCGTAATAAAAGTCTGTTTTATTCAGATGTTATTCTGGTTATGTTGAGGCACTGTGGTCGGGAAGACACTACTACCATGAAGTGTCTCAAACAATGTAGTCCGTCCCGAAAGTGAATCGCTGTTAGCAAGCATTAAGTGAGCCCCTCACAGCAGAGCTCTTCATACTGGGAGGGTAACAAGGGTGTCAAGCGTGGGAGTGAGTTTGGACTATAAACAAACAAGGGAGGTCACTCTACCCTACAAGTATTACAATCCATCAACAGAACCCTTGACATTTTGAGCGCCTTATTTTCCAAAGCCCACTGTTAGATAACTGTTGGTCAAACTTTATAAAGTGGCTTTACTCTGGATATTGGGTTGTTTGTAAAGGAAAGAGAAGTAACATAATCACTTACAGATTGATTTGCTTTTCTCCAGTTGCTGCCAGCATTCATATCTCGTGGATTCATGGAAACCACCTTGGCATTCTGTACCATTGGTGTAATTGCTGCAATTCCAAAAGGTGACCAATTAACCTCTTTGGAAGTATGTTATCAGTCAATACTGAAATAGGCACCTTATCCATTGTTGCCCTGACAAAAGTAGGTTTCATGGCCAAAGGCCTTTTACTGATGTGTAATACCAAGGTCCCACTGTACAAGTATGAATGTAAGAGATTCAAGAATGAAAAGCACCACAACATAAAACAAATACTGGAGCCTGTCCACACAGTATGAGTTAGCATGGAAATATCAATATCTGACAGGGTGAGTCATATTGCACATTCTCGTGCAGAGTGTTGGTCACAGGTGTCAAGACTTGCTCATTGGAATTTCCAAAGGGAAGTAAGGAAAAAAAAGAAGTAACACTTGACTAAAGTCTCTGAAATAAAAACATTACACATTATTTGTGGGTTAATTTGTCAATTTTTCAAGTGAAGTAATCTGGACTTGTGTATTAAGTAACGTAGACTTCCTAGTGAGTTAAGTGTTGTTTCTGGGTGTGTATGAGAGTCTAAAGTAAGAATATAGTTAAATATATATGGTCTCCAATGAGAATGACTATTTCTGGGAATCTTTTTGATGAAAAAGTCAAACTATGCTTATTATCACATATAAAGCTATATTTCTTAAAACAATTCTATGTCACAAATAGATATTGTGATTACTAACAATTATGAATTCAGCATGTGTTGCACAAACAATATTCCAACCATATGATGGTGGCATGTAAGTAATAGAGACCAGCCCAGACAAACCAGTGATTGACATGAGGGTTTGATGACATTCATAGAGACATGTTACAGAGCCTGACCACTGGCTTCACTTAGTGACTTTGTACGAGAGGAGAATTGCAGCTTACACTTTCCAGCTAGTTACTGCTCTATCATCAGTTGAGCTATCATCATAATGAATACTTCTTGCCTTCAGTTAGAACTTACTTGCTTTCAGATTTTCTGAAGCGCTGTTCACTCTATCGACAAAGGCAGGGTCCTCACTATTGTCCACTTCATTATGGGCAACTTGCAGAACTCGGTTTGCTCTTCGTGCTATGTTGGAAGCATTGGCAACAATTAATGGGGAGTCATTAGACCGTATTCCATCTTCTATTCTCTCTGTGTCCCGCAGAATTCCTTCCTCTGGAAAGAGATGTATATGTATACATATTCACATAAACTAAAAGGTCTTGGCTTGTTAATAGAAGCCAGTACAACAACAAAATCACCTGGATGCAGTTGATCTCATGCAGCCTTTCGGGACTTTTTGTGGACTCGTTGTGCTGGTTGTGTCAAAACATGTCTAAAAAGTATGCTCATGCTTTATTTGTCTCTGAATCAAAGGCATCAGGAAACCAATGAAACATTCATTCAAGTCTATATAAGTGCCCCTAGATCTAGAGCACAAGGAGCATGAATCATAAATCAAAGGAAAAATGTGCTTTTAATTTACAATGGTGTTATAACAAATTCAGTCATCTGGTCCAGACAGAATAAGTAATAACCTATTAAAGAAAACAGTAAACAGCATTAGTATTGTTTTATGTATGCTGTTAAATCATTCATTGGCTTTAAATGCATATCCAACAGAATGGAAAAGAGCGCATGTTATGCCATTGTATAAGAAAGATCATTCAGTTGTGACAAATTACAGACCAATATCACTTATTAGTTGTATTGGTAAAGTGTTTGAGAGAGTTGTATTTAAGCATCATTATAACTACTTTCATGACAATAAATTGTTATATAGTAGTATAGGTAATAGGGGTTCTGGACCACTTCCACTGGAGCCGGATTCATATACCTATACTGCTACTACAGGTGGCATTTTTTATGCCAAAATGATTATGCGATTCAATGATAGTCATAAGTTGTATTAAACGAAACATCAATATTAAATGATAATGAATAAAATTTACTATAGCCCATGAGGATATTGGAAAGGTGTAGGAGCAATAAAAAAATTAGCCACCGCGGCTAAGGTATCTAAAGATGTGGCCAAGGATTGGTTAAAGAAACAAGCGATGTGGCAAATATACTTACCGGCACCGCGTTATATACCGAGGAAGAAGTTTGATATTTTTACAACGAATGAAGTTCATCAGGCTGACCTCTTGTTTCTTCCCCACGATAAGGTAAAACGCAAAACGTATAAATACGCTTTAACAGTAGTGGATGTGGCTAGTCGATACAAAGAGGCTGAGCCATTAACTTCGATAGATTCAACAGAAGTAGCAAATGCACTGAGTCGCATATATAAACGCGGACCACTAAAATGGCCTAAGCTATTTCAAGTAGATCCCGGTCACGAGTTTATGGGATCGATAACAAAACTGTTAACAAAGCCCAATGTCGAAATCAGGCGTGGTGAAAGAGAGGCCCACCGCAGTCAAGCTATCGTCGAAAGATTTAACAGGACATTAGCGGAACGTTTGTTTGGCTATCAGCATGGGATCGAAATGAAATCCCAGCGATTGAGATCAACCGAATGGGTGACACGATTATCAGCCGTTGTATCAGCGCTGAATAATGAAGTAACGAGATTAATAGGGAAGAAACCATCCGATGCTATTAAAATGAAATCCGTGACTTCCGAATCTTCAGCACCGAGGAGAGGCAAAGAACGAAAACTTCCGGATAGAGTAAGGGTAAGATATTTATACCAGGCAGGTGAACTCGAAGGAGGCCTACGTCGCGCAACCGATCCCATATGGTCCCTTTAGACGTATAACATTAGTCGATTGGTTATGAAAGAAGGAGAGCCTATTCTTTATTATCTTAAAGATGGACCGGGTAGGGCATTTGTTCGAGAAGAGTTGTTCATAGTTCCCGACGGTACGGTATTACCACCATAACCATAAGCATAGGTAGTTACACCATCATTATCAATCCATCTCTTTGTATCTAAGGGGGATAATGATGTCTTGTTCATTCTAAATCCATATATCCTATGATTGTAACTTCTTAAAGAGTTCATCTCGTGTTTGAACGTTCTACCATTGAATAATGATTCTTTATACTGTTCGTGTTTGATATGCTTTTTTACAACATACTTCTTAACACCCTTAGCTTTTCTTATCTCTCCATTATCGGACTTCTTTATAGAAAATATCTTAGGTCTTAATCCCACATACTCCACTATAGGGGTCCCAGCACATTCATCCTTCATCTTACCTAACACCTTTTTATTTACTACGCTGTGCAGTGGATTATCTT
Source organism: Haliotis rufescens (assembly GCF_023055435.1). Taxonomy (NCBI): domain Eukaryota; kingdom Metazoa; phylum Mollusca; class Gastropoda; order Lepetellida; family Haliotidae; genus Haliotis; species Haliotis rufescens. The sequence continues at coordinate 41,728,250 of NW_025964334.1, read as the reverse complement.
CTGTTGAATTTTATATTACTCTTCTGCATATGCAACGCGGCTAAGTCGTTATTGAATATCTTGCTTCTGTTAAAAGCCGGACTGGCTATAAGTTTCCTGAGTCTTTCTTCCTCATTAGACCTGACTAATTTAACATCAACACGCTTCCTCAGATTCTCCATAGTTTTACCAAATACTGAGTTATTCATGAGCTTATACAGATTCTTTTCGAAATCGCTGGTAGCTATCTTTCTTAAATCTGTGTTCAACCTTATATAGGGCTCCATCCAAGGGCTTTGATCGAACTTTAGAACTCTGTTGATTTTCTTAAGTTTCATACCTAACGATAGATACAACTGTAGATTTCTGTAGTGAACTATATATTTTGTTTTATCCATCAAATTTGGTACGAGTTTTTCTACGTTAGCTAACCTACTATTACCCATCAAGGAGCGTTCATATTCCGACATCCAATCTTTATTAACCATTAATCTTTCGGGAGCTAGCGGATAACTGTTATGATCTTTATGTAACGAATTTGGATATTCTAGGTCAACTTCTAGTATGTACCCTTTATTCGCATCATTCACATTGATATTATGGATATCATTCACTTCAATATCATCAATCCACTCAAAACCAACTGTGGGTAAAGGTTGACTAATAGCCCATCCGTACAAATTGTTAGCGTCGAGATATAATATGTGCGTGTCGGGTTTACTGGGATCGTATCCTTCCACTAATTTATTATTAGCCTTAGAATACCTTTACGCTGCCATCGATATACCACCTCTTAATCCTTTCTCAATAAACAAGTGCATATCGTAATCTGTGAGTAGTTTTAGTTCTACGCCGGTCTTCTTCAACAATGCATCCAATGATAGTCCGGGACTGGAATAGTACCATGCCGGGTCCAAGCCGTATTGTTTTAAACATGTCTTTCTAAATATCTCGAATATATCGGTGAGTAACAGTACATCGGTTTTTAAGTACAGATCGTGATAATCGCCTAAATTCTTACAACCTAATTTATCCCAGACCGTCAGAGTGTGTTCATAATCGGCATCTGTTATTTTAGATTCTGTTAAGTTACTATAGAATGATTCGAGGGGTGGTAATTCAGTTTCTTCGAATCTAGACCAATCATCCATATATTCGTAAGGATATACACCTTTTCTCAGCAACAAATGACGAGTTATCTTATCGGTATATTTATTTGTTATCGCAAAGTCATCGGGATTGTTTGCATTAGCTAAATTGTCCAGGGAAGATAACAGAAACTGTACGGAGTCTATGAATCTAAGCCCATTACTTTGCTTTATTCTAGATTTCCCATCCTTGTCCCTATAATGTATAGGTTTAGTCAACGAGAATGATATGTATTTTTCCATATTATTAGGAATGCATGTTAAACCACCGTCGGTCTTTGAGATAGCTAGCATGATGAGATGTGAATCGTATCCCCTAAGGTTTGAAACACAACGGGGTTGGGTATTGTTTGAGAATTCATTTTTAGTTTCAAGTTACACTCGTTATGAGCGGCCCCCCGATAATTACCCGTGACGTGGCAATGATCTCTTACGGAATCCCCATCCAGGGGTTTATTACAAACGTGACAACTCGTTGACTTCTTATGGGCCCCCCAATCATCCCTCCTCATACACATGGGTTTCTTACATGATAATTTTTCCCTGATTATTCTCTCTTCATTTTGTAGATATTCTAGGAACTTTCCCGCTGCATCGGGACCTCTGTAAATCACGGAAGTGTTTGTTTTCCCATCATACTAACAACTATATATCCAAACCCACAAGGAATATGTTCTTGAGTTTTGTACGTAAAACTACTATCTTGATTATTATGGTTGGTATTTTCTATGGGTTTGATAAGCGCTTCGAAGTCGGCGTAAATTACGTACGGTACTGGCATTTGATTTCAATAATGTTCAAATTTTAATATATTGTTTCCCTCTTTAGGCATATCGATCCTGATAGCGGTCTGTCCAACACCTCTACAGTCTTCTTTATGCGCTTCTAATAGATCTTGTCTGCTGTACCCATGTAGGCATCTTTCGCAGAAATATTTCTTTCCCTTATATTTAGTTTGATCGTATAATAGCCTGTTTAAACTCTTTATCCACGTATAATGATATTTACCATCTTCTTCGATCAGAAATGAATTGATTCTGGGGATATGTTCCGGAGCGGAGCTTATCCTGTGTACAACAATTCCTTTAGAATGTCTGAAAACATTTATAGTTGAATTATTTTGCTTTTCCACCTTATCAATTTGTGATATTGGTGTAGGTTCGTCTATATCATCGAAGTTGAGTCCATCGTTTTGGGGATAGCTAGAAGGTCTATCCGGATGCTTCTCTATGGGGAACAATGCAGATCTTATCATCATTCTTAAACACTCATCGGATTTATTTTTTACGTTAATTATGGCTTTTTTCTTCTTATAATACGGGGGTAAATCTATATAAGATCCACCTTTGAAGGGCATATAATTTGCTATATCTAAATATAAACTATCGATATTATCCACACCCCAACCCGAACCTCTATTAGTCCAGCGTTCTAAAGTTTCCTGTATCCTCTGAATTGATGTATCTAATGATACGTTTATAGTATCATGGGATAACATTTATACTAAGTTATCTTATAATAATTAGATCTACATCAAGTGCTTTTATGAGTTATCGTGGTGTAATATTTATACATCATTTCATATAATTATAGTTTACCAAGTTATAAATATCATTAGGTAAAATGCTTATATAAAATATCAGTAGTTTCAGTTAAAGCTGTTTTAGATGGTTGCTAGCCTAAGGTAATGGGAGCGCGTCTTCTAGACATACTATTCAATAAGACAAGAGTTACGTCTACATAGTTTAATTGATTTGAAGCTTTTAGGTAAATGCTAGCCTAAGGTATCAAGATCCCATCTCCCAGACAAAGGATATTTATTTAAGTATATCTGTCATCACCTACCGGGGTATATTAGAATAACATTACTTCAATTAAGACTCATTAAGGATTAGCCCCCATACAAGCTCGTCCATAGTGCATTAAGGATTAGCCCCCATACAAGCTCGTCTATAGGGCATTAAGGATTAGCCCCCACACAAGCTCATCTATAGTGACACCCTAATCTCTTTCAAAACATCCAGTAAATATGTCAACAAGATTAGTGCCAGTCCAACAGGATAAACAGGATTTAGTATTCCCCTCTGTCTAGCCATCCATTTAGCTTAGGACACAACCAAGCGTGTATCATCCAATCACATTCCTTTCTATTGTTTAAATTTTTGTTAAATACATACTGTAGGCAGGTTTTAAGCAGAGAAGGGGTTTGACTCTCTTACCAAGCAGACCTCTCTCCCACAGCCCAGAGTGTGTACCGACTCTCTGTGGCACCCTCAGTTATTTTCTAAGATATTGTAAATTGTTAATTGTTCTTGTAAATAAAATTGTGATTAGTCTCCTGTGACTCTGGCTCTTTGCTGACTAATTCCCCAAGAAAACCAGCACGTCATTTTGAAGGTATTGTTCACCTAGAACAGTTCCATGATAATTTGGCGGAGAATCATCGTTTTCGGAACCACAGAGTCCAGGAACTAACTACGACCAGCTACAAGAACCCATTGGAGGACATGTCCAACTGTGATCATCTGATGGAATAACAAGCAAGCTGCATCAACCTCTGACCTCAACACTGGATTAAAGACAACCAACTCCTCCAAAGACACCAACAAAGGAAGAAAAAGTCTTCAAATATTGTAAGTAATACATTGTTGATTTCTTGTCATCCTTTAATTTAGTACGGTACATACTAATAGGTGTCATGGCAAATATGGAGTCTGGTATGGAAAGTAACTTTGAAAGTGAAATTCCAACAGTGTCTTTAGTTACGCCCCTTGCCAAAAGTGTAATTCAGGCAAAATTTGGCACAACAACAACAAATTGTTTAGTAGACACAGGGGCATCCATTTGTTGTATTTCGTCTGCTTTTCTGAGCACAGCTTTTGAAAACCTTACTCTTGGAAACTCACCCTTTCCACAGGTAAAAGGTGTTGGCGGCGAATTGCATAAGGTGTTAGGTTCAGTTGTGTTAGATTTTGTCATTGAGGATCAGGAATTTTCTCAAAGATTCTATGTACTGCCTACACTGCCGAAGGCAGTGATACTAGGTGAGAACTTCCTTGGTGACAATGATGCAGTCTTAGATTATAGCTGTCATTCCTTGATACTTAACAACAGCACCCCAGATAGGCAATATATCAATTTCATAGCCAATTCAGTGCATGAGATTAGTGGATTAGCAAAAACAATAGATCAGATTTACATCCCCCCTCAGAGTGAAATTCATTTCAAGGTCAGACTATCAGAGACCAAAGAGGATTCCCTCATCCTCATTGAACCCATTGCTTCCCTCACTGCTCATTCTGAAGTAGCAGGCGGTAGAACTCTTTCTAAATCAAAAAGCAAGACTGCTACATTTAGGCTTATGAATCCCTCCCAAGAAGAAAAGGTTCTTGACAAGGGTACAGTTGTAGGCAAATTTAGTTACATTGACAAAGACTCTGTTTATGAAATCGGCTCTGACCAACCATTCATCAGTACTGTTAACACCGACAATGAGAAGAGAGACAATGATACCAGGGATTATGTCAAAATTGCACAAGAGTTAGGATTTGATTTGACCAATACACAACTGACTCCAACCCAACGACACAGACTACTTAGATTTTTGGGACAAAATAGAAACATGTTTTCAACAAGTCTTGCAGATTTAGGTAAGACTGACCTGCACCAGCATATCATTGACACTGGCAGCCACCCACCCGTTAAGAGTAGACCATATCGTCAATCTCCTCATCTCCAAAAAGTCACTGAAGAACTTATAGATGATTTTCTGAAGTATGATTTGATCGAGGAATCTACTTCTATGTATTCAGCTCCCATTATCCTAGTCAAGAAACGTGATGGCTCATATAGATTTGTTTGTGACTACAGAAAGTTGAATTCTGTCACTTTACCAATGTCATGGCCTCTTCCTGTTTTTGATGATGTTGTTGATAACATCGCCAATGCACAAGCTAAGATCTTCTCAACTTTAGACCTTGCTAATGGCTTCTTCCAAGTGCCATTACATGAAGATTCAAAGCACAAAACTGCTTTCGTCACCCATCAAGGCCTTTATCAATTTAAACGATTGCCCCAAGGTTTGACAAATTCTCCACTTTGTTTTCAACAGCTCATGAGCAAAGTGCTACGAAAATTGCTTTTTAAGGTTGCGCTGATCTACATTGATGATTTGATAATTTACAGCAAAAACTTTGAAGAGCATCTTCAACATTTGGAGCAAGTATTTTACTATCTGAAACAGGCAAAATTAACACTAAAGCCATCCAAATGCAATTTTGCAACGGACAAAGTATCTTTTCTGGGTCATGTTTTATCATGTGGAGGTGTTCAAGTTGATGACAAAAAGATTGAAGCAATTAGAACCTTTCCAGTGCCCAAGTCACAAAAGCAGATTCGCTCCTTCTTAGGTCTCACGAACTTCTACAGGAAGTATGTGAAAAATTACGCTCACATAGCCCTTCCACTGAATGCCTTGCTAAAGAAGCATTCGGAGGCAGAACTAGGAAAGAAACCAAAGTTCCAATGGTCACTTGAGTGTGATCAGGCATTCAACACACTCAAACATGCTATGAGTAATACACCTGTTCTGGCGTATCCAAATTTTGACAAAGAATTTCTTCTTGCAACTGATGCCAGTGATATGAGCATAGGTTTTGTTTTGAGTCAAAAAGACGAGAAGAATAATGAACATCCAATAGCTTATGGTGGTAGAGCTCTTCATGGCAGCGAAAAGAACTGGAGCATTACAGAAAAGGAAGGCTTAGCTCTAGTTGAAGCCATTAGATCCTTTCGTCCATACCTTGCAAATTCAAAATTCACAGTCTACACTGATCATATAGCATTGAAGTGGCTGAAATCCATCAAGGATGCCACAGGTAGGTTAGGGCGATGGTCTTTGGAACTTTCTACCTACACTTTTGACATTGTTCACCGCAGCGGCAAAGCCAATGGGAATGCCGATGCTCTCTCACGTAGGGAATATGAGGAAAATATTAACTGTAATGATCAGACAGAAGAAGATGCTGAGAAAACAGTCTTCTCAGTAACTTCAACTCAGCAAAGCAAATCAACTAGCAGTACAATCTTGCCAAACACCCATTCATCCACACAGGTCACACAGACAACTCAGACTGAGGATAATTTCACACCTATTGTCAATCACTTAGAATCAGACACACAGACAACACATTGGTCAGTCACCTTTGAATATGAAGAGGATTATCAGTCAGTACCAGTTAATGTTGTCGCAGCATTACATGCTTCAAATGCTGATGTTACCCAAGACACATTGGTTGAAGTAAGTATAAAAGAACATCCAAATTTACGTCACCTACAAAGGATTTGTCCAGATTTCATCCAAATCTTTGACTACAAAGAGGATGAAGTCCTTCCACAAAATGAAAAGGATCGTCAAAAGATTCTTATTGAAGCCAATACTTTTGAAATTGATGAAGGCATCCTATACCGATTCGTTCCACAAAGACAGAAAGGCCACGCAGACAAGTTCATTAAACAGCTGGCAGTCCCAAGAACCCTCAGAAATCAAGTCCTGCAATCCTATCATGACTCAGAGTTTGGCGGTTGCCACCATGGGAAAGAAAGGATGCACAACACCATGAGACCTAAGTACTACTGGCCCAAAATGTACAGCGATATTGCTACTTATGTCCAGACATGTGAGGTATGTCAACAGACCAAGAGGCACTACCATGGCAAGAAGGCACCACTTCGTCCACTACCTGTAGAAGAGGTCTTCACCCGATGGCACGTTGACATTCTCGGTCCCCTGCCAACAACACCAGATAAGTACAAATACATTTTGGTCATCACAGATGCATCATCTAGATGGTGTGAAGCCTTTCCACTTCGGACCCAAGAAGCCAAAGAAGTAGCAGATGTTCTCGTCAGAGAAATATTTTGTCGGTATGGCGCTCCAAGGACCTTAATTTCAGACAGAGGTCAGAACTTCATGTCCAAACTTATCAAAGCAATTTGTGAACTTTTGGCAATTAAATTTACCCATACCAGCCCATACCATCCTCAAACAAACAGCTGTGTAGAAAGGCTCAACTCTTACATCAATCAATCACTAAGAGCCTATTGTAACAAGTCTCAAAATGATTGGCCCCGTTTCATTCCTGGCATCATGATGGCCTATCGGATGGCTCCAAATTCATCAACTCAAAAATCCCCATATGTTATGCTTTTCGGCCGGGAAATGAGAGCTCCACAAGATGTAGCATTAATTCCAAAAGAAAATTTAGGCCACAATAACAAAAGTTATCTTTCCAATTTGCTTGAGGAGCTTCAAATCACTAGAACAATCGCAGCTGAAAACACTGCTCGGGCTAAGGAGGTGTATTCAGAACAATATAATAAAAAGGCTAAAGAACCAGAATTCGCCCCAGGTCAAAGAGTTTGGCTTTACTGTCAAAAAGTTGAAAAAGGCCTTTCCAACAAATTAACCAAAAAGTGGTATGGTAGCTATTATATCATCCATACAGGTCCAAATTATACCTACAAACTGCGCCGAAGTTCTGACGACAAAATACACAAACCACTGGTCCATGCCAACCGTCTGAAGCCATATTTTGATCCTGCTGATCGTCCACAGTATCCTCCAGAACCATACCTCAATAACCCCAGTGACATAGATTCAGGAGTCATGGATGACAACGAGGAACCAGTCAATGATACTCAGTTTGACAGCAACATATCCCCATCAACAAGTTCAACTTACCAGGCTACTGATCAATCACCTCCACAACAGAAAGGTAAGAAGGTCAATTCCAAAACAAAGGCAAGTACTTCCAGCAACAAGAGTCCGAAGCAAAAGACCCCAACAAAGAAGAAAAACCCTGCTTCAAGTACAACAGAAAAACCTACCAGTCCCACGGCAACCATGAAGGAAAATCATGCCACACCAGGTCCTAGTGCTCCAACCAAGGTAAATGAAAAGGTAAATAAAGGGAAAAGAGGAGTGAATAGTAAGCATCATCAGCCCAAATCCAGAAAACAACCCGACGACAGCCAGGTACAACCTCCAAGTCCAACATCAGGTAATCAAACCAAGGATATCCCTCAGGTCTTCAATCCAGAGGACATCCACTCAATTGTTAGTTCCAAGAGAGCAAATGGCAAAATCTACTACAGAGTAAAATGGAAGGATCCAGAAAGAGGTAACACATGGGAGTATGGCAGCAGCATTCCAGACTCCATTCGGAGAGAATTTCACCTCAAAAGAAGTATGTCAGGAAAACGACGAAAACGTCCACTGAAGAATCATAAGTTTTTCGACCAAAAGGAATCAGCACAAGACAATAAATCAGTCAATGTTCTGTCAGGGAATACAATGTCAGGAAATGTCAAGCAAGACAACACCAAACCATGCATAGAGTTAGATGTCAAACCACATCCGTTTTTTCCCAAACACCTACGAAGAGTAGAACATAAAATAGAAAGAGTTCTGGGCATTGAAATTATTCAAGGAGACTGCTATGTCAAGGTCTCATATAAAGAACATCCTGATACTGTTCACACATGCTATTTTGAAAGTGTTCCTCCCCACCTCATACAGCGCTACCTTGATGATAGCTGGCAGGATCTCCGTAATTGGTCCTGTATAGAAGATAATCCTCGATATGATCCAGAGGAACCACCAATTTATAAATCCAAAAGGGTTATTTCTCGAGATAAAGACTTTGGAACCATCAACACCTTTTACTACCGTATTTCAGTCACAGATTCTAGTCCCCATCTACCATACTATGATAACCTTACCGAACATACCGAACAATGCCAATTGCACATATTCTTGATCAAAATACAAAATCTCCTGAATAAACGGTGCAAATCACGAAACAGCTATTAGCTGTATCTTGTTATGTTTTCTTGTGTCCAGTCTTTTCACTATGGGTCGCCAGTTGAGAACAAATGGCATCAGCCTGATCATCTGAGTTATTTGTATCACAACAAATTTTGAGCATTGACCTGATCAACCAATCTCAAAAGCGAACCCGCACCCAAACCGTACCGAAATGAAATGACACAAACCAAACCATACTGGGAAGCGAACCCAAACGGTACAAAAGCGAACCCAAACCGTAGCGAAGTGAAATGACACGAACCCAAACCGTACCGAAGCGAACCAAACCATACTGGGAAGCGAACCCAAACCCGTACCGAAGCGAACCAAACCATACTGGGAATCGAACCCAAACCGTACCGAAGCGAACCAAACCATACTGGGAATCGAACCCAAACCGTACCGAAGCGAACCAAACCATACTGGGAAGCGAACCCAAACCGTACCGAAGCGAACCAAACCATACTGGGAATCGAACCCAAACCGTACCGAAGCAAAATAAACCAAACCCTAGGAAGGAAAATCAAAGCGAAACAAACCAAATTCAAATAAAGCAAACTTAACAACCGAAATGAACCAAAACAAAGAAAAGGCAAACCAAATAGTTACGAAAACTAACAATGATATACACCTTTTGTATACCGTATTAATGTAACAAATCAATGCACTTGTTATATGCACATGCACATATAATGTGTCTAATGATTGTATCCAAAAGTAGAAGGATATTACTATTTTTTTCATGATAAACTTTTGTAATTTGCCGCCAATACATCTTTCCTGGTCATGACACCGTTTAGTAATAATTATGTACTGATCTTTTACATCATAGTTATCATATTTGTTTTATTTTCTAGTTATTACAGACAAACTAAGGAAATATTTATATATGACATATTATTTGAACATGCTAACTCTCTTTTCTTTGTTTCCATGTAACACCTCCATGGACACAGCCTACTACCTTACAACCCCCCCAATCCAGGATGTGGAACTCAAGGCCTCCTACATCACCCATAAAGCCACCAGTACAGAGTGCCAAGACAAGCCAGCTCCACATCCAGAACCCCTGATGACAGCATTTTTATATTATGTTTCCTTATGTCAAAGAGACTCTATAATAATCATTATTCACTACTACCAGTTTAAACTTTATACATTGTCCATCTAAGCCTTAATTATTTTTATTTTTACACGTTTGGGGTCCAAACTTTTTCAGACGGAGGGGAAGTTATCATGGGATAACATTTATACTAAGTTATCTTATAATAATTAGATCTACATCAAGTGCTTTTATGAGTTATCGTGGTGTAATATTTATACATCATTTCATATAATTATAGTTTACCAAGTTATAAATATCATTAGGTAAAATGCTTATATAAAATATCAGTAGTTTCAGTTAAAGCTGTTTTAGATGGTTGCTAGCCTAAGGTAATGGGAGCGCGTCTTCTAGACATACTATTCAATAAGACAAGAGTTACGTCTACATAGTTTAATTGATTTGAAGCTTTTAGGTAAATGCTAGCCTAAGGTATCAAGATCCCATCTCCCAGACAAAGGATATTTATTTAAGTATATCTGTCATCACCTACCGGGGTATATTAGAATAACATTACTTCAATTAAGACTCATTAAGGATTAGCCCCCATACAAGCTCGTCCATAGTGCATTAAGGATTAGCCCCCATACAAGCTCGTCTATAGGGCATTAAGGATTAGCCCCCACACAAGCTCATCTATAGTGACACCCTAATCTCTTTCAAAACATCCAGTAAATATGTCAACAAGATTAGTGCCAGTCCAACAGGATAAACAGGATTTAGTATTCCCCTCTGTCTAGCCATCCATTTAGCTTAGGACACAACCAAGCGTGTATCATCCAATCACATTCCTTTCTATTGTTTAAATTTTTGTTAAATACATACTGTAGGCAGGTTTTAAGCAGAGAAGGGGTTTGACTCTCTTACCAAGCAGACCTCTCTCCCACAGCCCAGAGTGTGTACCGACTCTCTGTGGCACCCTCAGTTATTTTCTAAGATATTGTAAATTGTTAATTGTTCTTGTAAATAAAATTGTGATTAGTCTCCTGTGACTCTGGCTCTTTGCTGACTAATTCCCCAAGAAAACCAGCACGTCATTTTGAAGGTATTGTTCACCTAGAACAGTTCCATGATAATAGTATCGGATTCGGTTATAACTTCTTGATTGCTACGGAAATATGGTTCGGTATATTCGGTGCTACCGCCGGTGTTACTTTTACTCAATAACATTTTAATTGTCAGCTGGTATTTTATACTATGTAAATCATCTAACTCCTCGTTAATTTTACTCCATATGATGGGCTTAATATCGTTAACATCCATGTTGGAATTAATATCCATCTTCCAACCTCTTAGATATTTACCAACGTCGGAGGATGTGGGTACAAATATTAATTCTTGTTGTTTATTCTCAACATCATTATCAATATCAACATTATTATCATTATGTTCATCATCATTATTATCTAGTAAAGCGATCAATTCAGCTCTTCTCATTCGAGAATAACCTCTCAGCCCACTGTTTCTCGCTTGAGCTTTGAGTTCTCTAACAGTCTGGGGTTTGTTGTATTCCAAACTGAGTAAATCAATCAATTCAGCTTTTCTCATTCGAGAATATCCACGTAGGCCACTTTGCTTTGCCATAGCCTTCAACTCTCTCACAAAAACCATTGTGGTTGAATGGTATATGCAAAATGAGACAAATGTCTAATTGGTTGTTTTCATATATCTAAATACGTATTCTCTCCCAACCTCTCATTGATGTAATCTCTCTTCCTAGCATAAATAATCTGGTTCCTGACCCTATCAGCACCGCGTTCCTTACATAAACAATAACGACCTTTGACCCCTATCCCGCATACAGAACACGTATAGTTTGTTTCCGCGCCTGATGTAATAATTGTGTATGCCGCAGTAAATTTCAACACAGCGTCGGTTACATAGAGACGTCTTACCCATGAGTGTAAATTTGCAATGACTCATGGTTATACATCTATCATATCATTTGTCTAAATGCAAATCACATCTACACTATTGATTAGGAAGTCAGCCAGTCAATGCTATTTATAGATCGCTCCAAACTAGGTCATGGGTTTATGCGTAGCCACAGCTGTCACTCTGGTTGTTTATGCGTAGTTATTATGGTATAGCTGAAAATCAATACAGCCAGATAACCCCAACATGATAAATTTTACCTCGCGGTTCTTTTGAGCCTCTGACGGTGTATAAAACTGACTCATTGTTGGTCTTGGTATTGGGTCGAATTTTTTCCCATAAACGAGGTAGTATTGTGCATGGCAGATTCGACATCCTTAAACGTTTGAATTGAATGTCCTTCCTTAAGCAGTTTTTCATGAATAAAGTCTAATCTCTTCATTCTCTGCCGCGTATATTGTGACTGGGCTGCTTGGAGTTGTTCTAAAGCATTGTTATGTCGTTTACATTCCTCTTCAACTTCTTTAGCGTTTGATTCCCTCATACTAGAAAATAAAAAATTACTCCCCGAAAAAGCTAGAGCATTAACAATAGCTCCACCGACCATCATCGCAATTGTTGCCATGGTTTATATGAATATAATATATTCAAATGTTTAATTAATTACTTCATTATGTCTTCCGGGATAAGCCCTTGTTTGATGAGCATATCCTTCGTTGCCATTGCTAATCCAATTTCCAGAATCATCATACCTATATCAAATCCATTAAAATCTAGCTTGGGAGGTGTGGCTTTAGTAATCATTTTAGCCATACGGGCATAGCCAATGGCCAAGCCAACATTTTACCGTCTGTAACTGGAGTAGTCATGCTTCTTATAGCATTATATGCGGGCTAACCTCTAATTGAACTTGTTGTGACATCGGGGGTGACGTTTTCTCTTCTCCGGTCTTATAAAAGAACCATACAGCCGCTATACCAGCAACTCCTACTAGTGCCCATGTTTTAATCGGATTAATATTTGAATTATTTATTAATTTCGCTTTCCTCGCCAGTCCTCCCTTCCTCCCAGCGGCTATTTTCAAAGGATTCTTTGTCACTCTAGCTTTAAGTATTTTCTCATTCACATGTGGTGCAATCGCTGGTGGTGGTTCCTCATTCACTCGTTGTTCCGCAATCTGTTGTGGTTGTGCAGTTATTTCCTCGTTCACAATCTGTTGTGGTGTCACCTGTTGAGTCTCCATTATTATTAAGTGGGCACGTATGTTTAAATTGACAATACCTAGCCGTTATTAAAACTGTGGTGAACGGAGCTAAAAACATTCCGTATCTATAATAAAACTCACAGCTCACTGAGCTTATAGCGTGTTCGATGAAGGGGTCTTTCTCGAGAGATTCGCATGAATACATGCGATGTTCTGCCGGGATAGGGAGAAAAGTACTAGCTACGACTGTGTACAGTTGTAACATAGCCGACCCTATCGTTTTAGTCATGGTAGCTCCCAGTCTAGACTCGTAACGTGCGTACAGTTTTTTAATCTCTTCGTCGGTCATGTTATCAATTTTTTCGATGGTATAATTTTCTCCCAAATATTGAGAACATTTTCCACCGGCTACCAAAGCCGGGAGTCTTTCTCTATGTTTATCTAAAGATTTATCTAAAGATTTATCTAAAGATTTATCTAAAGATTTATCTACATGTTGATCAGGCTCAGATTCTTTGAGCATTTGTTCGATGAGTTCGTCGCATTCCATAATGTAATACCTAAGGAGATATTTAAGTCTAACATAATATAATATGACATATCCAATACAACCCGTAATAATGAACTGTTGCGAAAGAATGATGATTTCGAACCACATTTTATGTAATATTAACCGCTAATGTTCAATTTGCTACATTTTGCTATAATTTTGCTACATTTTGCTGTAATTTTGCTAAGCAATTGCATAAGCAGCTGGTTGATTGGTTTTTAATACGAGTTTACAGTGCTTCGTTGCCGCTAACAGTTTTCTGACTTCATCTCGTTCGGGCTTGGTATAAATAACGTCATTTTCGCGTAAACATTCCTCAAATGAATCTCGATCTTTGCAATGAAACAGGGTTACCCATTTGGTCTGCTCTCTGAGATCTTTCAGGACAGAGTTGTATTTTTAAGTAAGTACCAAAACGCTATGCTGAGTATGCCGACCGGAGAATGCTAAATACGAAAGCATATCTTTCTTTTTGGTGAGTTCTTTACTCGCGCTGCAATCGTCTATTACGAAAAGGGTTGATTCTCCTTTGTATCTTTCGTGACATACTCGGAGGCAGTCTTGTAAACGATCGCCAGGATCAACTCTGTGTACCCCGTCGTCATTCATTACCCAATCTCTCGATAGGTATGTTTTATTAACGCTTATAGTCGGGCACAGAATAATAATGTGATTGAAAACGTCCCGATAATGACTTTGTAAAATATCTAGAATAAAAGCTGTTTTTCCGCAGCCCTTTTGCCTGCATATGATAGCGCAGTGCGGATCTTTAGTTAAAAGATTATTAATAGATTGCTTGCACGAATCTCCCATTCTGTATATTAAGTTGCGCATCCATAATCACGTACAAATATATGTTTAATTTACCAGCCGCTGTAGCTTCGTTATCTGTATGGTGACACCCTCGCTAGCATTTTCTATTCTCCTCCCACTGCCGTGTAGTTGGTCATCGTCCGTTGTTCGCATGTCGAGCCATAGCTCGTACTTCGTGGTGAGGTATTCACCCATCGATACACTCCCGAGGAAGATCTTTCACGACCGCGATAACTTCCGGGGAACGTTTAATAGAAGGAAGTTTTTTAATCTCATCCCACTAGTGATACGCTAGCATTCCTTGGCTATATAGTTGATTAGGAACGCCCTCGATAGTCAATTCTACTTTTGTAATCTTGGGATTGTAGAACTTCTCGGAATTTCTTTTAAACGCATCGGAGGGGTCCTCGAACAACATTAAAATACCCTTCAACGACCTCGTGGGAACGTTTAGATTGATATTCCACATCGTATCTTTTTTGTCCCTCGTGATCTTTCGGTGTCGCAGCACGCGATCGTACAAAATGGCTTAACTTCCCGTATAATGGTTACGAATTTGTCTGGCTAATTCGGGATCCGTTATCATATCGTACTCCAGCGAGATATTGTCAATGGAATAGCTAGCATCTTCACCACCAATTCTGATTACTCTACCATAGTCATTAAAAGTGAGTTCGTATTCTAACCTATCGCCTAGGGATGCTTGATAAAAGGGCATGTGGCAATCTAGTAATTCAAAGTCTAGGGGAACATAGAATCAGTTACCTAATGCGTCGGCAACGGCCTTATCTTTTTCGTTGGTATCAACACCATCACTATCACTATCACTACTAAAGTATACATCACTATCGTCGATACTCAAAACCTCATTACCGCTAATTTTAATCGCGATTTTCTTAACGATAGCACGACCTATGTTCTGAACGGGCTCCCTTTTAACGTCGGTAGAAGTCAAAATAATCGTAAATGCTAGTCGGACAGTTCCCGGAACTAACACATCATGTGCGCCGAGATTAGGAAAGCGAACCAGAAGCGTTTGAATCTGATCGATGGTACTAGGGTTATTAGTTATAGTTACAGACTGATGAATTGCTTTGACCCCTAATGGATCTCGAAGTCTACGTTGTGGGTTTAACTTGCGTCCGTATTGCGAAGACATTGTTATATTGAAAACATGTACCCTTTGTTTAATATAAAAATGACTGATTTTGATCTAGATACCTTTGATGACTTTGATAACCAGAATCCAATCAAAGATACTGATGAAACCAGCTTTATGAATTTTAACGATGAACTTTTGAACCCAACGATACCTTTAAAGATACCCCTATTGGTCGTGACTATTCAAAGATTGAGATAGATCGTAAAGGAATATTGCGACTGCGTGGCGCTCCGGATATTGATCTTATGCATTCTCGTACTCGTAAGCCCCTAGCCTTGTCTACGATAGCCGGTAAACACGGTATCAGCACTGTTCATGACTTAGGTTTTGTGGACTACTCACGACTTTCCGCGAAAACTACTAAGGTTCTTAGGACTGTGCGGGAAGAACTCAGTAACACAGATAATTTGGAAGCTTCCTTGAAGGTGGCCTCGGACGGACTCGAAGAAATCTTAGATACCTATTACGATAATTCAACGTTACAGGTACCATCCTCGGAGTTTAGTATTAGGGAATTACGAGGTCTTGACAAGGCAATGCGAACAATGCGAGGAGAACTCATGAATAATACGGCCAAGATTTCCGAAATCGACAAGCATATAGCTTACGAGAAAACAAAACTTGAACAGGCGGGCGATGAATTCAGTAGACGCCACGTAGCGGAAAGATTGCGTAACTTAAAAGACGAAAGATCAGCCCGCATCGAAGCAGCTTCCAGTAATAGAAAGGCACTTCGTTCGCAAATCAGTCGAATTCGAAAAACTATCGATCAAGTCCTCAACGACCACACTACACTGGCCGATAAAATTAAAACATTGTTCAGAGAACAGGGAATAACAATTGCCAGTATTTTAACCGTGTTGGGATTTATTATATCGACTTTGACTCTCGCTTTAACAGGTGGCACAGGTGGTACAGGTGGTACAGGTGGTGGCGGATCACCGCCTACGTCGGATGGTATAAAAGAGTAGATAAAAAAGCATTTAAAAGCATTAGGTTCAGCACTGGGAAAGCTCGCTGAGAAAGCCGAGGCCGCACTTCCCGGTATAATAGGGAGTGTTGTTTCCTGGCTCTTGCATTTATTAGCTAAGACCACCACTTGGCTTAGTCAAAACTTGTGGGGGCTGATCGTAGCAATTGCAGGGCTGTTGTACGTATTCGCTAAGAACTATTTAACCAAATCATGAGTAAACCAGCCGAGACTCCACCTAATAGAAGCGCTGTTTTTTCATCGAAATGTTGTTGATTTTTAGCCTCAATATGTGGTGGCACTTGTGTTTGTGCGTTAGTAGATGGTTGAGCGATAGTTGGTGTTTGCGGCTTGACTATTCCCTTTTCGCCCGTGATTGTTTGCATTATTAATTCGACGTTAATATCTGAATTAATACCTGGTTTTTGTTGATCGGCAGCAATTACAATTTTATTATTCTAACCTATCACTTGACCGATCTTAAGTTCCATATTACTTGGAGACATGTATAATCCCGGCGCATAAACGAAGTCTACTTTGGATTGAGCGTACTGTAATGCATCTTGAAAACGCTTTATAGACAATGGTATGTCAACTGGTGAATTAATGGCGTCCTCCACGTTTGCGACAAACTGTTTTTGCGCATCGAACGCCGTCCCAGTACCGATAATGGACGTTCGTGTTTGCGATTGTGCACCGAGAATTCCCCACACATAAGTTCTTATCGATTCATTAACTCTTTCAAATCCTGGGTTAGTAAAATTATTTTCCGTTTTATCATTAAGAAATTCATTCCAAGCGTCATCGTTCAGTTGTACAAATTTTTTAACAATATAAATAAACCCACTCTTAAAACTCATAATATCCCCTCTCCACGCGTTACTATAAAGTTCCCAGCCTTTATACCAATGACCGGTTTTATACCGATTATCATATATTCTTGTGTAAAGTTTGCTGGTACGCAACAACTTTTTAAAATTAACATGAAGCTTATTAAGTTCTTTATATACATAATCGCTTTCTTCTTTGACGGTTATTTTTTCCTCTGCGTACGGAACACCTAGACCATGGTTTGCTCCTTTAATGCGCCAATCTTTACTGGAGCATTAATTTCTTTAAGTATACATCTAATCTGATAGTGCACGTGAAATGATATAACAGACTTATTTAGCATAAATCCTGGGGAATTAACAGATACGCCACATCCCGTTGTGGCACACCATACGGCAAAGTTTAACTGATTCTGCCAAAATTGCATCGGATTGTGAAACCAATCGTGCACCATTTTATCGCTAGTTGCCGTGACTCTGCGAGAAGAATTTGGTTTTGTCTGGATATATGACGTTCGATTTGCCATGGGTTGGTCCATATTCACTCAATACCAATTATTGATACCTCACTGGAGAGGTACTTATATATGGCTTCCAGTGGTATATCACACTTGAAGATCAGTGGATCACTAGTGAGATGACAACCCAAAACGTAATGATACCCCCAAGTGATATACGGCAAAACCGGGCGAAAACGCGATATAGGGTACCATACTTTGAAAGGCTGTAACAACAAGTTCGTCCCAACTTTTTTCTTGTTAACATTAAAAGTCATGTTTACCTGGTAGTATGTTTATGGGCTTTAAAATTTTTTAGTGTGGTTTGGATGTGGGGGGGGGGGGGTGCTCGTGGGTCATACCTAGCCCACGGCCTACTTTGTTTTCAATTGTCGGTTAAGACAGACGTCACGACAATACTGGTGCTTTTCAAAGATATCAGGAAATTTAACGAAAAAATCAGTACCATAGGAATTTACCATAATCGATAGATTAGTAATGTGTCTCGATTTCATATTTAAGTTATGATATAGTATCATTGTATATTTAATATGTATGTTACACTCCCGGGAATAACAAATGGTCAGTCTATTCAACTGCTTCATACTATCGATAACTCGGATGGACAACTCGAAGTAGCTCTATGCGATGTAACGTATTACCCGCTGTGGACCAATATAAGTGCTGCGAAAGATAATAATGAGATGATTTTAGCAGATATTAATTATCTCATTACTATACCTGATGGGTATTACAGCGTATGCTCACTCAATGATGAAATTTTTAAGCCTAATGAATCTAGTCTCACACAAAATGAGGCGACTGGGAGACTGAAATTAGACCATGGAAAAAAAGATATATATATTCACAAGAACTTATTAGTTACACTTGGATTTGAACTACCACTAATTAATGGATACAGATCTATGGGTTTAATAAATGGAATAGCTTTTGGAAATAAATTACCCGATTTAGTTCCCTATAAAGAGTTGTGCATCCATCTTGATCAAATCAGTACAACTGATAATATTCAACTAGAAAGTCCTTCAACTCTGCTCAGATCTATTCCAGTGAAAAATGAAAAATATAATAGCGGTAGAACGGAATCTTTCTCATCATTACAATATAAAAAATTAAAGCGTGGTATTATTTCAGACCCTAAAATTTCTGTATTAGATGTAAAACACCAACCTGTACATATAGGATACTTAAGTGTAACACTCCATATTATAAATAATGGTTGATTCATCAGGCCCTGGAACGCTCAGACAATGTAATACAATTGCGTTTTCCGATCTCGGAGACACAGAAGGATTTGGTAAACCCGGTACCGATGGTAAGTTATACGCTTTACACTTACACGATAATGTATACAAGCGGAAAGAAGTTACATTCACAGGTAATCTAGAAGATTTAAGCGATATGGACTTTAGTAGACTCATTAAAATACTTCGTACAATATTATTCGCAACAATGATAATAAATGGACTATGGTCGACGCAAACATCGAGTGGCTACTGAATATCGTCATTACCCCACCGTATGTGATGATGGGTAAGGGACATAATTTAACTAAGATAATAAATAGTGGCATCGTACTCGCGGCTTATATCCCATCAAAACGAAAAAGTGTGTTAGTTACCCCCCTGCCAGAAAACCCAGGTCATATGTTATATAGTCGTCCGGCCTTAAAAAATGTTACTTTAAATTTGGTTAATGAATTCGAAGATATTAAAGTTAACCTGAGTGCAATACCTAATATTTCTACTCTTATTATTGAAGTCTTGTTCGGAGATGTACCGGTAGATGCCTTCGAAATATTACCAGGTCTATCGATTAAATGGCTCAAGAAACACCAACGTCAACGTTGCAGTATTATTCATATCGGAGCATCGCCTGTTGCAACCCTCGAGGGGGTCCAAATTATTAAAAGTGGTAGTATTTCTCTTACTAAGATATTCTTGCCGTATAATATACATTTGATAAGATTGATGTATACTCTCAAAACATTTAAGCAAGAACAATTAAAGACTATTATATGACCGTAATATACACTATGAGTTTATATCCGGCGCTCGATGAAGCAATTGAAAAGATGGAAACTGTTGATGGATTTCGATTACATCAAATAAGCAACATAAAACATCGAATAGAGAAGGATAGGGAGTTGAGACTTGGATTGTATAAAAAGTATCGCAGAGCCGTGAATGCTCTGGACGGAGTTGACACTGCGCTTGTAACAGCTGGCATGGGACTCGGTGTAGCCAGTGTTGGTTTACTATCAACCATAATCGCCGCGCCTATTGTGCTCGGCATGGAAATAGCCGCTGGAGTCTCGGGACTGGCAGGAATAGCGATAAAATTCATTTCTCGTAGGTTACAAAAGAAAGCATTAAAACACGATAGTATTCGGATACTCGCCGAAGCAAAGTTGAACAGCATTGAGGATCATATTTCGTCAGCAATGGTCGATTGTAAGATATCCGAGGATGAGTTTCGTTTAGTTCTGTCGGAACTCACCAAATACAATGAAATGAAGCAGGAGATTCGATCAAAATCTCATAAGACCAGTGGTATTAGCGAGGATGAGAAAAAAAAGTTCATAGAACAGGGGAGGCAACAAGCGCGTCAATTATTCCGTGCCAAAACCAAAGAACTGGTTGGAGATTAAAAATAGATTGCTTACTATCGTTTGATCACATTTAGACAAATGCTTACATACATATATATAATAATGGAGAAAGCTATTAAATGGAGAGAATTACCACAAGGTTTTTATTATATCAGTGATGTCAAACCAACCAAATACCGTTATCAATTGTTTCTTATCAATTTACAAGAAGAGTGTAGTTATATAGTCTGGTCTCCTAGTAAAATGAACGAAGAACTTAATAAAAATGTTGAATATTGCTTTATTGATAAAAATAATGAAGAATATTTTTATTACCATTTAGGCTCATCTAAAGCAATGATTGGCCCCAGGTATTGGTGAGCTAGACCCAATTTAACTTAATCTCATGACTATCGTTGAATCGCATCATCATTTTGGCATAAAAAATGCCACCTGTAGTAGCAGTATAGGTATATGAATCCAGCTCCAGTGGAAGTGGTCCAGAACCCCTATTACCTATACTACTTTATATAACTACCAGTCAGGCTTTCAAAAAGGCCATTCCACTGTCCATCAATTAATTGAATTGAATAATCAAATTTGTACATCTTTAGATAATAGAGAAAAATATTGCATGTTTTTTTGTGATGTGTCAAAAGCATTTGATCGTGTCTGGCATAGAGGGCTTATGTACAAATTAGAAATGTATGGTATAAAAGGGAATTTACTTGAGTGGCTGTCTAGTTACATAAGCAATCATACTCAATCAGTGTTTGTAAGCAGGGCTCTATCCAAGCCAAGGATTTTGAAGGCTGGCGTTCCACAGGGGTTGGTGTTAGGTCCCTTTTTATTCATTGTATTTGTTAACGACATTGCTGATGTCTAATTCATTTGCATAAAAAGACTCTTTGCTGACGATACAGCACTCAGCTTTTCTTCACCAGATAATCAACTTGTTGAATCAACTCTAAATTTAAATCTGAACAAGCTGTGTAACTGGGCAAACCGTTGGTTAATTATATACAACCCAGATAAAACAGAAGCGGTTATATTTTCCTTAAAAGATTAATCAGACCTTATTACCTTGTACTTTGATGAATGTAAAGTTAAGAATGTTCAAAGTCATAAACATTTGGGTGTAACGTTTGCATCAAACGGAAAATGGTCCTGTCACATAGATAACATAATTAAATCAACATCAAAAATGATAAATTTAATGAGAAAATTAAAATTCATATTGAACAGAAATACATTAAATAAAGTATATACAATTTTCATAAGACCCCACTTCGAATATGCGTGTGAAGTGTTGGATGAGTGTAATATAGAATTATCAACTCAGTTAGAAAATCTCCAACAAGAAACTGCCAGAATAGTTACTGGGCTCCCAAAGTATACTTCGCACACACATCTGTATTATGAAACAGGATGGGAAACGTTAATAGAACGAAGGAGGAAATGTAAGCTAAGTTTGTTCTACAGAATACAAAGTAATATTGCCCCAACTTATCTTAAAGACATTGTACCAAACACTGTAGGTTCAAATGTATCATATAATTTAAGAAATTCAGAAAATATTGAGATTCCATATACTAGATTAAAACGCGCAACATGTTCTTTTATTCCATCAACTGTAAGGTTATGGAACACTATTCCTGCAGCAGGTAGAAATTGTACATCAACATCCCAATTCAAGACATACATACAAAAAGAGCAAGTCATTGCACCTCTATATTTTTCCTATGGTGTTAGAAAGTTGAATATTTATCATACTCAATTAAGATACATGAAAAGCCAGTTAAATTATGATTTATACAGAATAGAGATATAGAGATAAAATGTGATCTAATATGTCAATGTGGTAATCCATGTGAAAACGTACATCATTATTTATTAAAGTATCCATTGTATGTCCACCAAAGAAAAACTATGTTAATAATAATTCGGGACATTTTACAGAATGCAGTGAACAAAAATGTTAAATTAGATTTAAGTTTGATGTTAAACGGAAATGAATGTTTGTCCATTATCGAAAATCAACATATCTTTAAAGCAGTGCAAATGTTTGAAAGTCATACAAAGAGATTTGGGTAACACTTTAATACACATATACTAGTCTCTCTTTTGTAAAAATTCTTTTGTTATCTATACACTCATCTTCGTTTCTGTTTTCCCTGTATATGATTTACTGTACAAGCTTTGTAAATACCATGGAGAGGGAGTCCTAAGTTGGATAACTTGTTCCCAATCCATTTCAATCTGAATAAAATATGTTTAAATCCAACAAATTCAGTCAAAAAATAACATCAGTGGTATACACTACATTTCAAAAGTCAAAGTGGCGCGATAATACCGCGAAAGTGGCTAGAAAATGCCGCGAAGTTTCGCATAAGTGCCGTGATAGTGCCGTGAAAGTGGCGCGATAGTGCCGCAAAAGTCGGTAACAGTGCCGAGAGAGTGGCGGCATATTGGTACAATGCATGTACACTTCAGAAATGCTGTCGTGCGTTACTTCCCCATGTATGTCGGATGTATGTTCAATCTAACCTGGAGCTATATATAAGCATGTTGCTCGTGTTATATTTAAAGAGGTGTAGGTGGTAGGTCCATTAACAGTATAAAGCTTTACATGGATAAAAAATTATGTTCTTAAAACTGTATTTTTCCGCAAGGATGCATGACCTATTCTATATTAATCAATAAGAAATTAATGGACAAATGTTTATATTCCCTGATGTGTGTAACTCATTTTTATAAGTTATCAATAGTCTTCGGAATTGGGAGTAGTGTATGAGAACGCAATTCCCAGTGGTGCCTGAATACACTTTTTTTCTAGATTCACCCCGATTTTGGTCCTCAGTTCATCTGATTCATACACAATAAGGACTTGCGTTCGTCCGTAAATGCCTGAAATGCTGAGTGTTAACAGCGGCCATCACAGTCTCTGTTTAGCATTTAGCATTCAGGATTAAATATATGAAAATACATTTCGCTTTGATGTGCTTATGGAAAACGGAATAACTTTCCTCAAAACGAAGTAGAAACCAGGTGATACACGGATGATACATACATGAAAGGAAGAGAATTTATGGATGGTAACTTTATTATGAGGAACACAATGTTTCGAAGTAATATTTACTCTTTCATCAGGTGAAGGAGTAAGTATACACTCCAAAACATTGTGTTCCCCAAATTAAAGATGTCTTCCTTATGTGTTGAACTTGTAAATGATTTTCAAAGACATGATCTATAGACGGTTTTAAAATGATAGGTCAAATACTGTGTTGTTTATCTGTTCCACATAGTGGTAAGTTGTAAGATGAGTTTCTGCTCGTTAATCAGACAAACTACTGCTACACTTGGTTTGTGCAAAAGTTGATGCACGTATACACATGTCGAGTGTCTGAGATACGCGGGGTCTACTTATTTACTTTTTTAAATTGGGACTTTAACGTGCATATTTCGCGCACGGGCCCACCAGGCCATTTAGTGTTTGGTCGAAAAGGGTATGTCCGAGAAGGTGGGGCAACCTAGGGGGGCTTTTAGGGTTGTTTACTTAATTTGGATAACAAATTTGGAATTTTTAAATATGCCATGCAAAAGATGGAGGGGGGACTAAATGTAGTTTTAGTAGATGTAGTTCTAAGTATGTTTTTGTAGATTTAGAATTTTAAGGTTTATTGGCAGCTTGTTTGTTGTACTTTGTTAGATGTGGCCGAGTAGGCCTGTTTTGATTAGATATATGTCTAGTGCTTTAAAGGTTTGTAAGTCATTTAGGGGGTTTAGTACCGTTGCTAGTGTCATTTGATTGTTGCAGTTTAGAGTGGATTGGAGTGTTGTTTTATGTTGCTGGTACTGTGTGCAATATAGTATTATGTGTTCAGGAGTTTCTTTTAAGTTGCAGTGGGGGCATTTCCCGGATTGGTGTTTTTTTAGTTTGGTGTAGTGTCGCCTGTTTGTAGTTTAGTTATTTCTGATAGTTATTTTGCCACTTTTGTATTACTTTTAATTTAATCTATTTACATTGGTAGGTTGATGCTTACTTCTTCTAATTTTAGTGCAGATTTGGCTGCTTTGTCTGCGTGTTCGTTGCCAAACACTCCAATGTGGGCAGGGATCCGTACTATTTCTATGTCTTCACCTAGTTTACGTAGATTGTTGGCGCTTTTAATTATCTGTTGTATTAGTTTTGGGCGTTTTTTTGTGTTTTAGTTTTTTTATAGCCTGGAGCCCACTTAATGAATCTGAAAGGATTAGGGTTTTTGGTGGCGTCTGCAGATATAGTTGTGATTTGATGAATTCTTTATTCTCTAGACATTTGAGAGCGAACCAGACTGCAACATTATTCACAATGAATATACTCAGAATATCTACTCCAATAAAAAAAGCACCCCACAGTTTATTATGTAACTTATAGCGAGACAACTCGGATAGTTAATTACATTGTCTACTCACAATGCTAAGCAGGTGCACGAAATAACAGGAAGAGTCATGCGTTATATAACATCATAAACGTGGAAGATGAAATCCACCTTCCAGCAAATTGTATTCATTAGGAGTAGGGTAGATTCAGCTGTGCAGGCAATTGAATAGTAGCGTTAACCAGTGGCATTTAAGACGTTTTTACATTTAAGAACATATGTAATACTCATGGTCATTAGGACGGAAGCGCAACAGATATGAACAATATCGATAGGTTTTTGCGAGGAACAAGGATTACCATATATTTGTGACACAAGATCTACATGTATACTGTATTTTTCAGTGAGTATTTGTACGTGGGCCTATGGCCTTTATACTGAAAAATAAAGAATTGAATTGAAATAAAGAATTAAATTGAGTTGACACAAGATCATATTTCTTAGTCAGCAACATCTCACATATCCTGTGGTATCGTGTTTGCTTAGAATATAGAACAATGACTTCAAACACATTACACTATGCAGTCATTTTGTCGTCTTGTTCTTAACATTCCTTCACTGAAATAGGATTGCTATGCAGTATTTAATTAACTTGTCAGTTGATTCGAGACCAGAGAACATGTTATGTATCGATACCGGTTGTTTATTAATGTTCACTAAAGGAGGGAGGGCTACAATTGACAAGGACCTCTAGGCTACAGGTTATGAAAATATGTTTCTCATGTCGTTGTGTTTAGTTATATGTGTGCGCCTGCACTAATGAAGTAAGTGAATGTTAAGAAGACGAGATAGCATGTACCTGTATCATCCATCACACAAAACAAAGTAGGCATGGTTTGACACTGTTTTAGAACGTTTTGTAAAACAGATAGGACAAAACAAGCCAGTGCTGGCTTCTGTTGCTGCCTCTCCGAAGATCTGAATAAAAAGGTTATCATACTCATTGCCAGATATTACATTCTAAAATAGGAACATTTACAACGCGGGATTGTTTGCTCATTTATTATGTACCACACCATATATTTAAGGAGTGTAGGACATTTCCCCCACACCGACAGTCCCCTACTCGGACAATATCCCGTACTGACATTTCCTCACATTGAATAAATTAATAATTTATATTACAGTTTGACAAACTATTATAATATAAACATGAAAAGTCATCATCACATGTCAAGTTCACTACATGTCACCAGCTGGAAGTGACATGGGAAATAGATTTTACTCTTTGTTCAGCTGTCCTTCATTTAAAGACACATTTGACAAAAAAAAAAGCACGAACTGGTTGAGTGACCTCCTTTCATCAGGTTGAAAGGATTACCCACAGAGAAAGAAAGGATTAGAAATCGACATGCCATTACGTATTCACTACCAACGTCCTCTAATATTAAACTGATACCCTTGTTATCCCCTAATGAGATCTTATATACTTTGTCACACCCGGTAATTGTTAAGATCACAAATCCTTATCCCCTAATGAGATCTTGTATACTTTGTCACACCCGGTAATTGTTAAGATCACAAATCCTATCTACAGCCAGGAAATTATACATGTTTCCAATACCCTGTTATAATTAGTGGTGAATGCTAGAAAACACATCCTGAAAGATGTCCTGAGACGCCTCCAAATGTCCACTTCATAATTCTTACAAAAAGTGATATTCTACAGTAATAACATTTGAAGGCTGATCCACAAATACCATTGCATCAATTGTTACGGAGTGGTGACCAGTATTCGTAAAAGCAAAAATTGCAAAAATCAAACTGCGAGGATAGAATGCACTTTAAAGCGAGCTGCAATCTTCTTTCTGATATTAGATATTCGTTAAGGAGATATTCATAATAATAAAAATTATTATCGAAATAAATCAAATAAATTATCTTTTTTAAAGTCTTAAATATTCTAGATTATGTCCCTAACTTACGTTAAGCATCCGACAACTATAGTTATAATTCACCCAATATGCTGCTGATAAGAAAATAATATTTGAATGCGCCCCGGATTTAATCGGAGCATATGTTAACGTTGTATAGAGGTCTGACGTAAATTGACTATCGCCTGTCTGTAAAGTGTGACCCTCATGACGCCCTTATTTATTGCCAATGTCTTACTTAAACCATTCGAGTGACTCCGGTTTTCATTTAGTGTGACGGTGAGGCATTAAAACATACTTACACCCCTCACGAAGCTTTAGTGACAATAACCTAATTACTTCATGATATGCATGACGATGACTGAGCGGTAACAGTCGGTTCAAATGTGTGCCTATGTTGTCAAAGCGTACGCTTATAGCACCTGGTCGTGTTTAAAGAACAGTTAACATTTTAGATATAATGGAGGGTTTACTACCGAACGTAACGGTTGTCACAAGCATGATGATCAAGTCAAGGATACATAAGCGATGGTCCTGAAGCGATAATTCAAACTTACATTTATAAGCAAACATAATTTGACACAGTGTCATGATATTGCTGAATGGTTGCTTGGCCACCCATAGCAGGTGTTGGGTGGTCTGCAGGGCGTTATCAGGCGCCCTATTTTTTC
Source organism: Haliotis rufescens (assembly GCF_023055435.1). NCBI lineage: Eukaryota > Metazoa > Mollusca > Gastropoda > Lepetellida > Haliotidae > Haliotis > Haliotis rufescens. The sequence goes on along the minus strand of NW_025964334.1, from coordinate 41,700,676 downwards.
TTCTTAGGTGTCAGGCGACCCCCGGCATTCAGCTGCATGATCAGGGTTTCTGTAGCTTTTTGTTCCGTCTATAAATGCGTGTCTGGTCGGACCCCGCTTACTTTTATTAGAATGCCAGCCTTCGACCTGGTTGGTTGTTTGGGATCCTGTGGAGCTGAAACCTCTGCTCACCATCTTGAGCTTCGCTCACTTGCCTGTGAGACGCCCCCTATAATCCTCTATTGTTTTACCAATCAACACACATCATTGGCCATCGTTTTACAAAAATGCTTTTCGCAATAGAGTGATTTGGTTTTCTTTTGACACTGTTTCTGGTAAATATTCCCTGGATAGAGAAGATATTTGCGACATAGGTTCCAAGCATCGTTTGATATTTGTAAACAATTCAATTCATTAATTTGAGCTCGAACATATGTTTAAGAAAGTAAGAGAGGTTCTGATTATAATATTTAATATGCTACAGTTTCATAATAAAAGCGACACAATCCTTTCCATATTCAAAAGAAAATCTCTGCTAAAAACATTCCGACTGTATCGTGAGCATGTGATTATAAATCACTATCAAATAGTGATGGTATCGGGCGTTCGTGAAACGTTAATTCCATGTAAGTGGAAAATAATACAACACAATTGTCTTGCCTCCTACCATCCCAGATAATATTTCCACCGGGCCCCTTTCAAGGCTGTTCTTTTAAACACATACATGCGTATCTAAAGAAAGAAGTCTCTGTATTGCTTTAATAATAAATATTGCATATATTTAAGGCAAAGCATTAAACTGACACTTTTGCTACGTACACGTGTCACAAAATGAACCCGTTAGACCACTTCAGGAATTTATTTATGAAATTGCGAAATGTCCGCGTCCAACGGGTCGATGCGTATGTGAACCAACTATTTAATTATCTGTTTTAGAACATTGAAATGTTTCTAACACTGACAAGAGATATAATAAGTGAATAGTTAGAAGGGGCACTACTTATCAGAACGAATCACTGAAATCAGTGAGTGAGTTGGGTTTCTATAATCTCTAGCTTCTTCTCGGCAGTCTGACATTGGCCGCTTGGTCACACTAGCTGCCGTGAGTCGATTTTGCTCGCAAACGTAACTGAGCATGACAAGAGACTGGGCTACCGTCTGCAAGGACAGCTAAATAAACTTTGAGGCAATATTTGTTTTACGCATTTTTCAACACTGATTGGTTACCTGTGATCTATGAAGATTTGGACAAAGGGCGCATGTTAATAAATTTCTTCACCCTAAACAAACAGACAAAGCTCATCGGATGTCGTTATTTGAAAATACCCCTGGTGCACATAATATGCACGTTTCAGCCCAGCAAGAGGAGTGATCACCATCATTCCTCGCCATCAAAGGATCAGCAGAAATTACGTTGATTGAATAATCACTGTTATTTTGCACAGTGGATTTGTCAAAAGTAAGCATTTACATGTTATTTACTAAAGCAGACGGAATACCCCAATATCTGGGCGTGAAGTGCCGATGTAAAAACAACATACTTTGTTCAAAGCCCATATAACGTTGATTGATTGCTCATTGTTATCTAACTCAATGGATTTTTTTAAAGAACCGTGGACATTATGAAAACAGTTGTCACGTGGGCTTTCTCAGCTGTCCTTTGAGACTTGACACCTATGTGAAACAACTGAAACAAACTAAGTGATCAGTTGAGAAACCAAACACGGGTTATAATATCCCGAAACGATAAATATATTTTGAAATATTTGATTGTTACAGAGACACGTGACATCCAATAAGGTTCTTTGTACAGCTGCAGATGTGTGGAATATTGTTCCTTTATGTGAATATTTACGGTTGCATTCCTCGAACAAGGCAGCTGACTAAAAATATACATATAACTTTGGTAGGTTGTAATTATGATATTTGCATTTTGTTTTCATTCATTTGCTGTAGCATTGAACAGAATCATTCTTGTTCCTCTACGTCTTGGTTGAGAAGTTCTTCGATGCGCGATAGACGTTGTTTTTCACAAGTCTTTTCCTTTGTATGCGTGTATATGTTACAGTCAATGTGTAAAATATGATTCACTCAGGCAATTTATAGAATATCTAAATATTTCAGGCGATTGACTGAAAAATCTGTTCATTTATTTAACAGATTGACTAAAAATGACTAAGACTGTCAAAAGGGCTTAAAAACATCACAATAGATTAATTATGCTGGGATTAGAATCCAAACAATATAGAAATGTACTTTTAATATCCTTACATTTTCAGTCACTTGGTGATGATATTAAACATAAAAATGTTTGGATTTCGTCATCATAATAATACAGATGGGCATATTTTTCAGTCAATTTGTGAAATAACTGAATATTTAGGCGTTTAATAAATTTCCTAAGTGAAACGTTTGCACATTTTGACTGTAAAAAAATAAACACCATAAAATAAGCAATGGGCAGGTGAAATATTTTCTTTGTGTTGCAAGTCAAAATAGTGTAAACGAAAATCACACAATTACCAAGCAAGTGACTTATCAAAACACCGTCACCATTAATGATGCTACCCACAAAGATACCTACATTTCCTTATTATTTCCAAAACTGTATTTCATTTTGTTGAAAAATGTGACCATACGCCCTTATACTGTCAATAAAAGTGACAACTGCGCTTACGAATGGCGCAGCACAGGCCGCGAACTAGTCTAGATCTCTGCTATATCATCCGGGTACTCACGGGGAAAAACAATAACAAAGGCAACAACTCTCGGGGAATTGCTTTAGGTAATTGCCCATTTAACAGTATTCAAGTTATATCACGGCGTGTCAGCTTAATGTGGGAGGAAAGCCCAAAGTGATGCAGGTCTCAGACGTTTACCATTTCGGTGAAACCCACGAGCACGGGTATGGTGCTGACAAACCTAGAAACTTAATTGGGGCAAACCGGGTTTCGAACCCACAATCATAGGTTTCTGGCGTGCCCAAGGGACGCAACTATGCACAGCGAATCGCAACGCCTAAGACGACTGGGCCACCTGTGGCCCCCACTGAAATCAAAATCGGGGCACAATGTTATAAATTCTGAAGACGCTCAAATAGCAGTTCATGGAAGATTTACATTCTCTTATCAATTCTAAGAAATGTACTTGAAAAAAAAAATTGATTAAAATTTCCCAATCAAATCTAGTTATAATCAGCCTGATAAGTCTATGTAAATACATACATGTATATTCTAGTGTCTTCCTCTAAAACACGAAACCAGCTCTTCCCTAAGTTTATTTCAGAAGCTTCGTATAAAGTTGTGTTATTTCAATGTGGTAACTGTACATGTATGTCTTTGACTTGCAAATACCTGACTTGCATTTGCATGTGTTTGTGGTGGATACGCTCTAACCTGATTCATGAGTATGATTCATTAACACATGCTTATGATATAGTCGGAATGGAATGGAAAAGAAGTAAATTATGGAAATGGTTTTGTTTATTTTGTTTCCAATAAAAAGCGTATTCTTTTACAATGTTAATAGTCGTCCACACATCAAGAACAAGTCACTGTGTAATACAAATACCTAACGACGTAATATTTGTGAAGGACTTGTTTACCATAGGAAATCTTTAATAACCAAACGATTTTGTCCAGACTATTTCACATTATATTCAGAATGAAACTTATCACAAAACATTATGGGATACTAGACATGCACAAAACATTAGTTGGTTATGAGGTTTCCTGACGGTCATTTTGGCCGACACATGATAGTGTTTGATTCTGTTCTATCTTATTTGTTGCCGTGAAAATCACCTCAGCTAATGTGTGTACGAGTATTTGTGATTGGAGTCATGACCACAAGATCACCTTACTTTTGCAGTCTAAATAAAGTATAGATATCGGTATTGGTAAAAGGAAAAGAAGCTTTACACTATGATCTTAAATAATGCAGAGTAGCATGCCATGGAAAACGTAACTCAAAATCAGTCAAGGAAAAAAGTAATACAATATATTGTACCATACATTTAGCACAACTGTCACAAGATAGCGTGACTATTCTGTCTCGAAAGTGTCGCGATAGTGGCGTGAAAGTGTCGCGAAAGTGCTGCGATCTTGTAAAATGTTATCGCGAAAATGGCGCGAAAGTGTCTCGAAAGTGGCGCAATAGTTTTGCGTTAATGGCTCAAAGGTGGCGCGAAAATTCCGCGTTAGTGCCGCAATAGTGGCGAGAAAATAGGGGAAGTTACTTATGAAATGTAGTGTATATCACACATAAGTTTTCACTTGAAAGAAAAATGAAAATACTTTTCTGACAAAATAGTTTACATGAAAGTAGGAGATTATTACAATGTTCATGTTTGATCCCTAATGTTGTCAAATGCAGTAGAACTTAGTCCTATGTTTCTAGCTTATAGTTTATAGCCTAGCTTAGTTTAATGGCATCACTTCTGCCTTGGCAAAGTGGTGTTGGGCTGGGAGCACCACATTTGGTATATAGGTGGAAAACTCATCATGCTACTCCAGGGACCAGTAAGGGCTCAGACATGGTTAATTGACGGGACTTGGTGTTCCCGGGACCAGGTAAATAAAAAGAGAACAAAGGAGTACCGCTCAGTTTCATTACCGTAGTGTATGTTTAATTAATGCATGTTATGTTCAGATGTTTAAAATGTTAAAATGCACATATTGATATCAATGTTCAGTCTAGGTGAAACAATTCCGAATGAACAGAAAATATTACATTGTCTTAAACATCTTTTCTGAGCAGTCGGATCAGGTGCAGAACACTACTGAAAATTTGTACAAACACTTATGAAGTATTCTTTCCAGGTATAAACTTAACCTTGATTATTTTACACAGCTTATATAGTTCTCCCAAAGTTTCTAATCTTTAGCTACTAAAATGTAAATTCATTTAAAACATGTTAGTTATAATATAATAATATTTATGAATGCATTATTTCCTATCTTTCTCAAATGAAGGACAGATAAACAAATATTAAAATTCATCCCCTATGTGTTACAATTGGCTGAGTGGGCAATTCTTTCAGTTAATTGTATTTTCCTCCATCGGCATGTTTCAACTAGTAAATTGTGATTGGAGGTTATGAACTTATGTAAAATTCTCCAAAGTTTTCATTCTATTAATTAAATAGTTTTCACAAAATTTCATTTTTTACAATTCTATACATGGATCCTTTAGAAGGCTTATCTCCTGCAGCTTTCCAGGATTGCAACTGGATAGATCTCTTACATATATTTATGACAACCTTGACTCTGAAAAGTTTCTTTGAAAAGTTTGTAATATGGTCTTGCTACAGACTTTTGATCTTCTTAAGCGCTTCTGTGTCAGGCACAGGATCACTCCCAATTAGCTGCAAATTGTTAATGTCGTGATCTGTCTAAATTACTTTTAGTCTTGTTTTATGCACTTTATGTATTTGTACTATTTCTGAATAACTCGTGTATATCATAAAGCATATTTCTATTAATGTAATTCCATATGCCTTGTTTATATCATAAAACGGTATGCATTCATGGTTCACCGCTTTCATGCCTAATCCATTGACGTGGTGCTCGTAGTGCCAAAAGCAGAATCCCTTGAAATATGTGTTTGGCTTTGCCGGGACTATCTGATATTCAAATGTGGCGTTCCTGGCCCATAACTGGTAAAATACATGCCTAATGCATTACAACTTGGAAACCTTTTGCTGAATGCCCCCAAACTTTCCCACCCAAAACATGTACCATGAACTTGACTTTATATGAATACATTAGCCTCTACAAACAATAGAGAGAAGCATCATGTGTGGTGTATTGAGACCTCACGAACTGTGATATCAATGACATCAGAACCTCAACTCCACTTCCTGAACACATGTCCAAGTTCAAGTTAATGAATTGAAGATAACACGTTCTTGTGAATATATTAGAAACTTATAAGATCATGTTTACCAATATCAAAATTTGAAACCAGCATTGCCAGTAACTGATCTATCGAATGGATACTTACCCAAAACAATGCAAAAAGCAAACCAAATCACTCAACTGCCTAAAGCGTTTTTGTACGATGATATTTTTGGTGTATCTCCTGTCCTTAAGAAACACATAATTTAATAGGGGATGTATGACAGAGTTAGTTCTATGTACAACCACAGAAAAAGAATGTAATTTTTTTTTCTTTTTCAAGCTGTTGAATAAAGCACATCAAAGAAAGATGCAAGGTTACTGACTGCGCATGTGCAGGGTTCAGATGGGGCAATACTATTAGTACCTTATAATTAACTAGTTATATATAGGCAACAGCCAAGAGGACTTCTGTTGAAAATATAAAGAATTCAAAGAATGATGATAAGTCAAAATACAATATTTTTGGCACTGATGTAATAGAGGATTTGTATTTGCTAGAATTATTTTGTTTGCCCACTTTATACCCACTTTCGAATGGTTTCATTACATGTTTTAAAACTAAACACTAGTTAATTTTGCTGGCACTGGACAAGCGACAGGGTTCAATATCAGTTTCAGGTATTAAGGAAGGAGTCTCCATGTCAGTCTCACAGAACAGAATGCTGAATAGCACATCATCATTGATGTCATCAAAGTTGAGATTAAAAGAAACTATGTCATTGATTGATAAATGATGTGCATACACAAGTTTGATACACAGGAATGAAAGGATAATGTTAGGAAGGATATGCTAGACCATGGTGGAGAAAGGTGAGCACAATCATGACATCAACATTAACAAGCATTTGTCACAGAGTGACGAAATATCCCCCGCCATATACACCATAGTACCAAATATGAAGACAATCCAGCGATTAGTTCTTGAGATATTGTGGCAACACCGTTTTCCAACTCCAAAAACAGATTTGCCTGCTGTGACCTTGAAAATGGGGTCAAGGTCACCAAATCTGACAGGTGTATGCGGTGTCTGTATATACACTTTAGTTCCAAATATGAAGACAATCCAGCGATTAGTTCTTGAGATATCGCGGCAACACCGTTTTCTAACTCCAAAAGCAGATTTGCCTGCTGTGACCTTGAAAATGGGGTCAAGGTCACCAAAACCGACTGGTGTCTGCGGTGTCTGTATATACACCATAGTTCCAAATATGAAGACAATCGAGAGGTTGAGTTCTTGAGATATCGCGGCAACACCGTTTTCCAACTCTAAAAGCAGATTTGCCTGCTGTGACCTTGAAAATGGGATCAAGGTCACCAAAACCGACTGGTGTCTGCGGAGTCTGTATATACACTATAGTTCCAAATATGAAGACAATCCAGTGTTTAGTTCTTGAGATATCGCGGCAACACCGTTTTCCAACTCTAAAAGCAGATTTGTCTGCTGTGACCTTGAAAATGGGATCAAGGTCACCAAAACCGACTGGTGTCTGCGGAGTCTGTATATACACCATAGTTCCAAATATGAAGACAATCCAGTGTTTAGTTCTTGAGATATCGCGGCAACACCGTTTTCCAACTCTAAAAGCAGATTTGCCTGCTGTGACCTTGAAAATGGGATCAAGGTCACCAAAACCGACTGGTGTCTGCGGAGTCTGTATATACACTATAGTTCCAAATATGAAGACAATCCAGTGTTTAGTTCTTGAGATATCGCGGCAACACCGTTTTCCAACTCTAAAAGCAGATTTGCCTGCTGTGACCTTGAAAATGGGATCAAGGTCACCAAAACCGACTGGTGTCTGCGGAGTCTGTATATACACCATAGTTCCAAATATGAAGACAATCCAGTGTTTAGTTCTTGAGATATCGCGGCAACACCGTTTTCCAACTCTAAAAGCAGATTTGTCTGCTGTGACCTTGAAAATGGGATCAAGGTCACCAAAACCGACTGGTGTCTGCGGAGTCTGTATATACACCATAGTTCCAAATATGAAGACAATCCAGTGTTTAGTTCTTGAGATATCGCGGCAACACTGTTTTCCAACTCCAAAAGCAGATATGCCTGCTGTGACCTTTAAAATGGGGTCAAGGTCACCAAAACTGACTGGTGTCTGCGGAGTCTGTATATACACCATAGTTCCAAATATGAAGACAATCCAGTGTTTAGTTCTTGAGATATCGCGGCAACACTGTTTTCCAACTCTAAAAGCAGATTTGTCTGCTGTGACCTTGAAAATGGGATCAAGGTCACCAAAACCGACTGGTGTCTGCGGAGTCTGTATATACACCATAGTTCCAAATATGAAGACAATCCAGTGTTTAGTTCTTGAGATATCGCGGCAACAAACAGGTGGGACGTACGGACGGACGTACGGACGGTCGTGAATACTATATCCCCCGCTTCGTGCTTTCGCGCGGCGGGGGATAAAAAAGGATCAAGTTCTATCGGTGTCTCTGATATCTTTAGAGCAGCATCATAGAAACCAAATTTTATTACTTTTGAAAAAACAAATTTCCATGCCGTGGCAATATATAGATATTTACAATATGGTTGCTGTTGTGGCCATTTTGAAGATCAGATTTGAACTTCTCTTACAAATTCAGATGTCATCATTGGTAAGAAGCATCTTCAGTTTCACAGGAGCTGTTTACAGACACCACTGGTGCTGCTGATCTTGAAGAGCAGGCCATGACACAAGCTCTCTTGACTTTCAGTCAAAGGACAATAGATTTATTTGACAAAACATGGACTTGTTTTTTTACTTAGTATACTTCTGTGACCCTGCAGATGCTGAAAAGTGAATGTTTGCAGGATGACTGAAATACATATTGGACTGAAGAACTGTTTGTGGATAGTTGGTTGTGCAGTAAAAATACAACAATGTCTTTTTCTTCGCAGAATGATGTTTACGGTGCACGTGAATTCAGTGTATCGGAGGAATGTTCAGGAGGAATGTTCAGTGACTGTTATATGTGTTCGGAAAATGAACTCTAAAACGCATTCAGCTTCGAGGAGAACATTGAAATGCACATGATTTTCATGAATATTTGATATAAAAGCATGTTAAAAAAGCTTTAAAGGAGTCTAGCACCAACCATCGTGGTGGCTAGATGTTAGAACAAATAGTTAGACTGACATCGTTGGTTACAGTTTAACCTTCAGTCACATTAGGACTGCTTTAGAAAAGGAAATACTACAATATTTGTGTAGTGTTTTGCCTTTAATTGCTATGTATGTAAATACTAATTGTGGGATAATAAAAGGTGATTACAAAACTGTATTTTCATTCCACTGCAAAACACATATAATTGATTGAAATAAGTCAAAATTAATTTACCTTCAGCCTTTATGAGAGCTGTTGTATCTACTGCTTCATCTACAAGAGCGCGCAGGCGTTCCATGTTGTCTGTCCAGTGCTTTTTGAGGAGATCATAATGTTCCTGTGCTGCAGGATTGTTTGGATTTTGGAAAACTACCCTGGCAGCATTTATGACTTGAGGTGTAAGATCTTTAACCTGTAACCATGAGATAGAAATAATTATGAGATAGACATATTAGTTATATATATGAAAAAAAGGTGCCACAGAAGGGTAGTCAACAGTATATAATGACAACATAGACATCTCCTTCACAGAAGGTGCTGTCAGTATTGACAGTGATTTTGACACAAAAAGCTGTATACAGGTCAATGACTTGGACCCAAGAAATGTAATAAGTCAGTGGCAAAAGTCAACAAGTCACTTAAACAAAGATTCCGGATGCAGTAAAATTTCGAAGTTGAATCAGTACTTTTAAAAAATCGGGCATAGCTTCCGCACACCCGGCTACCCGCCGGGTCTGGGAGCAATACTGCCATCAACTTCACCCCCTATCCCCCAGACACAAGGACAAATGTCACAAGCGTGCAATGTCTGACCTTTCCCCATGTTGAAATATATATTTTTTTTAAATAGCCTTGTACTTACTTACCTTTTGTTGAAAAAAACATTGCAAACATGACATTATTTCAACACATATCCAGGGTTATGGGTTTTCGGAAACTGAAGAAACAGTCATAGTTTTCTCGCTGATCACATGAACAACTGTAAGTGTAAAACTTCTCATTCACTTATTCATAAAGGACAACTTAATCTTAGAATCAAGCCATCATCTGAGTATTTATAATTTCTGCGTGACACCTACCGTTATGGTGCAAGTATTCGTGATTGAAAATGTATGATGTCCGAAAACCTATGATCCGACGATAATAGTATTGTGTCATGAATAATAATAAAGGCATAATTGATGCTGAAAGTTCTGATCTAAAACAGGACAATCCGCGACGGTTCTCCGGAAACACGATATTTTCGGAGTATTTTTTTTAATCTTTGATTATATTTTTACGAGGAAGATGACTCTTTTCGAGGACCACTGTTTTAAATAACGCGATTTTCAGCGTTTTTGCGGTGATTTCACATTGTTAGATCTAATTATTTACGTATTAAACAAATTGACCAGTCACCGAAGGGACTTCCCGCGCTACATGTATTTCGATTGCGAAAGTGTTATGTTGACATTTAATAGTCAAATTGCCCCAAATATGACTTTAAATGAGTCAAGGTATGGCATTTATGATATGTGTATCCATTCTCTGGCAAATAAAGTTCGTTTCAAGGCGTCAATAGCGGTAATCTGACCGTGGTTGCTGTAAATAACGGTGAGTTGTGCGATCTACCAATCACTTCGCATACGATTTCGCCAAAATTATTATAATTATTGAATAAATTTTTTAATAAAATCTATAAGATATATGGCAAACATAAGTCCAGATAAACAATGAACACCTTTTTATAACCAGATATTATAATAATAGGATTAAATTGCGTACTTCAGTTCGGATTTGTTGACTGGTATTTCCGGTGTTACGTGATCGCGGTGATCAGTTGATTATGTTTTTTTGAGTTTGGGGGAAAACATAGTGTCATTGGAAAACTTGAGTTTATTATAAACATAAGTAAATTTTGGGACCATGCTTTACCACCCGCTATAACCGAGTAAGCGCTATTATTGACGGGCGCAATAGCGAGAGAACACTCACTGTATATGATGCTGAAAGCTCGGATCGAAAACAGGACAATATGTGTACTGTACATTCTCTCGATTGGCACTAAACTTTATGAGAGCATTTCATCAGGCATTAAAATCGATACCCTGAGTGGAATAATCCCTACTATTTAATCATGAAATTATGACACGTGTGACGGCTTGCTTAGCATTTCTATCGGTCAAAAGTCCAACAACTTAAACAAACCATCGGTCAAATAGAAATTTTATCGGTCTATGACCGGTGACCGACGGCCATCTGAAACCCTGATTGATATTCAAATATTGTCTTGATAAATACTTCCTCAGGCGAGCAATTTCAGAGAAGTTATTTACTACACCAGAGAGAATTCAAGAGCATTGAATCACACGACTAACTAAACATACCAAATTTCATTATATTTTGAACAAAATGGCTAAGAGATGGTCATGAAAACAGAAGCAACCCCAAATTATCATATAGATACAATCCATCATTCCATTTGCCTCACACTACTTCAATCCTGTGCATGGGAAAAATTGTTTACTCAGCTTCGGCAACGGCATGTCAACTGCCATTGGATATGACGTCACAACTAACAACATGCTTTGATTGACAGAATCACATGCTCTAAAATGTCAAAACATGACAAAAATGAGAATTTTTCATCAAGACATTAAACAATAACTATTATTGTTGATAATTCCAAGAATACTACCTATATTTATCAGCGCCTTAAAGGGGCATTTGCGGTAACAACTACCACACTCTGAGTGGGCGGAGCTTATACGAGTGATCTGACAGGTTAATATGACTGACCATACAATATACTGGTGTACGGTCGGCATAATTGCATTTTAAGAATAGGATTTATTAAAACATCCATGGCAATCAGTGATTTCAACAGTGTTTTTTTCCGTCTTGTTCGTCATGCGTAATCCTTCAAGGTTGTGATTTGTTCTGGGCCAAACAGCAGAGTGGTGATTCCTCGGCCTCTATGGAAAGCGGGGCTTATCTTCCACTCATGTAGTCATTTGTCTCATCAGGTCAGGGAACATCTGAAGTAGATTTGATGGCATCTAACCAGGCATCTTGGACTTCAAGGATGGGAAGTCCAGCAACTCTTCGGATCCATTGACGGGACGTCAGGATTCTCTTAGGGGGAGACAGCTAGGCTGAAGTCCTGGATCTTCCTCCATATTGCCTGAGAAAAGTGGAAGAGAGAGCCCTTCACTTCAGCCTTAGGATATTCTATCTCTGTGGCTAGGATGGCTGTGATTTTAAAATCTTTCTGGATAGATGCTTGGGCGAAAGGTCTGTTGGGAATAGGCTGCACATGGGTCTTCAACAGGCTGAATAGCGAAAGTGTCATCCATGTAGATCTTGTCTGCAGACTGAAGAACTTCAACTGCTGATGAGCTAACGCTTTAACCACTGGGCTACCCAACTGCCCCTAAACCTGATAGAAGAGTTGAGGGATTAGCCATCTGACTTCATCTACTCTAGTTCTTGTTAAAACATAATGACCCATTCATCTTCATATATATATCCTAAATACAAGAAACTTAAACTTCATTAGGTGTCTAGAATTTTTGAATGATCTATTCATTAGTAAGGTCAAACCAGTATGCATTATGTAATAGAAATCAATTTCTGGTCTGCGTTTTGGTAGTTCTGCGATGTTGGAGTACTGCGTTATGGGAGTACTGTGTTATGGCCAAGCTAACCCTCTAACCCTTTACCTCACTGAATGTACTCAGTCTGCAATCACTCTCTGCATTGACAAGTTGACAGCACACATAAAATATTGACCAATCAGAGAGCTGCTTTCTGACACACATCGATTCTGTGTGTGTCTGGTGTCTGCCATTTGTGGCCAGTTGGCTTCAAGTTAGGGAGTCAACAGCTTTCAGCCGATATTATGTCATAGCAATAAAGAATAGGGAGGTGTCATGTATTGTATTCAATAGAATAATCACCCTAGACAAGAAAGAAATGAAGTTTTGGGGCATGATTTGCATCCAAGTAGAGAACATATGGGTCTGGAACTGCATCGACATATACAGGAAGTTTGTGGTTGAGACACATACAAATATCAAATGTCCCAAGTCGTCCTTATCTACTTTAAGCCTGAGGGATGTAGAGATACCCCATCATCCATGGGCCGTGGACTTTAGCGCCATCCATCTGAGCATCCGATCCATCTCCGGATGTGTTTGTGTAGAGGTGGTGGTCTGGTGGAGGAAAAGTCTGGGGAATGCCTGCCATGACATTGATCCAGTCCATCCATCACTGTAACTCCATCCACCAAAGTCAATCTGAGATATAGAGATCTCGTCAAGTTTTCTAACGGTCCTCTAGGGGTCCCAGAATACACCAACTTAACTGAAATCTGGCCCCAATGTACACAATGTCCTGTATGGGCCGGAACTCTTGACTTGATTTGATGAACACGAAATCCTAGGTAGAACAGCTGCTGTGTTAAGAAGATCGTATTCTGTTTGAGTTGCTGCTTGTCGAGATCGGCAGAGAGGAAATCGTCGATCTAATCGTGCAATCTCGCAAGAAGATGAGTAAAGCCGATCAGATGTGTTGCTATTGATACACCAATTGGGAGAAAAATAAATTTGTATCTCCTTCCATTGATGGCAAAACAGAAAGGTTGCATGATGGATGGGGAGATGAAGATAAGCATCCTGTAAGTCTAAGCTGACTAACCAGTCCCCCGGCCTGAGACCGGTTCTGAGCTTTTTGATGGATTCCATCTGGAACTAGGGTAGACATACTGATAAGTCTTCAGGTCGATAATCATACGCACCCATGACATGTTCTTTGGGGCACTAGGAATACTGAAAAATAGTATCTTGAAAACTTGAATTGTATTTTTTTGGTGCCAGAGAAGTGGAATAGTGCCATTCCATGGAATGACGTTTTGACTCGGGATCATAGTGGTAGACCCATGTTTCAAAACCTGTTACTAATCTCTTTTTCCTCAATTAGCTCTAAATTTTCTCTGGCAATGTCAGTTCTTTTTTCCTTAAAATCAGAATCTAGAAACTTTGGAACTCAATGAGCAGATATCTTATTCATCTGTAAATGTTCATGAATAATAGTTTCAATGGATTCATACCTTAGACCTGTGTCTTCCTCAAGTACAGTAATGGTAATACATCTATCTGACAATATAGTTTTTCTTTCTCCTTGATCCAGACATAGGGTCATCATCAAGGCTTGTTATCCCAGCCTTAAACATAGCTGCCCAATGTTTAACAGTGGAATAGCTAGGGCACTTATCCCCATACACTTTTGACATGCGGTCATTGATTTCTTGGGGTGTACTTTTCTCTAAAGTAAAAACTTGACGACTGCTCTGCATTCATTCTCTTCCATTTCTGTGTCAATTTGGACTGCTTTCATGTTCAACTGGCTGTCACTAATTTACAAACGGCCTCAACAGACCAAATACACTTGCAATGAAATGCTCAAACAATGTTCTACACTGACTAGTTCATTTTGTTATGTAGTTGAAAGTTAGTCAGGCTTAGAACTTTTTTACCAGCCCCCGTACCTATATTTCGATTAGTCGGCTGATGTTTCAGTACTATTAATCAGAAACCTTTCGCCAATGTCATGAAATATGGGTCGTACCAAATTCAGTGGGGAGGTCAAATATCAGTATCATATAAAGAATTAATCAAAATTAATATTAAGAAATAAGTCAGCAAATGAAAGAAATGTTTTTTGAGTGTTCTCCTTTAATGGTGTATGACATGCTGGTGTCCTTAGCTTGTCTCCATTGAAATTGGACAAGACAGAAATGTGTATGGAGGTGAAGCCTGTACATGCCCCAACTACCTTGTGGTGGGGTTCATGAATTAAGTACATGTTATGTTAATGGTATCAGGTTTCCTTGTGAAAGGCAGTAGTTTGTAAACAATGGTTTATCACCTGAGCTGAGGAATCAAATATGGACTGGACTGTCTTCTTGCTTCGGCAGCCTCCTGCTGTAGCCACCATGTTAGCTGTATCAGCCAATTTTGTAGAGTGAGAAGAAAAATTCCGTGTCTTGTCATTGAAGTTTACTTCTCTTCCTGGAGTTCCTACAACAACAAAACAGATGTATGTGGTGAGAGCATAGGATTAACATACATTTTCTAAATAGAAAGGCCCAACTGCTGAAATAGTACCACAGCGATGTAGCTCACCTGGATATGTTGTCAACAGTTTAAAACATCAACATGACAGCCACTAAACAAAAGTAGCTGTCAGCATTGCATCCAAATATTGTCTGCATTAATACTGACAAAAGTATGAACAAACTAAATTTCCACAATGTTTCTATATATTCAAACACTACTGCAATGCGCAATAGTAAAATTTACCATGAGCTTTTTATAAACCAAAGGAATTTTTTTTTTGTAAGGCACTGGTAATTTATCATATGGGTAGTGGGCTGATGGGATTGGTCTGTTTCATGTTTTGCTGACAACCCCCCACCCACCCCATTTTGTGTTACATTTTCTCATGGTTCACCCCCATCCAACACCAACACTGAGTCTGCACATCAAGCCTCTTCTGAATGTCTACGCTTCAGGGTGACAAGAGAAATAAGATATCATTTCCAGAGGAAAATATTAATATAGCATAATGATCATTAAAATGTCCAAATAATTGTATTAAATTGTCTGGAGTTATCAAACATTGGCATAAATTTAAAGCCCCAACTTGCAATTAGTCTGACTTGCAAAGCTCTTAAAATGAATTCATGCACATGCAATGCATCCTATTAAGGGAGGGTCTTAATGAAATTGACTTGCTGTGTCAATTCTTTAAAGGCTCTTGAAAGACAAATCATACACTAACATGGAGTGTGAACAGCACAACTATTGTTGCCCGTAGGTTGTCTCGGTAGCACTGTTCAGTGACCCTTCTATGGACAATATGCAGTGGCGTTCTGGTAGTCATAGTAATCCCACCCTATATCATTACTGATGTTGGAATGGTGTTCGATGGGAGGCCTCCAACCACATCTACACATATCCAGAGAGTCCAGACTGAATCTGGAAAACATCCAAAAACACTTGGTGTCTAGCTCGAATGTCTCGATTTGTTAATGGTGTTACAGCAAGCGGTTGCTGAGCATACAGATTACATGCATGAGACGAGTTCTGATCATCTGGTCAGGAGCTTGAACTCTGGTTGCCTGGCGTAAGTGAACTGCGATTTTATTAGCTGTTAGGGCTCAGATTTCCTGGTTTCTTAATAATTGATCCTGAACTTGTGTTGTTGAACCTTTAAGTTTTGAGAAGAAGATTTTATGATTATTTTTTGCCAATATTGAAATTCCAATGTTAATGTCTTCAACAGGCTTGTACGTTACTAGTGAAAAAACATCCACACAAAATTCCAGCAAAATCCATAAAGCCATTTTAGAGAAGAAATGTAAAATGTTTATTGACCCATAAGGACTATGACATAAGGTCCCAGGTGAGCTGATAAAAACCGATAAGGTGTTTGCATTACATGCAAAACCAGGATCAGCTGTAACCTCACCTGTTCCTGAATGCCATAAAACTTTCCCAGCAGAAGCATCAGATACATATCAGGAACCAATTTGACTTGTCCAAATCAAGTGACATCTGACATCCCTAATATCTACACATATTCATGTTTGATCCCTTGTATTGTCAAATGCAGTACAACTTAGTCCTTTGTCTCTAGCATATAGTTTGTAGCCTAGCTTGAGTTTAATGGCATCACTTTTGACTTGCCTAATGCATTAGAACTTGGAACCAGAAAGTCTGATGCCTCTTGCTACCTAAAACAAGTCAGAAGCATTTCTGGCTTGACATCACTTCCAGTGTTAGGAACAGTAATACGCAGTTGAATGAGATCACTTGGGAAAATAATTGCCAAACACTTTACGACTTTAAAACAAAAAGTGCAATGCACTTCCGGTTTAATAACTGCACTTCCAGTTTGGGAAAATGCAAGTCTGATGCAAGTCCTCCTTAAAACAGGATGCCTGAAGCTACCTTAATAAGAAAATTACATGCACTTCCAGTATAATTACTTTCAGTCTCAATTTCAGCTGATCACATGCTTGATTACTTCTAGTTGAAAATAATGTCCCCAGGTGGAATTCAATGTAACAACAGAAAAATAGCATATGCTTCCTCACTGAAAGTAGGTCAGGCTGATAGCATAAGATTGTTATCAATTGTCAAAAGTATTCAAATGTTTTTACCACTTCCATTTGATTTTTATTCCCCTAAAGTATGCTCAATCAGTTACCCCATGCATCAAATTTAGCCATTCATTTATGATTTAAACAAGTGTAGATTACTACAATTACCGTAATACTTGACTTATATGGTAACATGCCTTCTCCAATACATCTGGTAACACTTCCCTCCCCTAGTGTTAATACTCACAATAATCAAAGAATAGTTATCATTGCTATTATTCTAAGAATACTACCTCTTTACTACAATACTGTACTACTACTAATGGCATTAATCCTGTAATTTAGCTGTAATCACTCTAAAAAATCTAAAAGATTTCAACAGAGGTCCTCTTCACTGTCAACTATCCATATACAGTTGTGCAGGGGGAAACAGTATCCTGCTTCCCATGAGTCTTGTGCATGTGCAAGGTAGGAAACCTTAAACAATCTAGATGCAGATAATTTGGAAGGTGGGCATGATTACTTCTGATTTTAGAGAGGTAGTGTTTGTACAATTATTAACAATGATAATTATCGTTTGATAATTCCTGTGAATATCCAGTATATACCAGCGGGACCTGTGGTTTCTGAAATCTAGTAATCTTTTGACATTTAACCCTGTGTCGCGACAATAGCCATGCAGGCCAACCAAGTACGCCAGTGCATGTCACTCAATTGTCACTAGAAAATTGCATGTCCATATTCAGTAGAGACATGTCAATTACAAATTTTTTATAAGAGAGAACACATTCCAACTGCTAGAATCACATGCTTTACAAAATGCTCGAAATTTGATGGATTTCTCATCAATATATAATAGATAGAAAATATCCATTACTTAAGAAAGTATAGCTCATTGCACATGGCAGCGGTTTTGGCATCAGTGCAACATGCACAGGTCAAGTTCAAAAACATAATGGTGGCGATGTGGCCATGTTGAAATATGATCAGTAATATACTGAAGTTTGCATACATCGAGTTAACCTGGAATTGAAGAAATTTGTCTTTAAAATTTAACTGTATATTTAGCATGGGAATGCTCATTCAAAGAACTGGCTATGCCTCAACTGGAGAACGACACATACTTCCATCATTCAGCCAAGGAAACATCGCTGCAAAGTTGTTTGGATAGGAATATTGTACAGTACATTGGTTCCTTCAGAATTGATCAATGAATCTGTGTTTGAATATTTATAAGATTTCATTAATTAATAACTCCTTGAAAAACTCTGGGACAACCTGCTGATCATTTTGAGATTTTTAGAACTTTGAGTTGGTTGCAAAACGTAAACAATCCGTTGGGTCATGTGAATTCCACATTCAGTCAAGTAATTGAGGTAAGTTCAAGAAAATTTGCAAATTATATGTCCGCTTTGATCTTAACCTCTATATGTTTGAAAATGATATTTTTTTATAATGATGTGTATTTTATTATCAGGAATAAATGTGCGAAATATTGGTTCATTCGTCCCATCTTTAATGAAGCCTCAACTGTGAAATCACCCCCCTCCTTATAGCCCCTTATGCTTAAACTAATCCAGCAGGCTGGGGTATGAAGTGTGAAAACAACTCAGCAGGCTAAATGTTAACAGTCGTCTGTGAGTATCCAATAAATCCAAACGTTTGTCAAAAGGCGATGAAACAAAAATCAGGTAAACATTGTAACTAAATCACCTTAAAAGGACTAATCCATAAGATGTCAGAGACATTAGCCAACACATCATGGCCTTCCACTGTACTAACTTTATATTTGCATACGACGGAGGCTACTGGGAGACTACAGCTTTATTGATGCCAGATAAAACATGAGTACATGAGTACTCAAATTGGGCATAGAAGCCAATTAGGCTGACCCACAGTTTTACAGTGGTACCAACTGGTTCTTGGCTGCAAATCTCAGAGAACTCTGATAGACATGGAGATCCAATCCTCTGCGTGAGCGATTCCAGAAAAATCTAGCGCATATATATCAAACACTCTAGGTGCTGTGGATATGGCAAGAAGAAAAGCTGTCTTCCTGGATATGTGAAGCAATGATACCTGAGGTAGAGGTTCCCTCAAACAGAACAGACAATTCAATGGATAGATACGCAGAGTTCTAAAATCTTCCCAAAATAATTATCTGTTGACATGTGATAATTTCCAGACATGAAAAAAAAGATGGTGGAGGTTGCTGCACAATATGTCCGAACTGGGCTGATAGAGAAGGTCTCTACACTCTGGTACTTTGAGTGGTTCTTCAGTGAGAAGTGGAAACACTCTGGGAAACAAGTCCCTGCTAGGCCAAACAGGAGCTATGAGAATACCTACACAATCCGTGTCCTCCAGCTTCCGCAGAGACCATGGAGGGAACACATAGGCAAACGCCCCCGTCCAGTTCATGTATAATGTGTCCACATGCCGGGCTTGTGGAACGGAAACTGGACTGACATACACTGGGAGATTGTTGTAGGGGCAAATGACAAATATATCCACTTGAGGATCAATGTTATCCTCTTGAATATCTCTGGTTTGAGAGATCATTCTGTTGCCACTCCTCCAGGGAAGACTTTCTTGAAGACTTGAATTTCCTGGGAATATGACAGCTGATCAGATCTTTGATTTGGTTCCCCCTTGTCTCTGGTGGTGTTATCTGTAGCCACCAGATTCAAAGATTGGGTCAAAAGATCCATCTCATGAGAATTGCTAACTCCCCTGAACTGTCAACCCATCTATGCGTCAGACCGTTACATTCTCTAGGAAATTCCACCAATTCAGATCCATCATCAGGTTTGTCAGAAACTGGACTAGGGCGTCCAATTTAGGTGATCTTGCAGAATTCATCCATGCTTGGAGAGATCACCATTATTTACAGCAACTACAATCATATTACTACTACCGACACCTTGAAAAGAACCTTAATTGTCACAGGATGGATACATACATACATTGTAAATGTCAACTTGACTCCGAAAAAGTAATATTTGTTGTTGTTTGACTATAATATGTCAACATATGCAACCAAGACCACAGGAAGCCTCAAATGGTGACACACCAAACTGTTCAATACATCTGGCTATGTACCAAAGTGCCATGCTTATTCATATTTTAAATATACAGTAAACTACGGTTATAACGAACACGCTTATAACGAACTGACGGATATAACGAACTTACTTTTTGGTCCCGACTATTTCCTGTAGTCATGCTGTATATATGCTTATAACGAACTACGGTTATAACAAACTAAAATTAGTAGTCCCTTTGAGTTCGTTATAACCGTACTTTACTGTATACAGCAAAAAGCAAAAGCTAAAACAAGAAGTATATTAGAACATTATTCAAGTTATAATTCAAGTCTAAAATAATCTACAAATTCTGTAGTTACTTTCTCCGGTACAAGGAAAACTGACCAGTAGAAACACAAGAGTTGAGTCATGTCTTCCTACTTCTGGATATCATCCAGCACTTGAAACATCTGAAGATGGTATGTGGGCCCTTGAGGTGCACTGTCAATGGAGGGAGCTGAGAGAACTGAAGATAGTAGCCTTGAATAATGACTCTCAGAATCAACTGGTCAGATCTCTTCTCATCCCAGTTGACAACTGATTTCAGCAACGATTTCCTGTGAGCTTCAATAGCCTGAGCAATCTGCTGTTGCAGTCTCCTTTGCTGAGTCCTTGAGTTGACAAAGGTAATGCTTCGGTAATAAGAATGTTATATGAGGTGTCATTCACCCTTAGGGCATGCCTAGTGACTACACTCCTCCCATCTGCTTGTTCATGAGGTCAGACAAAATAGCCTTGATTTGAGGCATCAAATAACCTGTCTGAGCCAACTGCAATGGATGAGACTCAATCATCAAGATGTCCTCATCCTCTGGCAAAAGGAGGAAGTAACCTTATTCATGGATGCCACAACAGGAGAGGTCTTGCCAAGTTTGTTGCTCTCTTCTAGATCACCAGAGAGAATGCTGCAGATTACGTCAAACCATTTTGACTTTACCAATCAGGTGACCGCAAACCTCACCATAATCTATCTGTATTTATCTTTGATCCCTAGTGCCGTCAAATAAAGTACAAATAAGCACTTCTGGTTTAATGACATAACTTCTGTTTGGAAACACATGTCAACAGAAATAGCCAGAATATACCAGAGGGATAAAACACCATCTGCCTCTAGTAACTCCCTGTGTAGATGACAGCAATCCAATACTGTCATATGAGTTCTTGTATATTCCCGGATCCAAACCCTCTCAAGAGGTAACTACTCTAGAATCTCTCTTTGAGGACTTGAAATTGGGTATTATGATTATATCAGTCAATATGAGATACCATCACCTTAAATACCCTATTATTTGCTGATAACCATGAAATGATGTCTTTAGTTCTATTCTAACTCATCATTTATCTCAGATTATGAGAGTGATGTCACTTCCGGTTTATCAACTTCCGGTTATGATGTTACTTCCGGTTCTAAATGACATCAGTTCCTCTTTTTGACTGGTTTTGATGTCATTTCTAGAACCTTTGACGTCATTTATGACGTCACTTCCATTCTATATTCCTTCCGATTGTGATGTCACTTCCAGTAGATCTGTTTATCAGCTGTTCTAATACAGGTAGCAAATGAATTCCTTACGTACCATACTAGTAAATCAAGGTAAAAGGTGTACTCACCTTCACTAGCTGCTGATGTTAGATACTCCCACCCCCCCAACTTTTTCCTCATGGAAAATGGAAAAAATAAGGACATATAATCACTTGGGCCGCAACAATAGGTTCCAACGAATGAATCATTGTCAAGTGTGGCTGGATGTCTTGTAAATAAAAACTAGTGAAAGTATTGTATGACCCCCATTGGCATCCCGCTACAACTTGTTCAATGGACACGGATGACCAGGACGCCAGACTCATTGCCAAACCTCGGATTTCGTGGGCAGAGTTGAACCCATAGTAGGAGGAGTAACTTGTGCCTGCCGATAACTTGTTGCTATGGTAGTCTTTAGCCATCCAGCAACCGTTGCTTTAGTGATGTCTTTTTCCGAGTGGGTCTTGCATGAGATGAAAAGACGTCTTTGACGTCAGCGATGTGGATCAGTGGTTATCAGGTAGAACTTGAGAGCTCATATATGACAAAGGAGGCGATCAGGATGATCCACTGTAGGTGCCAAGGTGGGAATAGCATAATGTCCATGACCCAATGGACCAGTAGCCGTGGACTGATTCTTGGCTATAGAGTCTTGTAGGGACCGCAAGGTGATGGAGGTCCAGTGAGTGAGACTTGAATAGTCGAGAGCGTGGAGTTCAGGTACTCTAGCTGCGGTAGCCATAGCTAGTAAAAATGCTGCTTTACAGGATTTTTGGAGTAGAGTAGTGTTTCCAAGAGGTTCATATGGAGTGGCTAGGAGAGCAGACAGGACGACAGATAAGTTCCATTTGGGGAAGATCCTGGGAATGCGAATTTCCTCCCGGCTCGCATCATCTGTACCAGATTTGTTCCAATCATCAATCCATCGAGCTTGAGTACGGAATGGAGGGCGGATCTATATCTGTCAATAGTTCCATGTCGTAAGTTATTATCCTGTCATATATGTAAAAGGAAATTCGCAACCATGGGTATGTCCACTGTGACATATTTAGACCACATCCACAAATTTGTCCCATCTGTTGTCATAAAGTTGGGTGGATGACAATCTCCATGATCTTGTGACAGCAGTGGAGGCAGCTTGAGAGAACCCGGAGGCCTGCATTCTCTGCGAGATACTTTCCAGGCGGTGAGATGGAGGCTGGGAAGATTGGAGTAAAATAGGCCCGACCTGGGCTGACACAGGAGATCTTTGCGAAGTGGAAGAGGGAGTGGCTCGTCCATCAGGAGCGATAGTAGTCTGGGACACCATGTGTGTGCAATCTGTCACTTCCAACTTCTGTATGACCTTGTCTAGGAGAGACCATGGAGGGAACGCGTAGGTGAACAGGCCTGTCCAATCCATGGATAGTGCATCCATCTGGAGAGCTCTCAGATCTGGAACCAGGCTGACGTAAACCGAAAGTTGATGGTTGAGACAGGTCAAGTGTGGGATGTCCAAAATGGAGATTATCCAGGTTAAGACATCGGTTGAGGAGTCCACTCCATGTGTACGATCCTCCCTCTCCAGGATAAGCTGTCCGCTAGTATGCTCGGTTTGCTTGGTCTCGCATCCTTCCGGCAGCTGAATGAGTCGGCCAAGGCAAATAGCTGAGTAGTTTCCATGAACGGGACTTTGTTCTGCCCTGTTTCTGAATGTAGGCCACCACTGTCATGTTGTCTGTGGCAATCATGAAGGATGACTTGATAAGACGATCTTTCCAAGTCTGGAGAGCATAACAGATTGCTTTCATCTCTGCAGTTTATGTGTAGAGCTGTTTCCGTCTCGGTCCATAAACTCTGAACTTGGAGGTCATCCATGTGAGCTCCCCAACCTGAGTACGAAGCATCTGTGAACAGGTGGTGTTCGGGAGCTGGTAGGGTGAGCGGATTCCTCGACATGACATGATCTCTTTGAGACCACAAGATGAGATCTTGATGTAGGTGGAGAGGTATGAGTACCTGTGTATCCAGGATCTGAGATCGTAGGGAATTAATCTAATTCTGCAGCGGGCGTAATTGTAATCGGCCTCTGTGAGTCATATCTTGTAGAGAGGACAGCGTTCCCATGGTAGACATCCACCATCTGATCTATCTGGTAGGTCGGTCTTGTGCTAAGTTGATCATGGTGATGTACTTGTTAAACCGGGTCTTCCGGGTGGCAAAGATATCCCGTGTATTAGAAGAAATCTGGCCCCTATGTAGACTATGTCTTGTACCAGACAAATCTCTGACTTGGTCGGATGGATGAGGAATCCGAGATAAGACATGAGTTTCGTGAGGAATGTCACTTCCTGAAGCAGCTGGGTGTGTTCCTGATTGGCAGCCATGAAATCGTCTAGATATCCATGAAGTCATACCATGTGTAAATGGGCGAAGTTGATGACTGGAGCCGTTATTCTGTTGAATAGCCAAGGGGCTATTGATATGCCAAACGGTAAAACCCGGAATTCGTAACGATGGTCGTTTACTGCAAAACGGAGGTACCTTCGTGACGTGCGATGGATTGGCACATGGTCGAGGCTGATGACCCAATCTCCTGTTCCAAGTGATGAACGTAGTTTCCTGACCGATTCCATCTGAAATCTTGGAGGCGGGACCAAGTACTTCTTGTTGAGTGTTTTGAGATAGATGATCATTTTCATCTCTCTGGAGTTCTTTTTCGTTACTAAAAATACCGGGTAGGAGAACCCCCGAGTTTCGTTGGTATTCCGCAATCTCTGAATGACCTGTTTGTGAGAAGGGTCTTGATGGCAAGGTCAGCTGCGTCCAATTTGGCACCCTTCAGGTGAAACCTGCCTCCCTCTGGACTGGATACAAGTCAAGGGTGCTTGAGAAAATGTAGATTGTACCCATGATGGATAATGTCTAAAATCCAGTGGTCGGTCGTAATGTGCATGCAAACCATGTGCCTTGACTGCCAAGTTGATGGTAGATACTTGGAATCTCTCTGTCGTGTCCTGTCTGACTTCATCCAAAATCTTTCCCAGCTAGTTGTTAAAGAGTGTTGATGATGTGACTGGCTATGACATGACTGTCTGTTTAGCATGCTTGGAAACAGCCCTTGATCTGACTTGGAACAGGAGTTGTTGTCGCTGAAGCCATAGGAGCTGGGAGGCAGTCCATACTTGTGTAGATAACATGTCCTCCTGCATGCGGACGATCACATCTAGTAGACACTTGGTCCATTCGGATGGACATGGGTGTTTCTGCTGGGACATCATCAAAAGACTTTGGTAGAGGTGTCGAATTCCGGTGATGGACCAGTTCAGATAAGTACCAATGTCCAGGGAATACTTGTTGACCATAGATAAATCCTTGACTCGGCTCGCCGGGAGAGTGAGTTTGGTGTTAGGAGTCTTAGCCAGTTTGCTGAACTCATCATCCAGTGGCTGTGTCTCTGGGAACGGTGATGCATGAGTCTGATATGATTTCTTCCTCATAGTCGGGAGGGGAAGCCCGTCCTCGTGATTGAGCTTCTGCATCATATCATCCATTTAGTAAAGGATCCTGCTGGTACAGCTTGACCACGGTAGAGTACGGTGGACATGAGATGTCAAAGAATTGGTTGACACGCTGGCTGATGGTCAGGTCTAACGGGATCCGGATAGCTGGCCTGGTGACATGAAGTCTGAGCTCGCTCCTGATGCATTCCGAGCTCGGTCCTCGTTCCGTCCGTGCATGAACCGTTGGCTTGTCTAGCCACTCCCGGGTAGCCTGTGCGGGAGTCACGTGGTGACCGGCTTGCTCTAGTAACAGTAGCAGAAGTTTCAGATCAGCCCATCCAGTCAGTGCAGTCCGTGTGCGAGCTGTACGGTATCTTCGGCGGCTTGGCTGGTTGGCTTTGAGGGGGTAAGGCGTGCTTGCCACTACCCTGGTGATCGTCATGAAGTCGTGATCTGGGTGTGCTGGACTTCGTTGCTGATGACTTAGACACTGTCAACTGCTTAACCCTGTGTGGCCTCTTGGCAGGGGAAGACTTCTGCACCTGCAACTTCTTCAGTTTATCGACTTCTGAAGTGATGGCCGCTAGACGGGTGTTTATAACTCTTCCATGGAGGCCTGCTGTAAAGCGAAAAAACTTCTCCAGAGGCTGGATCTGGTTGGGGTGTCGAAGGGGTCAATGGAGGCCTTTACTATGGAGGCGTCTAGCTTCAAGAAGGACTTGGAGAGGGGAGAGCACAGGTCGCATCGTGCCTCTACCATGCATGAAGCTTCTCTGCACTTACAGCGGAAGTTGTGTGGATTGCCAGTAATCATAAACTACCCACACTTCTGACACGTCAGCAGGGAAGTGGAGGACGCCATAATAAGTGAAAACACACAAACAACCAACCCCAGTATACTTACATATCCATCCAGATCGTAACCAAATGATATAGTATTTCTTTAGAAATTAAATAAACAGTGTGACTACCTATACCAAGTGCTAGAGCAAAAAAACAACAACAGGTATTGACTCTAGCACACACAGGAAAGAAGTGATGTTTACCTGCCTTTTTGCACAGAAGAGCTACATGTGCTATTAGGGAAACAAGTTGTGTAGTTGACAGCGAAGAGGACTTCTGTTGAAAATCTGAAGATTTAGTTATGGTGTGTCTTCAGCCAAAATACAGGATTTATGGCTATGATGTAATAGAGGTGGGGAATTCGCAGGAATTATGCATGGGTATAAGTCAAACACTCTAACAAGTTGAATTGAACAAAGTCTAGTTCTCCTTCATAAAAACATTTCCTATAACTGTGATAACAAGCTTGAGAGGTTTCTCGTAATTTTTTTATATTATGCACATCCGGAATGAAAAAGAGGACCTTATCCTACCTTCTTAAGTGTCTTGATTTTTGGTTGCTTAACACTGCCCTCAGCAATTTTCCAGCTATATGATGGCAGTGTGTAAATAATTGAGTCTGGACCAGACAATCCAGTGATTGATATCATGAGCATCAATCCATACAAGTGAGATACGATGACATGGATCAACCAAGTCAGCTTTTGCAAGCGATGCTGCAAGGCCTGGATGCCGGTCAAGAAGAAATTTTCGTCAGCCACCCTAAAAAAGTCATTCACAGCAGAAATGACGTGATCTTTACTAGGAAAATGGCGACCGGCTAGTTCCTTTTTCATTTTGGGAAACAGGTGGAAGTCTGACGGGGCCAAATCAGGTGGAAGGGGCATCATCCCCTAAAGTGGAGACCATGTCAGCATCTATCTGTGTTGGAGTTAGCCCTTTCAGTTGCAGGTACTTGATGACTGCCCTATAGCCAGTTTTGTCCATTTCTGGTGATTTCAATGGGTAGGTTCACAAGATGGTCTGGTACAAAGACAATAATAACACTACAGTTGCAGTTTTTATGTCTATGATTCATTAAATGATTGTATTTGTTGGTGGCAAAAGTTTGTTTCAATCCGATTGAGATATTCCACTTCAGCCAGCCTCGTAACAATGAAAAGAGGGCATATGCTACTCATTAAAAGTAGATAATTGTGTTCAGCAGGAGTGGATCCAGGATATTTTAAAGTGTTGGTGGTTCACATTTATAATTTTGTCTTTTAGTTGGGGCACATGTAAACACTTTTTCTGTACAATGTGATGCTATTCATATGTGATTTTCAAAAGGGATGGGGGAAGTTGAATCCCCCCAAGATCATCACTTGTGATACATATGTATTCAAATAATATAAAAACTACATGTATAAGGCTAAAGAAATATCTGCAGAAAAAGACAGTTCAGTGAAGACGGCACTTTACAAACACTCTTTAATGTGACATTAATCTTGTGTAGATGATGTTGGGGCTGTTTAATTACCATAATAACTTACCTAGTGGTACCACAGCAGCCTCTGACAACTGCTTGAGAGGAGTGGAAATGTCAATAAAATCTTCAGCAACCTGAAAAATATTATTATTTCATTTTGTCAATCTCTGTAGTTGTGGGTGATTAGATTAAGTAACAAAAGTCCTGCCATTGTGGAGAAAATTTTAATGTAACATGCCAAAATGGAATTCAAAACAGGACAACAAGACATCATAAGTAAACAGCTTGTCTTCACACTTTTGTTCCATATAGCACATGAAATGTTCTTGAGGTCTGTAACATGTGTGTAACAAAATCTTACCTGGCTGACCAGGACATCTTGTATTTTCACTTTGAGGGAAGCCAGCTTTTCAGAAAGATTCCTTGCCACAGCCTTTGCTTGTGGTGTATTTCCCTTAAAAAACAACAAGACTGTGGCAGTTAGGAGTTGTGCATGTCATTTGTCTTTGAAATTCTTAATGTTCGAATAGGTGAATATCAATAAATGCACTGAAATAAAGACATACCTTTCCAGTTTTAGGAATATACAATTTTATGCAAGAAAATGTTTTAATCTTTAGTTGAATGAGGTGCAAAGGAAGACATGCATAGTATTACTTATGATCAACTAGAGGTGTTATACAAGCAAAACAGTTGTAGCCCCTTTACTGACATTTCCTTAAAGCTTCGAAAATTCTAAAACTACCATATTACTGCTATGTAATGGTACAGTACAGTTCCCCTAGTTTTGTGAAACATTTCTGCATTTGCAGCACTATTGCAATATGATCACGCCACTTTGAGGCATTAACAAAATTATCGTGCCGCTTTTGCAATAAAAGTTCACAATACTGGTACACTATTGACCTTTTTCACACTTCGCTACTTCCGGTTTGAAAGCGAGGCTTGGAGAGCAGAAGGTGAAGGCTGGATAGGACATGAAACACATGGAGATGTCAACAAGGCATGCAATCCGGACAAACTGTGACAATTTAACCATCCCGGTACATTTATCGTAAGTATTGAACATTATTCTTATTGACAAACTATTCTACTGTTATCTGGTCTCCTTACCGATATAAATTTGAGTCTGGCCGTTCTGTTGTGATTTCAATTTAAAATATCCATGACCACCTGGTAACTCCCAGTACAGTTTATGGTAGCTGAACAGACTTAATACAAATTCTACTGAAATCTTGTAAAAAATAATTCATTGTTTACACACCATTAAGCCAAACTATTTATTGTGAGTTTAAATAACTTTGCAGGTTGTATTTGAAGTCGAAATATTGACCTTTTGACCATATCTAGATATATGTCAGAAACTAACTAAATTGATATGTTGATATAATGTATCAAATTGTAACCTACTGAGTATTTACAATCATAACAAATCAGAAGTTTGCATCAGTTGTGTATTTGATGTAAATTGTAATGGACTCAAATGCATTCCAATAAAATATTAGACCTCTAGATTTACTTGTGCTGTTGGGATTGTGAACAGTTGTTATTTTGATTGTCAATGTTGACAGATTAGATAGCATGAGGTGTAATATTTCAATTGAATTATTACATAAATGGTGTGTAAATTTTAAAGTAAAGTACAGTTTGATCTGCAATTTTGGTAACAATTAATATTTCTACCAAAAATGATATTTACTTTACTGTACCAATTTAATCATGCCATGAAATGAACAAAAACCCAACTAATTAATGGCCAGTAAATGTTCAATCTACATGTGATCTTTATATAATTTACAGAAACAGATAACTTTTTAACAGTTTGTGTTCAAATATTTCAAATGCATAAATTGATATTGACATTACTAAAAACTTAAAGTATAAAAAGAATTATTTTTAATTCCCATGCGTATTGCAATCATAACTCATTTATTCCCTTTGTTTAATTGTGAAACCCATCTGGTTTTATGTCCACAAACATGTTTTGAAACTTTTAAAACAAAAAGATATTTTTGGGTGCAAGCAATTGCCATGTATTATTGATTATTAATCAAATCAATTTATATATAAGAATATAGTTGTGCTTACTGTGTCATTTTGCAATAATTATTTAGTTTTGATGTAATATTTTACTATTGTTAACAATCTTTAGAACTTTAGTTTATTTCAATCATGTCAAGTGTTGTGATCATTTTGATATTTTTTTATAATTCAATCAAAACGAGAAAAATAAAAAAATATAAATACATAGAAGAAATTTGTTTTCCTTGTCAAATAACGATGATAGCATGAATTTATCTCATGCTCCTTGTATAGCATGCTCCTTGTGAAAATTCATTCCATTTCTTCTTCGAATGTACCTTATATGATGATTTTAGGGAGACATTACTGACAGCTATCGATAATCTTGGAGGACAAAATACTCTACATAGTATTCTTTTTGGTGATTCAAACTTAGATGTTTTCCTGAATACAAAAATATTCTTGTCTGTACACAAATTTATAGAAACGACTAACAGATTCAGTAGCTAGCATATTATTGTTTCCAAACTGTTAATCATAAATATTGTTAAATCTATATTCAACACTAAAATGTATAATATTAGGATATGTATGAGATGCACACTGTCTTCACTTTCCAGCACATTGTACATATCCTTCATATGAGCACTGTATATATATTGCGCACTATGTTTCCACAATGTGAAGCTTCAACTGTAAATTGTTCATTTTCATTATGCAATATTATGTATAACTGTATATAGGGAGAAGGTGGTAATAAGTGCTGCCCTTTGTCTTTTTGGACAATAAAATATGTTTAATAATATTTCATCTTGTGATCTGACAAAGTTAATATTTTCAAGTCAAAATATCAACTTTAGTAAACCACATGAAGAGATAAATATTGCATTTGACAAAATAAATTCAAGTCTTATATTTTCTTTGTGATCTTCATGACCTTACTCATAAAACCATAGTGTCAATGAGGCAGACTGACTGTAGGTGTGACAAGCGAAAGTATGTTTTCAGCATGGTCATGATTAAATACATACCGGTCATACAAATATCAAAACGTGTTTCATTAAAACAAGAGTGAATTTCTGTGTGACATTGATATAAAGAGCTGTAGTACACTGTCATTAAATTGATGCATCTGTTGAGTTTACCCTTTACACAGAATATACTGTTTGAGTTTTTGACATATCAGATGAATTGATGCCTTCAAGATTGTTCTAAAGTACATGTAGCATGTAATGTTACACACTGTGATTAATTTTCCTTAAACTTCTCTATTTCAGAAGAATGTTGTTTTCTCAATAAGCAATATTTTGAGAGAAGGTGAATATGCATTGTTTATAAAAAATGTTATTGAAGTAGGAGTCAACACAATGAAGTACTAGTATCCGGTGACGGATGTCTGGAGGAGCTTTCTGCTGACAGTAACACAATGGTTACAATGTGCGTCCTGTCAAAGGACGAGGAAGTGAAAAGCCATATTCATTCAATCAACAAATGTGGTTCCTGTCACATTTCTCTTAAATAGGACGAGGAACTGAAAAGCCTTATTCACTCACAAATCAACATGGCCAATATTTATCGGACACTGAAAAAGCACATTGTACCATTTGTTTACAAGCAAGAAAATTATTTTCTCCTGGAATTTAATTAGGTGCTTTTGACTGATAAAGACACCCAGTCCATGTTAAGTTTTGAAAACTTATATTGTGAGAAATAAAGATATGAAAATTTTGGTTTGTTTTTCTTTGTCAAATATGAGAAATCCAGATTGTTCCATCAACATAATTTGTACCGATACATATATTTTATCTTTGCTTGATTACCAGTTGAAGTTGATTCCTTTTTATCTTTTGTTATTTTATCTGTACTCATATCTGATCAAGACATTTTCAAACTATTCAGGATAAATGTATTAGTAGCTTCCTTTTGATATACAATTACCTTTCATCATACAGGATTAGGTGAGGGTGTTCAAGAAGTTGGTAGTTGTATCAATTCTTATATTTCTTCAATTTCATGCATTATTTATATTTATCAATTTTTAGTTTCCGTTTAACTTATTTTAAACAGTTCACACATTATTACTTTTGTAGTGCACGGTGCAATCACAATCGGCAATAATCAGTTAAGTAAGTGATGTTTGAAGAACAAGTAAAGTATCATCTGTCATTGTACACACTGAATAGGGTTATCGCCCCTTCTGAATATTTATTTTGACACACGAATTATTTTCATAATTAACATTGTAATATGTTAAAATGAAAATCATAGCAGAAAAAGTGTCTTTTGTCAACTGGACTCATGGCAAAACGATAGTGCGTTGTGCAGCAAACACCACTATGAAACGTGAAATAAACATGATCTCAATCTTGATCTAGAGTTCGCCAAGCCACGCATTGACTGAGCAATTTTGCAAAAGTACACTGACGTGTTTCATGTTATGCCGTTTATTTACGATAGAAAACTTCTGTCATTGAATGTACTGTCACATTGTACCTATATGCCGACGAGGTTATGAGAAAACAATCTATTTCTGAAATACGTATCTCGAAATGCACCTTTCGATTCACTTCCGGGATCCTGACAGCAAAATGCTAATTCCAGTGTATTACAGGCATATTTTAGTTAGACCTCATGATTTAATGTGAAATATCATCTGTATTATATACAGAGGATACCATTTTTTGTTTGTTTGAAATGTCCATCAGTGAAATGCACAACATGCTATCTATTCCCTATGAGCTGATGCGACTCTCACTGCATGGAGCAATGCTCTCCAAGCCTCGTTTTCGATCCAAGATGGCGAAAGTGTGAAAAAGGTCAATAGTACCACTACAGAAATTCCAATATGGATGTATTGAAAAAAATTATAGTAACAAACACCCACACCAAATTTAGCTGAATCCATCAATTCATTGCAAAAATGGGTTGAAAATGTAAAACCTTTATGGACGACAGGCCAGATATATCTGAATCATGGCAAGAAAGAGGTTTATCAATGTGGTTACATTAGGGGCCATATTGACCCTCGGACTTGTAACTCTGAACGAATCTAGGTGTTGTCATTGGTGGGAACATGCATGTGAAGATTCAGCTGCATTGGTCCAGAGGTTTCTGAGGGAATTATGTTCTCACACGACTACAACAGTGAAGTAAATTGTTTCGGATAAATTCTAAACTGGACAAAAGGGTGAGATGAAAAAGAGAATTCACCTGTCCCTTTCTACACAAGTCCGACAGTTGATTAGTAAGGATCTCTGTCTCATCACACAGACGCAGTAATTCCTGTCGCTGAGGTCCAGAACAGCACTGGGCTACCCGACGACCTTCACTCACTACCATCCTGGTTGCCTCTTCACCTAAAAAATGCAGATTTCAAATCTGAAGTGAACAAGAAACAAACGGTGCATATTGCTATGGGACAGTGTTAATGTTACATATACATGATTACTTGTAACAATTTCAGATCCATAGGCCTTGAAATTTAAATGAAATGTCCAAAAAGAAGTAACACAGTAGTAAAAGATTAAAGGTCACAGATTGATAAATCAAAATATACTCTTCAAAAAAAAGGAAACTTGACAGAATATCAGATCAAACGGTACGTAACAGACTGAGGGAGGCTGGACTTTTTGCACGAAGACCTGTTCGACGTCATGTATTGACCCCACATCATCTGGCGGACCGTCTGCTTTGGTGCCAACAGAGGGTTAGATGGGCACGTGCAAGGTGGAGAAATGCACTGTTTACTGACAAGTCCCGTTTCCTACTCACACGTGCTGATGGGCTTGCACGTGTCTACAGACGTCGGGGTGAATGTTACGCCCCCAACTGTGTGCAGCAGGTTGTCCCATTTGGCGGCGGGAGTGTCATGGTATGGGCCGGAATTCATCACAGTGGTAGGATGCCTCTCGTACATGTGGCAGGTGCATTGACAGGTGTGCGTTACAGAGACTTGATCCTACAGCCTTACGTTCTTCCTCACGTCAACATTCATGGCGGACCGTTCCAGCAGGACAACGCTCGACCGCATATTGCACGTGTTTGTCAGGAGTTCTTACAGCACAACAACACCTAGACATTACCTTGGCCAGCCCGGTCACCAGATTTGTCCCCAATTGAGCATCTGTGGTACGGGTTGGATCGACGCGTTCGCAGAAGGAATCCACCGCCCCAAACACTTCCGGCGCTTCTTGATGCACGTCAGCATGAATGGCAGCACATCCAACATCGTGTTATTGACAACTTGACTGCATCTATGGGTTGTCAGTGTCAAGCGGTGATTGATGCATGTGGTGGGCACAACCGATAGAGACATTTTCTGTACCCCTGTGACATTAACTGTATCGTGTACGTGTGTCTGTCTAGGTGACACGATTAATGTTTTGAACATTGTGTACATCGATCTTCAAACAGTGTTTCAATTATGGTTTCTGTGTCCTATTTTGAAACAATCGCATTATATTACATTTTGAGAGTCAGTGTCAAGTTTCTTTTTTTGAAGAGTATATATAAAAGACATATACTATGTTATACAACATACTTGCTGCATATTAGATTTCATAATAATATACACAAAAATGCCATGATGGCCATGTCAGATCAGAACCTATTGAGAATTCTATTTGGACACCACAGGTGGAATCATTTATACAAAGTTTCAGCTTCATAAGTCTTGTAGTTGCAGTGGAGATGTTAACAGATGACTTTGTCAGGTGAGCTAAACATGCAAGAGTTACCAACGGAAGGTCGACAACTGGATGACCGACAATGTACCATGACATAAGCTCATTTGACTTTCAGTCACATGACAATCATTTTGCAAAATCACCAAGTGTGGGCGAGACCCTGCCAAATGCCATCATTACACAATTCCCTTTGGGTAGCTTACTACTCCGTGTAATCCCTTGGAGCGGGCAAGAATACAAATACAAATTTTACCTTATCCTGATTCATACTAATTGCTCATCTCATATAAAAAGGTAGTGGAAACTCCTGTGCTGTGCTCCCAAGAACAGAAAAATAACATCTCACCCAAACGCCACACCAAACAATCCAGTGATTGACACCATAAGCATCAATCTACGCAATTGGTATACAATGACATGCATTAATCAGCGAGCCTGACAACTGTTCTGGTTAGTCTCCTATTACGACCAGCAAGGGTGCTGAAGACCTATTCTACCCCGGATCTTCATGGGTCTTCTTCTGTGCAAAAGCCTCAAAGCCATGCATGTTGAGAAGTTGCTCAGTCGTCATCAGTGTGATATGCTGATCAAACAGCGGTCAGTGTGGGATTGTGAGATGATAAGCTGATCAAACAGCAGTCAGTGTGGGATTGTGAGATGATAAGCTTATCAAACAGCGGTCAGTGTGTGATTGTGAGATGACAAGCTTATTAAACAGCGGTCAGTGTGGGATTGTGAGATGATAAGCTGATCAAACAGCAGTCAGTGTGGGATTGTGAGATGATAAGCTTATCAAACAGCGGTCAGTGTGTGATTGTGAGATGACAAGCTTATTAAACAGCGGTCAGTGTGGGATTGTGAGATGATAAGCTGATCAAACAGCAGTCAGTGTGGGATTGTGAGATGACAAGCTTATTAAACAGCGGTCAGTGTGGGATTGTGAGATGATAAGCTGATCAAACAGCAGTCAGTGTGGGATTGTGAGATGATAAGCTTATCAAACAGCAGTCAGTGTGGGATTGTGAGATGACAAGCTTATCAAACAGCGGTCAGTGTGGGATTGTGAGATGATAAGCTGATCAAACAGCAGTCAGTGTGGGATTGTGAGATGACAAGCTTATCAAACAGCGGTCAGTGTGGGACTGTGAGATGACAAGCTTATCAAACAGCGGTCAGGAGGGTGTCCCTGGACAACTTGATGTTGTATTTTGCCTGTGTTATGAATCAATAACATCAACAGCTTAAAGGTCTTTTCATTGCACATTGGAACACATACCAAGTCCACTGTCACTGATTCCAGGATTAGCTAACCACTGGCGTGCTTGTTCCACCTTCCCCTCAACAGTTGGCGCAGGTTTGCGGATGCCACTTCTTTCTGTATTCATAATGCCATTGTGAGTCATCTGCTGAAGCTCCTTGAGCTTGCTCTGAATTTCCTTAGCTAAACTGATGGCCTGAGGACTGTTTCCCTGTTAAGACATAAGAAAAACAAATGTGTTAAATATATACCGTATTTTCTTGAGTATAGTGTGCATCCCCCTCTAGTGGATTCAATATTTTGGAAAAAAAAAAATTTGAATATTATGCGCAGAAAAAAATTACACCGTACCCTTTCAGTGAAGTCCGGCAAACGAACGGGTGATGAGAAACTTTGTCAGTACAAATTCGAAATTTGAGATAAAAAATCACCAGACAGACATGTTGATTTACCGTTTAAATTGTATTTTTTGTTCTACTAGGCATTGTTTTATATCCAGGGATTAAGATTACCTTGTGTATTTTCTCGTAAACTAAGCCGGACACAGCAATACTTCAGTATGGATTTGTTGACATGGTATTTCCGGTGTTACGTGCTCACGGTAATGTCTTTCCATGGGTGGAAAAAACATCAAAACTCATAATTCGTGTATAATGCGCACCCCCTTCTACACAGCTGTGTTTTTTGGAAAAAAAGTGTGCACTATACTCAGGAAAATACGGTAAAGTAAATGTTCTTTTCAAACATATGTATTACAAAAACTTTGCATGTCAAATGGAGGTAGGGGTAATTCAACTTCAAAAACAATCCAGAAACTATGCTACCGTGATAATACATAGAGCCCGTGATAATATAGAGCCTGTGATGATACAGAGTCAGACTACATACACTTTATGACTAATTGTTTACACACACATTTCTTCAAGCCAAGACCCCAAGGATGACCTTTGCCCTCAAACAAGACTGGTCATAAAGGAGATATACATGGTATGTCCCTGGATGTCCAAAGTGTGTTGACAGTTGCAGTCAAATTCAGATATTAAAAGCATGCACATTTACATGGAGCTGCTTAATTATACTGTTAAACTCTATCAATGTGTGAATGGCCATGACATATGACAAGCATAGAAGTAAGTGAGTGAGTTAGTTAGGTTTAACACTTTGAACAGTATTTCAGTTACATTATGGCATGTCAGGGGTGGTATGGTGATGCGACAGTAAAGACTTCCGTGATGTATGTCTTAGACATTGATGAAACCCACAAGAACAGGTATGGTGCTGACGAGCCTAGCAACAATCACGGTGAACTGTGAATTCAAACCCACAATCACAGTTTCTGGCCTAAGTGAAGAAACTCTGCACAGCAAATTGCAGCACTTCAGACAACAAGGATGGAAGAAAGCGCTCATGCATAATTTATCATTGAAAATTGTTTTGTATTATCATGAATTAACATCAATTGTTTAAAGTTTGGCAATAAGGTTTCTGTTGGCCTTGACCTTCATTGGTCATTAGAAATGGATCAAAATATCACATCATCACAGGAATCAGGTGTACAAAGTGTCATCAAATTCCAATCTGAAATACTAAAACAATGGTCAGCTTTTTTTATGCCTCATACTTTCTGAGTGACCTTTACCTTCAATATTATCCAATCATGTGTTAGATTCCCCAGGGTATATAAAGAAACATCGTGTATTCAGTGTAACACCTATCATAGACATGTGCCCGAGAAAAACAATTACAGCGACAGAGCTCAAATTTGAGCAAAACATATAACAGGGTTCTGCTAAATAAGAATGACAAGTACCTTGCCCTGCTGGCGTAGTTCAGACAAGGCATTGGACATTGACTCAATATCACTAATTTTTCTCTGAATGGCTTCTCTCTCTGCAGGATTAGTGCATCTGTCAGCAATCCTTTTTGAATCTTCAAGTATTTGTCTCAAAGCTTTGTCTCCTGAAATAAAGAGCATCATGTGTTTATATGCCTGAACCCAATATTGCCTGTAACAACACACATACTATGATACATATCTTAAGCATAGTGTCCCTTTAATGGGTAACAACAAGTACCATCCTTTAATGTCCTTTGGTTTGAGGAGGTCAGGTGATCGAACCACCTACCTTTGACTATATGAGCTATCAATGAAATCCATTGTAAAATTCATAAGCAAATTGAAACCTTTCATGGTGACATCCACTGACTCATACACACCTGCACTTCCAATCAGAGCTGTTGGATCTTGAAGCCAGTCGGTTGCCTGCTGCAATTTTCCCTCAATGGCGTTCTGAAAATAGATCAGAGTAAACATAAATAGTGCCATGCACAATAACTCACCTGGATAAGTAGTTAACAGTTTAAATTGACCGCAAACAGCCTCTTATGAAAACTGCTGTCAGTTTTGCTTATCAAATATTTTCACATGTTTCAAGATTTCCAAGAATTAATGTACTGTTGTAGAAAACTGTTGCAATACACAACAGTTAAATTTGTTGCAATACACAACAGTTAAATAATAATGTTTCAATAAACAACAACAAACAACCAGTATTTTCGGTTTCCTAGTCATGCACTGTAGCTCACCTATAATGTCAACAGAGACAACCACCAAAACAGGTGTCTGTCAGCATTGTTGCTCAAATATGACTTTAAACAAGTCATAGTATATGGCATTTATGATATTTGTTTTATTCTCACTGTAGTTTTTTTAATCTATTTACGTTAAAAAATGATTTGAAGTTTTTCTCTCCATTTTAAATTATTGGTGGATCTGTAAACTAATAAATAAAAAAACGTATACAGGGGAAAAAGCTGCATTTTGAGAGTAAGTAAGAATATTACAGTACATTTTGATCACAAATAAGCATTTTTTTCAATATAACTGCCATGCCAGCCATATTGAAAATCAGTTCCAAACCTCTTGAAAATATAATGTCAATGCCAGGGAATAATCAGTCTAGATTATCTGCTGTAACAGATTCAGGTGTCATCATTGGTGGGAACATGCTATATATGAGGGCTGGTCAAAACGTTTTAAGTTTATAATGACAATTCAACACAAAACTTGCAACAATGATTTAATACCTGAGACACATTCAATATAACACAACCTAACAAAGTTTGGCGTAAGGGGATTCTCACTGCAAATTACAGTAAACAACGGTTATAACGAACTCAAAGGGACCACTAATTTTGGTTCGTTATAACCGTAGTTCGTTATAAGCATATACATGTATACAGCATAACTACAGCAAATTTTAGGGACAAAAAAGTAAGTTCGGTATATCTGTCAGTTCGTTATAAGTGTGTTCGTTATAACCGTGGTTTACTGTATACACATGTGACTAGAAAAAGGTACATGTACATGACTGAGCATCAGTCATGCCCAGCTAAGAATTGATTCGCCTTGCACAACTGACAACCTCCCCAAGCATTGGGTATAAACACATATCGACTACATGTACCCGACTTAAGTGTATCTGACTGAGCATCGGTCAGGCCCAAGCTGTTGGGATCAATTGTCGAGAGTTACAGATCGAACGCATTGGATGCTAAATACCATGGAGGTCAAGCCTGACCTGTGTTCTGACAACAGGTATCCAATGCATCCCATCCTAATGACTGCAGGGGTAAATATACCAAAAATCGAAGTAAAGAATTGACTGAGAATCCCCAAAGGCATAAATATATACAACTAGGACAAGTAGTTACCCCTATTTTTTGCCATCGCACGCTGAGACTGCGCTATGGATGATTTGGGCATCTTTATATATCGAACATAACAATCTGATGACCACCTGCCTAGAGTCTTGATCAGATGGTCTGGAATATTAGCCGTAGAAGCGGAGGTAGCAGCACCAATACGAAATGAGTGACCGTTGTATTTCTCTTGGTCATATCCTGCCATAGACAAGGTTTGTTTTAATTTTTTAATAAAGAAAGGCTTGGTAAGGGGAATATTCTGCTCATTAACAAACAAAGGATCATGCTGAGCAGCTCCCATGGCCCTCCT
Source organism: Haliotis rufescens (assembly GCF_023055435.1). Classification (NCBI taxonomy): domain Eukaryota; kingdom Metazoa; phylum Mollusca; class Gastropoda; order Lepetellida; family Haliotidae; genus Haliotis; species Haliotis rufescens. The sequence continues at coordinate 41,661,166 of NW_025964334.1, read as the reverse complement.
ACAATGAATAAATTCCTGTAGACAACGGACCGGACAATAAGATGTTGTAGCTCGGCAGATATGTAACAATATAAGGCCAAGATGTTCACTTCTGGAAGAAAGGGTGAAAATTTGTATATAGGGGTTATGGAGTATGCAGAATCCGATTTTAATGGGATCCACGCTGGCAAACCAATGGTTCCTACTCAAAAATTGAGAAATTCAAGATGGCCGCCATCCGTATTACAAAACGTATTCCATAACTTTGGATCTATTTGACATAGAAACATGATCTTGGTGGCAAAGAATAGGTTTTCGGGGCCAAGGAATGCAATGAAATAGTTTAAAACTAGAAAGTGTTTTTACTCGTAAAAACATATGTCTCCCCCCACTCCCCTAACCCCCATTCATTCGTTTACTTCACGTTAAACCCCATCTGTTCATTCCCACAAAAGTAATTCACAATATTTTAATTCTAGAATTGCTTTGAATTCAATAATATTGAAAAGATCAAATTCTTAAATTTCATTATAAGCAAAAGACACAGAAATATTGAAGGGGTGTTGAGTTTAGTTCTGGAACAAAGCCCATCCCAATACAGAGTCTAAGTTAAACTTGTCTCCATAAACAAGAAAAATAAAATGTGAAAAACTTCTAAATAGCAAGAAGCACCACTTCAGGACTTGGTTAATATGTTACAACTTCATGAAATAATATTGAACAGTTTTTGAGTTATGGTCCGGAAACAAAGCTTACCCCCATTCAGAGTCTATGTTCAAGTTATCTCTATGGAAACGAGAAAAAATAAAAATGTCAAAAATCTCTAAATAGCAAAAGGCACCACTTTAGTGCTGGGTAAATGTGTATACAAAGTTTCGCGAAAAAATATTAAACGGTTTCTGAGTTATGTTCAGGAAACAAAGCTTACCCCCATTCAGAGTCTATGTTCAACTTATCTCCATGGAAACGAGAAAAAATAAAAATGTCAAAAATCTCTAAATAGCAAAAGGCACCACTTCAGTGCTGGGTTAATGTGTATACAAAGTTTCGCGAAAAAATATTAAACGGTTTCCGAGTTATGGTCCGGAAACAAAGCTTACCCCCATTCAGAGTCTATGTTCAAGTTATCTCCATGGAAACGAGAAAAAATAAAAATGTCAAAAATCTCTAAATAGCAAAAGGCACCACTTCAGTGCTGGGTTAATGTGTATACAAAGTTTCGCGAAAAGATATTCAACGGTTTCTGAGTTATGGTCCGGAAACGGTGGGAATGCCGACGCCGCGCCGACGCCGACGCCGACGCCGACAGGAACCGTGCCAAAAACAATATGTCTCCCTCAAATCTGGGGGAGACATAATACTGTAAAATGCATCCAGAACAAGATCAAAGATGGCTGCCATCCGTGTAACAACTTGTGTAAATGACAAATAATGCTTTTTTGAAGGGTGAACAATTTTAATTAAAACTCCATCCAAACATTTATTTATAAATCTCTTTTCATTTATTTTTCAGGAAAATCATATCCATAGTACACCTGGTGAATGCATGCATAAGCATTAATTTGATGATGTGCTTAATTTGCAGAATTTGAAACTTTTGATATAGATTTCTGATAAATATTGAAACGAACTTAACGAATATTACGATTCTTTTCAGGAATTGAGATTTTAACAGGGTTCTTTAGACTGTAGAATGAGCGTTGAAGACTTGTCCAATACAACCAAGCTATATGGAGCGATGGCGACCAAGAAAATAAAGCTTGACAGTACTTCTGCCCATCACCCGGTATTTACCCAAACAGACTGGACGCTGTGTGCCCTGTGCCAGAAAGGTTCAACTGAACCCCTGAGAGACCCGTCCCAATGCAAGAATGTAAATCAGTCCAAAGGCTATGAATCGTTAGTTGAGCACATCCAGGAGCTACACTCGCTTGGTGCCCTGCCGATGAACATACAGTTGTCACGTTTGGATGGCGGTCAAGGTATCGCTGCAACCCTCTTTCAACACAATGCAAGATGGCACAAAAATTGCTACACGAGGTTTTACCAAGATAAAGTTGAGCATGCTCGCAAGAAGGTTGCCAAACTAGAGGATCCTAAACCAGAAACTTCTCCACTCAAAGGTAAACTGCGTTGTGCGTTTCCTGGAACCTCCTGCCAAGCTAAAGAAAATCTCTGCTTCTTTTGTGATGAAAAAGTGGAGGATGATTATCATACAGCAAAGCTCTCCTCTGGAGAAATGACTGCAATAGATGCCATATACCACAAACAGTGTTTGACTGACTACAGCAAGAGACATCGCGCACACATCAGGAAAGTGGAATCGAAGGAAAATTCAGATCTAACCCCTGATGCTATAGCATTCGCAGAATTGGTGTCCTACGTTGAAGAGACTCGTCAGGTGGATGAGCATACAGAACACATATTCAAGCTGTCAAGCCTAGTACGACTTTACAGATCATGACTTGAACAACTTGGCAGCAATATGTCAGGGCGCAAAAACTCAACTCATCTGAAGGAGAAGCTTCTCACACAAATTCCTCACTTGGAAGCAAATAAAAGCAAGTATGAGGTTATGGTCACGTTTAAGAATGATGCCGTTTTGGAGATCCACTCTCCGAGCGTGAAATAGCCAAGAAAATTGAGATCTGTGTCCCTAGAACAACACGTTATAAAAATGACTGGGCATTCTCAACATTTAAATGGTGGCAAGAAGAACGCAAGTCACGGTCAATTGCGGACAATTTGGAATTACCGCAAAAGTGCTTGACAGAGGATATAGTCGAAATGAGCCTATCTACTATGAACACCGCTTTCAAATATTTCCTTTTTGAGGCGAGGAAACTGGATGGCACCCAGTACATGGCGGATACTGTACATGGACTGTTTACCGCTCTTCAGAGTGGCTTGAGGCTTAAAGGGCGAAAGGACATTAATCTGTTCGAGGATCAACAGTTTGGAGAGAGCAGAACATTTCTGGACGCTTTAATGAAGGAACTTTCTAAAAAAAGGACTGGGCAGCTCTGCCAGGAAGAAAACTGAAACTATATCAATGGACGACGAAGAGCGCTTGTGGAGTAGCGGTTACTAGGCGAAGACGACCCCCAGCAACTTGTGGATATGGTTCTTTATCTTACCGGTAAGTAAAGTAAATCACACAGTTGTTTTTCTTTATATCTTCGAAAATCACTTTTACAAATAGTATAAACTAAATCATTGGAATTTGTTCATTCACATATAAAATTGAAATATTAATGTGTGAACCTTTTTGAACACAAAAGTTTAACAGTTTGTTGAAATAATTAACTGAATTTTCATTATTGTTCATATTTGCCGTTGTCTAAAATACACATTTTCAAAACATTTACACAGGTTTGCATTTCGCACTACGAGGAGGAAGAGAGCATAGAGCGCTGAGGCTGTTCTCGAACCCCCAAATAACAGGTCCCCACACTGACGATAATGGCAGAAAGTATCTACTCTACACGGAAGACGCGTCAAAGACTAATCATGGCGGCCTGAAGCACAGGAAGCTGGTACTGAAACAAGTTCGAGCGTATGAGAACACGGACAACCCTAAAAGATTTTTTGTGCATCTCTTTGAAAAGTACAGGTCTTTGTGGTAAGTGTTAAAAACACCAATGCATACTGCATGTATTACCTACGTTTATTTAGGGGTTTGGGAATTATGTATTTAATAATCGCTATATATAAATCTTGACTGCATTCTAAATTTTGAATGAAATTTTCAGAAGGTGGAGTATCAGCCCACTCAATGCATTGTTTCACAAAAACAAATATTACAAGTGTCCCTTTCTATCTTATTTCCCCCAGCAAACCTGGTCAACATACTGAATACTTCTACTTCACTCCAAGAAGGACTAGAACGTCGAAAGACTGGTATACTGCAAATGCCATCGGCCACAACACCTTACAAGTTACCGTCAAACGACTATGCAAGATGTCCGGTATTGAGGGCATGAAGACAAACCATTCCTTGAGAGCCACGGCAGCCACTCGATTGTATCAAGGTGACGTTGATGAACAAATGATTTGCGAAAATTACCTGTAGGTTGATAAACATTTTAGTCCTGCAGTAATAAGAAATTGTTATTCAGCAAAAGTCATAACATATCAAAGAAATATTTTTTCCAAACCAGTAAGATGGTCTTTTTTATTTATGATATATATGGTAATATTGGTGTTTTGGGAATCTGTAATAGTTTTTAAGTGTATTTGTATGCTGTATGTGTTATTTGTTTCAGGACATCGGAGCGAAGCCGTTCGAAATTACAAGAGAACTTCTGACAACCAAAAGGCAACGGTCTCTGACATACTTAGTATGTCGAAAAAAAATGAACTCGCCATCACGTGAAGAAGCTGATCCGAAAAGAGCAGATGACTAAAGACCTGAAGACAAACTAAATCGAACTGTGACGCTCGATTTCAATTTCAACTAATATCAATAGTGAGTGAATGAGTATGGTTTTACGCCGCGTTTGGCAATATTTCAGCAATATCATGGCTGGGGGCATCAGAAATGGGCTTCACACATTGTACCCATGTCGGGAATCGAAACGCGGGTCTTCGGCGTGACGAGCGAACGCTTTAACCACTAGGCTACCCGACCGCCCACTAATATCAATAAATAGTTGAGCCATGTTCTGTTGTTTTTTTTCATGCAGAAAGGTAATTCAATGCAGAGGGTATTCTTCGGGACAAAAACCAGGCTTTCAGTAGAAAATCTCCCGGGATTTCTTGCAGAAAGCCCGGGGCTTACCCTAGGAATGCCCAGGGATTACCCTGGGAATGCCCGGTAAACTACCAGTAGAGGTTAAGTCGGTAAAAGAAGACCCTGGCAAGACAATAGAGTGACATCACTAGAGGTTTATAAGACCGAATACTACAGCTGGCCACAGATGTAGCAAACAGTGCAATGACCTCGTTTGAAGATGGTGGGGCTGTGTGCCCTACAGCGCTGAGAAAAGATCTCTTCTCAACAGGCAATCTCGACATCATAGATCACAATCCTTCATCCACTTCAGTACAAACTGCGTTCCATGGAACTGCCATCTCTCTGACACAGCATGTTACGAATGAACGTGCAGGCACAGAGCTCCAGAACAAACCTCTCATCGACAAGGACACACCAAGGACAAAGAAGATGAAGCCAATCATGGAGTCGTACAGTACTGTCCCGCCAGCTGCATTCCCAACCAATCACCCTATACCATGCAAGACAGAGGGACAAGCGGTCCCCCAAACACTTCCAGTCAACTCAGATGAGCTGCAGCTCTCATGGGCACAGGCAGTTGTTGGAGAAACCTGAATTGAAATCAGAAGATAACATCTCTTGGTCTGCACATTTTGCAGCTTCACAAGATTCCTGCCCCAGACCACCGACGATATCTGGGATCATGCCATTATTCCATGATAACGCACATTCTTTGGTGATGGTAAAGCATGGCATGGATGTAATCGCTAAAGCTACCGAACATGTGCATCCTGGACAAGTCCCAATATTGACTGTTGATCAGCCGCTGTATGCCATCGCCAAGAAGATCCAGTGGACCTGGCCAGCTGCCTATGGCGAAGACAAGTATGTGGTGATGATGGGTGGATTGCACATAGAGATGGCGTTCCTGAAAGTTCTAGGAGATTGGCTAGATGGCAGTGGAGGGTTGGTTGTACTGACAACTGCAAACGTTACCACCGATGGTGGGGCTGATGCTCTTAGAAAGGGATCATTCACGGCACGTTCTCAGTGGGCTCATCAAGTAACAGCTGCTGCACTGTTTTGTTTCCGTAGCCAAGACTACAGTTCATACAAAGCAGAAGCAGAGGCGGATGCGAGGCCTGTGATGCCATTCGAATACTGGTGCACACACATGGAGACGCATCATCCGCAGTTTCGGTACTGGAACAAAACCTTCAAACATGAGGTTCTCTTCCTCAATTTCATGCAATCACAGCATGAAGGAACCTTTGAGCTCTACATTGGCACACTAGGAAAAATTGTGCCATGGATGTTTGCCATGGATCACTTCCACTATGCGAGGTGGTTGTCTGTTCACGTGCGAGATCAGATGCAGAGGCAGCTTGTACCTGCTGCACGGGTAGATGTTGTATGGGATACCTACATGGTTGACAGTCTGAAAGCGCACACCAGAGAGGGCCGAGGAACAGGAGAAGCTCTTCGTGTGTCTGAGAAAACACGACTTCCACACAACTGGAAAAGTTTCTTGCGAGTCGACAGCAACAAGACAGAACTCTTCAAGTTTCTAGCCACAGTTATTGAATCTGAAGCAACAGCAACAGGGAAGATACTGATCACAACCAAGGGTCAGAGTGTAACCTCATCCACACCACTAGACGCTTCTGACCTATAGCCATGCTCACACGAAGAGTCGGACTACCGAACGATGCCCCATTGTCCCCATGCGTACAAACATGGCATGAAAAAGATAATGTTATATGCCACTGACACGGACGTACTAGTTCTTGCCATTGTGACTGCAATCGACATGGAAGATTGTGAATTTTAGTTAGCTTTCGGACATTGTGCCCATTTCCGTTACATTGGAGCTCACATTGTTGCCAGTGGCTTGCCATTCATGCATGCATTGTCAGGCTGTGACACTATGTCGTCATTCTGCTCCATCGGTAAGAAGACAGCCTGGGAAGTATGGAAGTCACATCCTCAAATCAACGACGTATTTCATCGGTTGTCAGATACGCCAGATGAGGTGACAGACGCTGACGTGAAAGAACTTGAGAGATACGTGATCCTGCTCTACTCTCGCACATCACAGATCAAAGAAGTGAATGAAGCTAGGAAGCGACTGTTCTCCATCAACTTTTAAGTTTATAGGTTGCTCGTATGGTAGCATCACGTCAGAAAAAAAAGTTTTGTTTGATTCTTGATTCTTGTTTTTTTACATGTATTAGCGTCGTCATGCCCACAAAATATTTTCAAAATCTTATAGTTGCAACAACTTTATTCACATGTGCTGATGACAGAAAAAAATAAATGAATAAAAGCGATGTTTTATGGTTCAACTTAATACATTCTATGTTCAATCTCAATTCAGGCTGGGACTCAAATTACAGTTATGGAGAGATATCAAAATTCGTAAAATGGATGGCGGCAATCTTTGATCGTGTTTATAACTATTTCATTGCATTCCTAGGCCCCCAAAAACCTATAATTTGCCACCAAGATCATGTTTCTATGTCAAATAGATCCAAAGTTACGGCCATATATCGAAATTTGTAATATGGTATTACAAATGGCCGCCATCTTGGATTTCTCAATTTTGAGTGGGAACCATTGGTTTGCCAGCGTGGATCCCATTAAAATCGGATTCTGCATACTCCATAACCCCTATGTACAAATTTTCAAGCTTTCTTCCAAAGCGGAACATCTATTTGACATATCTGCCGAGCTATTGGAACTGCATGGATGGACAATGTTATACCCCTGCGAAAAGGATCTGTCTTAGACAATTTAAGTGTCAAATCAAACGATGTACAATCTGGTCGAAACACAACAGAGCTGAGAGACAAATGAAATTTTGCATCAAAATGGTTACAAGTAAATTCTCCACAACGGAGAAAGACCAAAAAAGCAACTGAACACACAGTCCTCGTCAACAAGTCTGTGAAAGGTGAAAATAGACCTTTCTCTAGGGAGATCCAAATCTGCTCTAAAATGTCAACAGTAATTGGTAGTCGCACACTTCGATTAACACCATGTTCTTTCTTGATTGCCTTCATGATTGTTTCTACTCATAGCAGATTCCTTGAACACCATGGATTTGGCACATTATGCCTCAGATAAGTGAATCTCACTCCACACAGATAACTCTTGATGGTCGTATAACGTAAATGTATACAAGATGGCAGTGGGCTACAAACAATAACAATGAATCTTCCGACAATGGAGGTAACACGAAGGGCTGCCACACAAACCCGCACAAAGCCATGAAATTGAGGGGCTGCGATTAGGTCTTCCATGAAAAACGACCAGCAAATTCCAATCGCGTAAGAATGTTCTCCACATATCAAAATCTAGACAACATTGTTTGTTCAAACGGATCCGATGACGTAGGTGTTTCACAGAGTTGGCCAGTTGTAGGAGGTAACTGATGAATGCCCTACCCACTGGAATAGCAAAATTTAGATGACCAATAATGCTGAGCAGTAGCTGCTTTGTGACTTTCTTGGCACTTTCTCAGTGGGTAGACAAGCTTCCATTCTATCAGTGTCCAAAATATTCCCCAGATACTCCAAACATGTGACCGATCCGACCGTTTTATGGGGGGACAAGGGGATATTCAGTTCCGAGAATAAGCATTGTAGTTTGTTCATGGTACTAATGCCTTGTTCTAAGTCCTTATCCACAGTCAAAAAATCATCCAAAAGATGCAATATATTGTCAATGTCATACACATGATTTGCAATCCAACACATTACTGCAGACAGGCCATCAAACAGTTTTGGAGTGGACCGGCAAGATAATAGATTCTTGCAGACAGTAGTGTGAGTAGGTGGACATGTAATGCCCGTGTCAGTTTATCCATGTCAACAGGAGATGGGGTCGCATGTAGTCACTGTCAGTGCTTTTTGGCAGAAGAAGAGTTCTGGACAGGTGTCGACTTGCCTGCTGGGAATTGAGTCTCTCCTGTGTTATGCCAACATTCGAAAGCAGGGTGCGGCTTCCCACATATAGAGCACAAATGTCTAAATCTACAATTTCCGTGAACACATTTCTCAGCATTAAAGTTGTTGTACAATGGGATACCTTTGTGTATGAGAACTTCCCTTCCCCGGCGATCCATGCCTCTGCATTCTGTGGTGAATTCTCTGTCCCTAGTAGTGGGAGTATGGTTAAGAGTCTCTCCTGTTTGGTGATGTACGGACTTGGCATCTACCATTGAATAAAACTGCGTTGAATGACTAATGTCATCACACAACTGGCAAAGCAGTGATTCTGCATCCTGTAAACATGGCTCTGTAGATGGCATCACCTCATATGGGCGACTATCGACTGTACTTCGAGGGATCGCTGGACCGTATCTTCGCCGAGGCACCCTGAGATGCGGCCATGTTTGTTGTAGCCAAACTGTCCGTATCCTCGTACATACTTGCTGCTTCACTGTGCACAGTATCCTGCATGGATATCCTGCTTGACGTTCGCTTCTTACATGTTTTAGGAGCCATACTGACTTACGCCTGTGAGAAACTGGAACACTTGATTCTTACTATTTGCTCGTACATACGGGAGCAAAATTGCTTGTCATTGTTATGAAACTTGTACAAGTTGGCTGACTTTGAAGCGCTGCTGCGCATGCTCGTACTTTGGCATGCTGGGAAGTTGCCTTATCTAAGTTACATAAAATAGCATCACACATGATACATGTCTGTATTACTGACGTTTGTCTTACTGATTCTTATAGTAATATTAATACATAACCAGGTGGTTAGTGTTACACTTATCTGGTGATTGTATTCTGGCTATTAATGTTGCCTTATGTTTACCTAATAATGAAACCATGGAATATAATTAATGACGTGCCAATAACAAACGCTGTTGGAATTAATCCCAACATAAAAATATACTTGTATGCTACATTTTGAACTTGGAAGATATGAGAAAATAAATACATAGCAGTTTAACTTACCATTATAAACTAACTCAATATACATTAAGCAACAACCTAACAAACAAAACCAAAAACTGTGAGAGTGTGTTTAATTTTATTTTCAACATACCGGTAATCTAACTGCTTTTCAATACACTTCTCACATCGATAGTAAAGCTTTTCATTCCAGTCAGTTTTCTGAAGCCACCCTGAAATACCCATTCACGGCAACTTTGAGGTTATCGTTGTCATCATAGCACTTTCCACGAAGGTGTTCTTTCAGTTTGGGCAACAGGTGGAAATCACTTGGTGCCAGGTCTGGCGAGTATGGAGGGTGAGGGAGCTCTTTGAACCCACACTGTCACACAGCAGCCTTTGCAAGAGGCATTGTCATGAAGTAGTAGAACTCCAGCAGTTAGCATTCCTCAACGTTTTTCATTGATAGAATCTCTCAGGCGATGAACCAAATCAGCATAGTAGGCACTAGTAATCACCTTTTGACTCAACAAGGATCACACCCTTTGCATCCCAGAATACAGTGGCCATAACTTTCTTCACTGACGAAATCCTCCTCATTTAGCTCTAAATTTTCTCTGGTAATGTCAGTTCTTTTTCCCTTAAGATCTGAATTTAGAAACTTTGGCACCCAACAAGCATATATCTTTTTCATCTGTAAATATTCAGGAATAATAGTTTCAATGGATCCATGGCTTAGAACAGTGTCTTCCTCAAGTTCAGCAATGGTAATACATCTATCTGACAGTTTAAGTTTTTCTATCTCCTTGATTGAATCTTCATTGATCAAGACTTGTTCTCCCAGCCTTAACCATAGCTACCCAACATTTAACAGTGGAATAGGTGGGGCACTTTTCACTAAACACTTGTGACATGTGGTCATTAATTTCTTGGGGAGTACTTTTTTTTAAAGTAAAAAACTTCATGACTGCTCGGTACTCATTTTTTCCATTTCTGTGTCCATTTGGACTCCTATCATGTTCAACTGGTTGTCACTAATATACAAACAGCCTCAACAGACCAAATACCAAATACACTTGAAATGAACTACTCCAACATTGTACTACATTGACTATTTCACATTGTCATGGCCCATAGTTGAAAGTTAGTTAGGCTTAGAACTTTTTGACCAGCCCACCTATATAGGGTTCAGTCAGGGTTTTTTGAGATTATGTTTACAGTGAAAGGAAATGCATTTTGAGAGAATTTCGGAGCATGGTCAACATACAAAGGTCAAACAAGCATGAAATACTCACATCCCCCGCCAGTATGACATGTCGGGTGTGTGCAATGCATTAGCTCCTGTGAACTAAGGGAATTTGTTTTTATAAATGGACTAATTGCAGCACTAAAAAAAAGTTATTACTGGTGTTGTTTTTCCATCTGCAGTTTATGATAGAATATGTTACTGAATTTGTAATGAGTAATTACAATTAGGAATTGATGGTTTCGGTGTAGGTTCTAACACCATTATCAAGCAAGTGAAGTACAGAGTATGGTTGACAAGAATATATATTGTTTATACAGTTGAGTAGGTTTAAGATCAGTTACACTGTTGTATTTTGTAATGAGTTGTGTTTCTGTATAAAGTTAGTCAGTGAATGCAACAACTGTGTCCATGACACTTTTGGAGGAACATACACTCAAGCAATGCAGAACTTACCGACAAGAAAGGAAATGTATTCAATGCTGTGAGATGACATTATGTGCCAAGTTTTGTAAAGAAATATAGTACGGTTTTCAAGATCTGCTCCGGAAACGAGGACTACCGCCATTTTCAGTCTAAGTCAAAGTCGTTGCAATGGAAACTCGAAAAATAACTTTTTAAAAAAATCCCAAAGTATCAAAAGACACCAGTTCACCACTGAACCTATCAATGTGCAAAATATGGTGAAGAAAAATGGTACGGTTTTCAAGATCTGCTCCGGAAACGAAATGTGATGGACAGACGGAAGGACGGCCGGACAGCCGGACGGCACCCATTCCTATATCCCCCTTCCACTTCGTGGTGGGGGATAATAAGGTGAAATTTCTAAATATAGCAAAAAATGGAACATATGCGTTGAGCCAGACTACTATCTACATTTGTATCAAACTGCATCAAATTTTCAACACAAATGACTAAGAAATGGGGGCATAACTAGCAGTGGGAGCCATGTTAAAAAAATTGAATTTGAACCTGTTAAAACAATTTAGGTGTCATCATTGCATGAAATAAGCATGTGAAAAGTAAGCTTCATTTCAGCGATATCTGAGAAGATGTTTATGACAAATAACTCTGTATTTTCTAATATGGCCACTGGCAGAAATATTTGATTTCCAATCAAGATGCTCTGAACAAACACTACTACATAAGGTAACAATCTCATGAAGTTTCAGGCCTTTTCAGTTTTTGAATACAAAGATATAGAAATTTCAATTTTGAAGCCTTGAAGAAACTTGAACTTCTTATAGTACAAACCATCCACATAAAATTTCAGCTGACTCCATCAAGTCAACTGTTTGATTGGCATTCCAGAAGTTGGCAAATAATTAAGAAAAACGTACAACTTTATGGAAAACAACTTCTTGTTGATAAATGTGTAAGAAACTACATCGAAATGTGGCTACATGAAATAAACCAGATTTAGCTATCCTTAAAGTTGTACATTTGACATTGATGACAACAATCAACGACTTGCGATAACATAAGCTCCCATGGACTTTCAAGCCAGTTGAACTACTATTGTATTATATATGCTATTCCAAAAACCACATACTTGCTGCACATCAAGTTTCATAATGATACATGCAAAAATTGGCACAAAACTGCCATGTTGATGTCGTATTGTTATAGACATCATATCTTTGATCTTTTAAGCAAAGTTCAGCTTCACAGGCCCTGTAGTTTCCGAGTAGATGTAGAAAATGCAGTGACACCAGAGAAAGTGGGATTGTGAAAGCCTAAGGATGTACCTGGATTAAAAATCAAAATGTCCCAAAAAAAGTATCACACATTATACCAAATGCCAAAAACCTTTTAATAATAAATTTCATAATGAAACACGCAGTGGCTGAGTAATGGCGAAATATGACATTCTCACTTAATTTTCAGTCAGGCGAGCTAAAAGCTTTTGGGATGGTGCTTGGCAATTTGTAGCAGTATGGCTTTTAACAACAATTGAGCTGAAAATACTGAGGAATTTCACCTACATCAATGAACCTGTAGTGAATATTAATTGGCCATTACATCTAAGTCTGTGGAAATAACTAAGACATCCACCTCGACTTTCCGGTAAAGTTAGGACTATTGGCATTACCTGACACTTCTTCATGACGGTGAGGTCATCAGCATCCCACTCATCTTCATCATACGTTGTCAACTGCAGGACACGGATTATCTCATGAATCTCATCTGACATCTTCTTCACTATATAGTCACGCCCACTCTGTGCATCAGGAATGCCTTGACCTAACAAAATATAAAACATTCAATCAACACTGCAAAGAAAATAGTATAATCAGTGTACAAGTAAAGTTGTCACTGTAACACAAAAAACAATTTAATAGTCTTGGTTGTAAGGCAACGTCTGCATCTTTGTAAAGACCACCGCACGTTTCGTCTTTATTTCCTTAAATATTCAATGTCTCGAACACATGACCCCGACAGTGAAATGCTACAATATTTAAAAACAATGCGATCCAACATAGCATGCATTTACTTCACTTTACATGCACACTGCTTTACTGCACATCTCAGGTAATGGTCATGGCAGCAATATGAGTTTGTGTGCTGTTTTGCAGTTTACAAATGTGGTCAATGAAAACATGATATTTACGATAAAACATCACAATACATGATCATTTACAAATTCAATGGTATTTGTGTACTGTATGCCGAACAATGTTTAATACACAGAGATTAAGATTACATGTGTATTTGTCTCATAAACTTTGCTGGAATTAGCAATCAGCTGTTCACACATTTTCTCCCCTATCCGTGGGTGATTTAGTTTAAAACCCAAAGAAATTTCGATACAGTAATAGGAAGACTGAAGACTTTGTATCTCTAACGACTAGTGTTCGTTTCAAGGCATGGTGAGTTGATGTGATTTGTCAATCAGTTCATACCTGATCTTGCCGAAATCAATGTACACAAAATTTGATGAAATCTCTGGATACATGTGATATATAATTCCAGATACACAATGAACACTTTTCTAGCCAGATAATGTTATAACAGGACGAACTTGTGTACTTCAGTACAGATTTGTTGACATGCTTCTTGTGATGTTCTGTGCTCACAATAATATCTTCTCATTGTGAAATAAAATGAAAGCTCATTTTAGGCATGTATTATGCACACACTGGTAGTCCAACAGTAGTCAAATACTGTATTCCATTATTTTACTCATCAAGGAATACATTTATGTAGGGAGGCCCTTTACCAGGTTGATTGTACACAACTGTTTATTTGGTTACATACTAGTTTGAACAACCAAAAAAACACACACAAATAAACACCACCCACCAGCACTATATTTTCAAAAGCCATTGCCTGAGAACCAATTCTTTTATTCTTTTAAACCTAACACAAGCGTATAGTCGACAAAGTCATCTATATCTCCCGCCAATTTTAACATGTTACGGTCCCAAACCAGGTAACTGATCCAACATTTCTCTTAGCCCATGTCAAAATAGCTGCAATGGAAATTCTAAAATAAACATTTCTAAAACTCCTTAATATCAAATAGCACCAGTTGTGTTCAGTATGTGCTTTATATATAAACATGCAATGTTTGGCAATGAAATATTTCTGGAAATAATGCCCAGTAATACAAATTTCTAAAATTCATAAATAGCAAAAGGCAACAAGTAAGCATGTGTCTGATAGATGTGGAAAATTTCATCCGGAATCGAACACCACCCTTATAGAACCTAAGTCCAACTTGTTGCCATGGAAAGGTAAAACATAAAAATTTCTAAAAGTGCTAACTATCTTAAGGCACCAGTTCAGTATGTGCCTGGTAGAAATGCAATGTTTTGTAAGAAAGTATTCAACGTTTTTTGAGTTGTGCTCCGGAAACGAACACCACCCTTATAGAACCTAAGTCCAACTTGTTGCCATGGAAACGTAAAAAATAAAAATTTCTAAAATTCCTAAATAGCAAAAGGCACCAGTTCAGTATGTGTCTGGTAAACATGCAAAGTTTTGTAAGAAAGTATTCAACGTTTTTTGAGTTGTGCTCCGGAAACGAACACCACCCTTATAAAACCTAAGTCCAACTTGTTGCCATGGAAACATAAAAAATATAAATTTCCAAAATTCCTAAATAGCAAATGGCACCAGGTCTGTATGAGTCTGATAGACATGCAAAGTTTTGTAGAGAAATATTTATTGGTTTCTGAGTTATGCTCCGGAAACTCTTTTGGGATGCACACACGCACAGACGGACGGATGGAACCCATTTCTATATCCCCTGCCAACATCGTTGGGGCGGGGGATAATAAACCTTACTTGCCTGGCAACTAATTTCACTTGTTAACAAACTGCAATGTGTCATGGTTCCCCTGTCCGATATACATGTCAAACATGTCATGTGGAAACAACTTATTTCACAAATCACTTGTTGCTCTAAAAAAAATACTTAGCAAGCAGCTTAAAATGTCAACCAAAAACAAAACTTAGCATAGCTTGCTGCTGGCAAGTAAAATAACATAGTAGAAGAAAATAAATTTCAACATTTCTCTATCTGTTACAATAAATATACCATGCAAACTAGAAAAAAAAAAAAAATCATTACATAATTTAATTTGTTCTTTAATTGATGCACAAAACATTAATGTTTAATAACAAAAGAAGTTAAAAAGTGTGACTGTTTGTTAGCCTGCCTTGCGCTCGGTATTAAGGGGACAAAACAAGCATTGGTCGACTAGGAAACAGTATTTTTAATCTGAGTGTGGTATCCATGTTCAACAGTGTCATGGTATTTCTAACCATAACGCAGGTCTCAGAGTCCATGGATGACGCCCCATGTTGTCACTGTCAGACACCCTCATTATTGCTAACATGAAATGAAAGTTGGGTAATGTCATATTTTCGTGTGCATAGTGCGCACTTGAGTATTATAATTGCAATTTTGTGTATAGTGCCCAGTAAAAACAATGTTGTATAGCCTCAGGTGAATAAACAGATAACAAACATTGTAAAACATTGTCAAAGAAGATGTTAAATATGTGACTAAATATCACAAGACATGATGATTTACCATTTCAATTGTATTTCCTGTAATGCTAAGCATTGTTTTATAAGCAGAGATTGAGATTACTGTGTATTTGTCTTGGAAACAAAGCCCGAAAAAACAATCAGCACTCCATAGGTTTTTTCCCAATCTACCGGTGATTCAGTTAAAAAATACCCAATAATATAACTTCAAAGTCACCATTGAGCCTTTCCACAGTATTGCTATTTTGATTGTGAAAATAATATGTTGACATATAATTGCCAAACTACAACAAATATGACTTTCAAAGACTAAGTATGGCAGTTATGATATATGTATCCATTCTGTGACAACTAAGGTTCATTTCAAGGTGTAACTAGCAGTAATATGATCATGGTTGCAGTGAATAATGAGAGCTGGTGCTGTCACGGTTTGTGGTAAAGTGGACCCTATGGAACAGGGTAAACAGAATATGTCAGTGTATCAGAGGGAATGAGGTGACCATCTGTTTCACACACAATTTCGTCAAAATTAATGTAAACAATTATTACTGAATGAAATTGTGACTAAAATAAAAAAATATTACAAACATAAGTCACAAGTGCAGACATACAATGAACACCTTTATATTACCATATTGTGTAACCAAAGTATAAACTAGTGGAATTTAGTATGGATTTGTTGATGTGCTATTGCTGATGACATGAAGATGTGTGTGGTAAAATAATAAAATTGATGGGAGTTATTGACTAACCTGCTTTTAAACCGAATCAGTGGTAACTTGATAGGTGCTATAGTGAGGGATCACTGTACTTCTTGAATCCAGGATAAACTGGGAACATGAAGCTAACCAGTCTGCCCTCCTCAGACAAGCTGGTTCATTGTTTCCTTACAGATTCTGGAACTTAGGAAGATGAACTAGAAATTCCTTGCTGAGACTTTTAAGGCTATTCTCATACGCATGTTTGTCACATTTTTCCTCAGTACCTGAAAGACACAGAAATAAAAGCCCTTGGTGAGGTCAGTGTTCTTCAGTTCCAAAATAGCTCTCTTGTCCAGTCCTGTCCATATGTTGCATGTTTCACTCTGGCCAGGATACAAGTCCTGACGTTTTTGGAAATTTAACTTGGATCTATCCTTACATCTGAAAGGATTCCTTCCCTCCTCTTGACAGGGTCCCTACAAAAACTGACCACAGGGCTACTCTCCAGGGTGTCTTGTGTTCATAAACTGACCTCAGGGCTACTCTCTCTAGGGTCTCTTGTGTGCATAAACTGACCTCAGGGCTACTCTCCAGGGTGTCTTGTGTGCATAAACTGACCTCAGGGCTACTCTCCAGGGTGTCTTGTGTGCATAAACTGATCAGGGCTGCTCTCTCTAGGGTCTCTTGTGTGCATAAACTGACATCTAGTCCACTCTTTCTAAGGTCTCTTGTGTGCATAAACTGACCTCAGGACCACTCTCTCTAAGGTGTCTTATGTGCATAAACTGACCTCAGGGCCACTCTCTCTCTCTCTCGAGTTTCTTGTGTGCATAAACTGACCTTAGGGCTTCTCTCTAAGGTCTCTTGTGTGCATACACTGACCTCAGGGCCACTCTATCTAGGGTGTCTTTTGTGCATAAACTGACCTCAGGGCTACTCTCTAGGGTGTCTTGTGTGCATAAACTGACCTCAGGGCCACTCTCTCTAGGGTGTCTTTTGTGCATAAACTGACCTCAGGGCCACTCTCTCTAGGGTGTCTTGTGACATAAGCTGACCTCAGGGCCGCTCTATCTAGGGTGTCTTGTGTGCATAAGCTGACCTCAGGGCCACTCTATTTAGGGTGTCTTTTGTGCACAAACTGACCTCAGGGCCACTCTCTCTAGGGTGTCTTGTGTGCATAAGCTGACCTCAGGGCCACTCTCTAGGGTCTTTTGTGTGCATAAGCTGACCTCAGGGCTACTCTCTAGGGTGTCTTGTGTGCATAAGCTGACCTCAGGGCCATTCTATCTAGGGTCTCATGTGTGCATAAGCTGACCTCAGGACTACTCTCTAGGGTCTCTTGTGTGCATAAGCTGACCTCAGGGCTACTCTCTAGGGTGTCTTGTGTGCATAAGCTGACCTCAGGGCTACTCTCTAGGGTGTCTTGTGTGCATAAACTGACCTCTGGGCTACTCTCTAGGGTCTCTTGTGTGCATAAGCTGACATCAGGGCTACTCTCTAGGGTGTCTTGTGTGCATAAGCTGACCTCAGGACTACTCTCTAGGGTCTCTTGTGTGCATAAGCTGACCTCAGGGCTACTCTCTAGGGTCTCTTGTGTGCATAAACTGACCTCAGGGCTACTCTCTAGGGTGTCTTGTGTACATAAACTGACCACAAGGCTACTCTCTAGGGTGTCTTGTGTACATAAACTGACCACAAGGCTACTCTCTAGGGTGTCTTGTGTACATAAACTGACCACAAGGCTACTCTCTGGGGTGTCTTGTGTGCATAAACTGACTTCAGGGCCACTCTCAAGGATGTCTTGTGTGCATAAACTGACCTCAGGGCTACACTCTAGCTGTGAAGATCATGGTAGAAAACTAGACCTATACTGTGGTGTCTTGTTGAACTTCCTCCAGGACCTTATGTAGCTTCTCATTAAAGAAAGATGGTGACAGGATAGATTGAGACAGAACAGACTACTTGGATTGTTCAGACACCACCTTATTCTGGATTCCAAACTTTTGAAGAAAAAAGGCTGTCTTGTATTTTGAGAATGCTACCCAGTAAGCTATGTAAGCTAGTAAGCTAATCAAATCTCATCTACTGAATGCTGCTATATGTCTCATGACGAGGAGGTATGACAAGGAGGTATGACATGGCATCCTCCTGCCACAAACCAATTGATGTACGTACCAATGTCCATGTATTGTCTATTGACTCCAGATCCTTGAACCTGGCCATGGGTATGGTCATCTTGGTGCTGGATGATTTCACCAACTTGCAGTCCACCAAACGAAAAATACATGTGTATCTAATAATCAAACTCAGTATTGTGTGTGAATTATGTGAAAGAAAGAAAAAATCCATAATTAAAATTGTCTTGGAATATGTGTATTGGATTTTTCGTTACTCGTTCAAAACTGAACATACAAACAACCCAAATATATGTCATTTTCAGATTGAACTGAAAGAATCTTGTCGCTAATACTTGTGTAACTAACGTCAATTTCGTATGTATCGTTACTGTTAATTTACCAAAAATGTTGTTGTGCTGCTGTTCTGTCGTAAATATATACACCATAATACAATTTGACTATAAATTCATCAAATGTGTCACATGTACACATGACCACGTGCTTTGCTATTTCTAAGCGCAACCCTAAATAAGCTATGCCCACTGCGACTGAGGCAGATACTCAAACGCAACCAATTTAATTTGTTTATGATAAAGCTACAGAAATTTTTTTTTATTGATTTATATCAAGATATATTGAGCCCTTTCTGGTATCCAAGGTTTGTCATTCAAGTTCACAAAAAGTTTGATGGTCTTTGGTGATCTTGTTTTTGTATGGTTTTAAAAAGTTTTTGCCAACACTCAGTTGTGTTTACATTGTCAGTCACTGTTCAAAACTGAAACACCGCCACCTTGCAGGCTATTTATAGCCAGTGTGGGGCTTTAAAAACATTATCCTATTCCGCTGCCAAGTTTTACAAAGCAATTCATAAATTGAGCCAATGAGAGACTGCCCCCACCTCAGATGTCATTTACACGACACATGATTGCCTGTTTCATTCACAAATTTTAAAACACTATCTGGCATCACTTCCTGTTTGTCCACACCAATCCATAATCTGCTGCTGCGTTTAATATCCGTTTCTTGAAGTCCAAGTATTTGGGATCTCTCTTCTTCTATTAAACTCAGTCCACAAGTAGTTGTAGCTCTGTTTTCGAATCAACAAATTTCTGCAACTTGGGGGGACACCATTCCCTAACCACGATTGCCTGTGCTGTGTCATGCATGGTAGACAAAAGCAGTGTGAACAGACATCTTCGCCTTCATCTGGGTCCACAATGAAATCTAGCTGTGACACTGATCCAAAGTTTCCTTTGCACTTGTAAGGGCCATCTTGTTGATTCGAGTTGACAACCAGAATTGGGACTTTTCTCATAATCGAAATGACCAAAGGCTCCCCTGATCATCTCAAACAACTCTTCTGTCAAATTAAATGTCACACAAAAATATTTTGTTGCTCATATTGAAGACAAGCGAACTTGTAAAGTACTTGACAGTAAACTGTTGTCGAAAGTAGTAATCCAATTCAGATGCGCGCTCAGGGGGTGGTTGCTAGGAGAGAGTGGGAATAGGGGCGAACAAAAAGTTTTAGAAAGTAGAAATCCACAGTGCAATCCCAAAATACCTTTCACAGCATGCTTTCATAAGAGTATTCATGAAAACAATTGTTAATAATAAAAACAAACTAATTTATTAATTCATCCTGAGGTCATAACCCTGATCACATGGGTGGGTGTTTCGAAGGAATTTTGTGATGACGCCGTGGATGAGGCTGTGTTTATAATATTATGGAAATTAACTGACCAGAAGATTGTTTAAGAATTGACATTATGACAGATGCTCGTCATGGATGGAGAAAAAATGCATCTGAGACATTGTTGCTTTGAGCTGTGAGACCAAAATATGTGTTCATGCCGAAGTATTTACAAGAGATGATGATCCGTGTAGCCAGTGACCTGAATAATCTTGATGAAACTAATGTTGAAAACCATGTTCACGCACATGACTGAATTAGTGGGAACAAAATATTTATCTGAAACACGTTTCGAAGTATGTGTGGATGTCCATGTTTTATCTGAGTTCCCGATCTCGATTCCAACGTGAAATAACATAGAGTTTCCGAATCTCATTTCTTCCTGCCGCTTTGGAAAATTGGGTACCGATCTAATTACTACTACCGTTGCACAGTCATAAAAGAACAAGGTCAACTGTATCTTTCTTCAGCTGTTTATTAAAAATTTGTTTCCAAAGCAAAGCGACTCGCATCATAAATTAATCATTCTTGTAAATACCTTACCTCTATTACATCATAGCCATAAATTCCTGTTTATGCTGAGTACCACACTACAAATTTTATTAAATGTTCAACAGACGTCCTCTTCACTGCCAACATATCTAACAGTTGTGAGGGATACTCTTTCCCTCGCAAGAGACGCCACTGCGCATGCGCAAGGCGGGCAACACCTCACTCCTTTCCTGTGTGTCCAGATGACAAGGAAACATTTTGTTTGATACATCTGTACACGTGATTGCTGTTCCACACTTACAAGCCACACTAGATCATCACAAGCTTCACTAAAGACAAGCAGTGGGCAGTTCTACAAGCAGAGAACAAGGGGGTATGAGAAGGCAGAAGTCTCTAGTAAGTAATTAGTTAGAAAAAGTGTTGTGGGATTGAAGACTTCATCCCAAAAACAGACAACGTCTGTTCAGGTTGTGGGCAACATCAAATCACTGGTGACCCTCATCCTAGGTGCATATCATGCAAAAGCATTTGCACACAAAAATTAAGGTGCAGTTATTGCGAACCTATGTTCAAGAAGTTTGGAAAACTTTCTTGGGCATGGCTCAATGACCCTGATTATAAAAAGAATACTAGAGGGTCAGTGGGAGAGATAAAAAGGACATCAAGAATCTCATAGATCCCCTCCCAACCACGCACGTCATAAGGTAGATTGTCAATCACGGACATCGAATCGCAGTGAGCACAGAAACACACACCAGTCCCATCCAGCCACTATGATAGACGAGTTGACTACAAACTTGTGCACATCATGATAAATTTACCAAGCATGCTCCATCCCATACCGTTACACAGTCCAGTTATATGGGCGGGGAAAGCGAAGTTTATGTTACATCACAATCACACAGTTTTAGAACACTGATTCCCGCTCCACTAGCCACAGATCCTATCCCCAGCGCAGCCTGAGAGAGAGGTGCGTTTTTTTCGTTAACACGGTTTCTTCATGCAATTGGGACTCTACTGCAGGGGATAATTACAAACCAAATAATTATTCAATTAAAGTCATCATTGCAGAACTTTATAACCTGATGCCGGCCTTAACCCTTTCGCCCCGACTGCCCGATTTATCGGGCAGCATAAACCATGTCCCAGGACCCGCGACCGTGTTTACAAAATCACTCTTTCAACTTCCTTTCTCGTGTGTAATCTCGTTCTAAATATGGAAACGAGATCTACACGTCATTGACACGTCATTCGATGGAATTTCCCAGTCTTTTTGGCGCGAAAATCGCGAATGTCACCTGTTTTCGCGACAGGTATTTTTCTCGCTTGAATCGTAAATCTAGCGTAATGGCGGCCAACTACGATTCGGATAGCGATCAGATGACTAACAACGACTCTATCGGGAATAATAATGTGTTTGATTTGAATAATTTACGTGAAGGGGAGAGGGAATTTGGTGAAGATTTTGGTGAAGATTTTGACGGTTTCGACGAGGTGTCCCCCCCCCGCCAAGAATGGGAGTGGCAGAGGGACCACAACGGTGGAGACATGAGGGATTTTGAAGAGGCGACCGGACTCAAGAATATATATTGACACAGTGAGTGAAATATCGTGCTATTGATTTTTTCCAACTGTTTTACAATGATTCTGTGTTTGAACAGATTATCAGTGCGACGAATGAGAATGCAGCCTACAGGTGAACGAGCGATCACAACAACAACAACAAAGGTGAATGGCATGACGTATCTCTTTCTTTTTTTTAAAATTTAAGTTTCTGATCGCAATCCGAATTGTAGTTTGCCGGTTTGTCGTATGTCCTTATATTTCGCTCAATTTGAATAAAATTTATTTCCATATTCATGTTTGTTTTCTTGTTTTTTACATCTTAATTTAAATTTTAGTAACTGTAATGATTATTTATTTATTAATTGATGTAATAAAGTACTCATCTAATTTATTATGCAGTTGTAAATAACAGTGTATTGTAAATATGTTATCACAACTTGTATATTTGCAGAACTTGAATTTACGATCTTTCCGTCCTTTTACAATTTTTCCCTCCTTTCAGATCAATCTGTGATATCTTCTCTGTGATGTCATTCTTATAGTAGCTGTGGTTCAATGTTCAGGTAATGTGATAAATTACTATTTAAAAACTTAAAAACTTAATTTTTGTTTCAAATCCTGAAAAAGAACAAAATAAATCAAATATTTGTGTTTTTACCTGTGTTAACGAGTTTACCTGCGTTAACAAGTTTACCTGTGTTAACGAGTTTACCTAAGAGGCTGTAAGTGTATCATAAGTAATATGTGACATCAGTATAGAAAACAAAGTCAGTACCAAGAGTTGTAAACTTGTTTATTTGTTTACAGATGTGCATGAAGAGAATTTACCTGTAACACCTGGGATTACCTGTGCCGTCCAAGATGACAAGACCACTGTGTTATGTTTACCTTGTATCTGTGATTTATTTTTGTGATTTTTAATACAATCTGAGCCAAAATTCATTGTCTGTTTTCATTTTTTCAGTGTTTTCAAGTTTTATTTCACTTGTAAACACCTGTAATTAGAAAATAACAAAGGTTAGAGACAATGACAATAAAGAATATTAAAGTATACTTAATCCTCTTTACAATGGTATATGATAAATGTATATTAAAAGCAAGTTTCTGGTAGAAAAAGTGCATCAAAAATGATAGTGTGATTTTCCAATAATACTGCCAGGGAGGCCAGTGTACAGGCCTTGTCAGTGTCAGGGACTGCAGGGTCTCAAGGGACATAACTCTGGGGCAGCCAGTGATGAAAGAGTTAAAACCAGATAGCAAAGATAACCAGCTACCAAACCGTTGTTAGAACGTGCTGGGTATGAAGAACCTGCCAGTAAAGCTAACGAATTTCATACTCTCCCCTGTTCGCCATACATATATAAAGTCATGAAGAAAATCGAAACATCCTTGAAAGTTTCATCGGCGCATAATATCAGACTTGGTATACCTGCTATTAATAAAAATGCTCACAAGACACACGATGCTCCCTTCGCACAACTGCCTACTACTGATGAAGAATTTTATGACCTTGTTAAGAAACCTAACATCAGGATGCATGTTGACATGGCCAAAATCAGGGACTTCTACAACATCAATAAACAATGATTAACATCAGTTAATTCATTAATTGGGCTGCAGCTAGAATACGTCACGTCATCCCTCCGACCAATCAGAGCGAAGACCTGCCACTAGATACCCCCATGGAGATGATACTACAGCAGGCTGGGTTTATTCACAGCTCATTTGATCAGATGCTGAAGATAAAGGAAGATCTTTAATCAGCACAGGTTTGGATGTCAGCACAGTTCCTGCTCATGAAAAACAATCATCTGCTGCAGCAAGTTTATCATATGACTCCAGAACCCCTAAGAAGATCCATGCTATCACAACTTATCACAACCTATTACAGCTCCACCGATATTCAACGGCAGACTGAAGTCAGTGAAAGAAGTTATTGCATCATCGACTAGTCAGAAGTTTCAAGAATCAACAATCTCATAGGCATCCAAGATCCAGAATCTGCAGATTTCCAGCATCAACAACAGAATCCTAAATCTCGTCATGTGAACTCTGTTTTTTGGGAGCCTCTACATGGAAGGACAGATTGTTTCACCCCAAGAAAAAGAACTCCAAAGATGATCATCCCACTTCACAAAGACGAAGAGGTAGAGGCAGAGGCAGAGGAGGTTTCCGAGGCTGATACGACAGGAAATGACCTAACCAGAGCTCAACAGATTTCTTCAGACCCTGCCGACATTGCCTGCCCATTGGACAACGATTTAGAACTTCAGAATATCAATGCTACAACCACATTGAATCCCGTCAAACTAGCCTGTCTCATAGACATCGATCCATGACTGCCCAAGTTCAGCACTCTCCTACTCAGGGACAGCACTCTCCTACTCAGGGACCAGTCGGAGGTCGCCTTATGCAGTACGCATGCAGACAACTGAGAAGCCATCACAGACAACTCATGGCTGCTCGAAAAAGAAGCTGAAGAATGCCTTAAGACAAGTAGATTGATAAGCCTAGATCTCCAGGACGCTTATCTTCACGTCCCCATCCATCCAAGTCATCGTCGATATCTGCGCTACACAGTCAATGGTCAGAGATACCAGTTCAGGGTACTTCCATTCGGCACATCCATTGCCCCATGGTTATTCACCAGGATCCCGTCATCGGCTTCGCCCATCTAAGCCTCATAAGATTACACGGATATATAGACAACTTCCTATCAGCCGATCAGGACAAGTTGCAGATCAGATTAAATACAGTGTACCTTATTCAGCTACTAACGCACTTAGGTTTCCTGGTTCATCATCAAAATCAGAATTAGTACCCACATAGGACATCACCTACATAATCGCAAGATTTCTACTCAACACGGGCATAGTAGCCCTCCAGAGGACAGATATTCAAGGGTCAAAGACATGATATCAAGCGCACTCGACCAGCCCAACAAATCAAGACGCTGGTGGATGTCTTGCCTATAAGCACGCTCACCTCCATCCAAGATCTGACCTACAGAAGAAGACTGCAGCTATGACCCCTGCAAAACTGGATGAACACCACCAAAATCTTAGAGCTAGAAACACTAATTCAATCCCCGCCAGTTCAAATCTCAGAACTGCATTGGTGGCTAACTCATCAGAATTTCATGCCCTCTACATCAACTCTACACAGACTCGTCAGGAGAGGGTTGGGGTGCTCATGTAGACGATATTACAGTACAGGGAAAATGGTCCACCAAGAAAAGGAGTTCCACATCAACTGCCTAGAAATGAGAGCGATATATCTAGCTCTAGAAGCATGGCTAGATCATCTGCACCACTCGTCAGTAAAGATTGCTACAGACAACTCGACCGTGGCTGCTTACATACAGCACCAGGGGGGCACAAAGTATCAGCCTTTGTTGTAGGAGGCTACACGTTTATTTGCCTTGGTAGACTCAGTGAGTTGCAGGATCGAAGCAAGACACATACCGGGCAAGTTGAATATCCTAGCAGATTACCTTTCCCGGGAAAACAAGATCGTACCCACGGAATGGTCACTACATCCCAAGATATTCAAGTGGACAACCTCCCTATAGGATACTCCAAACCTAGACCTACTCACCACATGTCTCAACAAAAAACTGGGGCAGTCATCCTAGTCAGGCCTAGTAGTTAAAGCATTCGTTCTTCACGCCGAAGACCCGGGTTTGTTTCCCGACATAGGTACAATGTGTGAAGCCGATTTCTGGTGTCCCCCGCCGTGATACTGCTTGAGTATTGCTAAAAGCGGCGTAAAATCAATCTCATTCACTCACTCAACAACAAACTACCAGTCTACGTCAGCCCTGTACCAGACACGCTAGCTCTCCAGGTAGACCCTCTTTCTATGGACTGGGAGGGAATGTTTGCTTACACATTTCCCCCATGGGCTCCTCTAGAAGATTTCAGAATACATCAGGAACTCAGGGTAAGTTGACCTTTGTACTTAGTTTGCTATTGGATAGTAGGCAAGTCAAGTGGCAACACTGAAATCATAGATCAAAGGGATACAAAGTGATATACGGTTTCCACATGATAATCTAGGATGTATGATGTACTACCACCGGAAGTGACGTCATGGGAGACCTCACGTCCGGACTAATGTCAAAATATGTTAAATATCACTATCCTAAAGGGCACAACTGAAATTAAGTCATAAGAAGTGATATGATGTCATATGAGACATATATAAACGCAAACAAGGTCATAGAAATGACAACCAGAAGTGACGTCACAGGTGATGTCATCACCGGAAGTGATGTCATAATATGTTTAAGTATCACATTGATGGCTCAATATATGTATAATATAATACCGTATTTTCTTGAGTATAGTGCGCACTTTTTTTTCCAAAAAACACAGCTGTGTAGAAGGGGGTGCGCATTTTACACAAATTATGAGTTTTGATGTTTTTTCCCCCATGGAAAGACATTACCGTGAGCACGTAACATCGGAAATACCATGTCAACAAATCCATACTGAAGTACGCAAATTATTCATGTAATTACACTGTTTGGCTATAAAAAGTGTTCTTTGTATATCTGGACTTATGTTTGTAACTTATTTCATTAATTTTATTCAAAATTCCTTTTAATATTGTTTAAATTAGTTTCGGCGAAATCGTGTGTGAAGCGATAGGAAGATCGCACAACTCACCGTTATTAACAGCAACCACGGTCAGATTACAGCTATTGACGCCTTGAAACGAACTTTAGTTGCCAGAGAATGGATACATATATCATAAATGCCATACTTTGATTCGTTAAAAGTCATATTTGTTTTTGTTGGACGATTCTATGTCAACACTTAATTCTCGCGATCACGCGATCACGTGCCAGGGAGCCTTGACGGTGACTGGTCAGACTGGTTCCATGTAAAAAATAATACCAGGCAATAGCGATCAGCTGCTTCGCCACGGTTATTATTATTTTAAATATGTTTAGTAAAAGCTGCATCTAAATTAACAAGATATTGGAATATATTATTCCTGATAAAAAAATAGTTTCAGATACAACTTTTGGCGATCCTTGCATTAAAATACTGTAAAGTTATATCATTGGGTGTGTCTTGACCGAATCACCAGTAGATTCCAAGAAAACGTGTGTATAGCTGATTGCTGTGTCCGGCTTAGTTTACGAGAAAATACACAAGGTAATCTTAATCCCTGGATATAAAACAATGCCTAGCTGAACAAAAAATACAATTTAAACAGTAAATCAACCTGTCTGGTGATTTTTTATCTCAAATTTCGAATTTGTACTGACAAAGTTTCTCATCACCCGTTCGTTTGCCGGACTTCGCTGAAGGGGTACTGTGTAATTTTTTTCTGCGCATAATATTCAAATTTCATTTTTTCCAAAATATTGAATCCGCTAGAGGGGGGTGCGCATGATACATGGGTGCGCACTATACTCAAGAAAATACGGTATTAGTATTCATTAATGTCTAGCCTTGAAGTTAGGTTATTAGACATATTCGGTTTTGGTCCCTTTTGTAAACAATTCATGTATTCCCACTTCACATTAGCCAACTATCTAAGGGATACTAGATACCAGATCCCACCGGTCCCTCCGGTGTATATTGGCTCTGATGTAATAATGTAAGGTATTTACAAGAATTATCTGACAATAGTTATCATTGTGTATAATTCTAAGAATACTACCTCTATTACATCAGGAATTAATCCCTCCCACCTCCCCAAATATCTGCATCTAGTTGATGAAGGTTATGGGTTGAAAGAAGTGAGGTGTTGCCCGCCTTGCGCATGAGCATGCGCAGTGGTGTCTCTTGCGAGGGAAAGAGTATCCCTCACAACTGTTAGATATGTTGGCAGTGAAGATGACGTCTGTTGAAAATTTATTAAAATTTGTAGTGTGATTCTCAGCATAAACAGGAATTTATGGCTATGATGTAATAGAGGTAGTATTCTTAGAATAATACACAATGATAACTATTGTTAGATTTATAGACTAGTACCAAGTGTTTTAAATTTTCATAAAATATGCCATAAAATAACTTACACAATTATTGAAAGAAAAATTATTTTTTTTTAAATTTATATTTTATTTTGTCCGCTCACTCTCTTAAATTGTTAGTTGAGGTCGGGGATGAGTAACACATATAAAAAATATGGATGGCCTTATGCAAATGATACTTGGCATGCCACAAAAGGAATCAACAGGAAACTAAAATCTGGGTCACAGTGATCCACAGAGTGAATGTGCAATATGTCAGATCTGGGTTGGTCAGGAAGATCATGACCTCCCAGAGTTTGAGAGGTTCTTCCATGAGTAGAGGAAATAGTCTGAGATACAATGCTCCTTTTGCTCCAGCCAGAGCAATGAATATATGATCATTCAATCCATCTGCACTACCTTCTTGAGCACTCTTCCCACAGACAGTGTAGGCAAACAAGACTTGAAGAGCCAGTGGATCTGGAACTGGACTAACGTAAACAGGGAGCTTGTGTTTTAGAAAGATCACAGAGATGAAGATGAGGAATGTGAAGATTATTGTTAACTACTGAACACTTCAGGAAAAAAGGGACCATTCTATCAGGATCATCTTGGAGAGGCAATCTGCTAGCTGGGAATATGCAATTCATGGAACCTGCATAAGGCATAACTGCAGCTTTCCTCTGTAAGTAAGGTAAGTGTTAAAGCAAAGTCCAGGGAATCATTTACAAAAGCGCAAGATTTCAACTTGTCATCGCTGGCGTATCCAATTACATTTCGTGTAAAGATGATAGATCACTGGGAGGAGCTTATGGACATGCAATGACCCCTGACGTCACAGGGCATTGTTTCGCCAGTGTGACTGGCAACAAAATACTACAAATTACGTCATAGGGTATTGTCACGTGTTTGAAAAGTTTGTGGTACTGTATTCTAAAGGTAGGCCGAAAACTGATAATACAAGTCAATGCTGCAATTATGTGTATTGTGTTTTATTTTATCCAAGATGGCGGACGTTTCCGAGGGAAAACATATATAACAAACAAAGTAAATAACAATTTCTCCGTTCCCTTGAAGTTCATTATATCCATGTTCTACTGTACCTCTTTAGTCTCCCGACTAACACCCTTCAAGACTGAGTGAAGTCTGGTCAATTAACAGCACAAGAAAAAATACCCATATATACAAAATATACAATTTTGTATATTTGATATTTCCAAAATATACAATTTTGTATAGTTGGTATTTCCAAAACTATACAATTTTGTATATATGGTTAGATTTTACCACTGCTTCATTCAATTTCATCACCCCCTTATAGAAGGTTTCACATAATATGTGGTTGCAAAGTTTACTAATGATACCGAACAGTATTATTATTGCATGTGACAATAATGCTTTAATACTATTTTCATTATGACAACTATATGATGTTATGACATAATTTGTATTTCGTTATGTTTTACATAAGAAATAGAACATTTGTACAGATCTTAATAACAGTTTGATCAATATAAAATGCGTACGCCAGCAACAAGTAGTTGAAAGTAGTTTTAAACATTAAACAGATGCTCGTCAACCCGTAGTCCCAGATAACAATATGATTCTACATAGACCAGTGTTTGCCCAGCGTAGAGGAATCTGGTTAATCTGTATCACTTAACGAGTTTGAATAGCTTACTCTGCCCACAGTCGAGAGCAGCACAGTAATTAGTAGTTTAGACCAGGCGAATACACTGGTCACACTTGACTGGTCTGTCTGATGATTCGGTCACCTGCCAAATGGGATGTCTGACAATTGGGTGTGAACCTTACAGAGGAAGTTATTTTATGAATGCGTCACGTGTTTCAAAAGAGATGACCATTATCTAAGTAAAATACTTCTAAGATCATAAAGGACATAACATGTAATAAAGTGAAATTCATTTTCGACAAACTTTTATGAACAAATTTAAAACAGTGCGGGCAGATTCTATTTTCTAAAAGGTTTGGGGGGTTGTAAATCGTCCTGTTTCGATCCAGATCTAAAACTAGCTAAAATGCGACGGTGGTCCCTGTATTTAAAACATAAGGAGCAACAACGTTACGATCATGAAAGTTCTTAATGTATTGCCCTTAACGTTATGTTTATCGTTCCAAAGCTCTGTTCTCCAGCTCAGTTCATCTTTGTTTACGAGAACGTTTTTAATATGGGCAATTTTCTTCTTTCGGGACATTGGAGCAGTCATAATATTCATAACATCATAAATATTAAGATTACAGGCAATTTTAACAACTTTAGTACTCCATGAACTTTTACATAGTAACCATTTTCTTCATCAAAGCGTTACAAGTACTGTTATTAAATCTTGGGGTAGTCTAAAAACATTAGCATGTAATGTAACAAACGGGGAGGAGAGACCCATGTCTCCATTATTGGCTATACTGGAGGTACCGTTACTAACACCAAGAAATAATTTACAGGCTCTATTTTGGATTAGATTAACGTTTTATCCTCATATACCAGAGCCATAGAACATTACCGGCTCAACAAGACTTTCATACAGTTTCATAAAAACATCATAAGACATACACCCAACAGAATAAAACAAAGACAAAGCATGGCTGACAGAATTGTACAACTCTTTCACAGTTTCACATATCTCGATGCTCGTCAACCCGTAGTCCCAGAAAACGATATGATTCTACATAGACCAGTGTTTGCCCAGCGTAGAGGAATGAAACCGATGATCTCGGTTGTGATTTCTAAAATGAATTATGTTTGTCTTATTCATATTCACTGACAGTTGCCAACGTGTTGATCATTCATGCAGTACATTAAGCATGGATTGTAATCAGCATTCATTGGGGGCAGTTAATGCAATATCGTCAGCATATATTAAAATGGAGGGCATAGTCTCATCAACAAGTACGCCACAATTGAGATTGTTAATAGCCAGGTCGTTAACATACACAGAAAATATAGCTGGGGATAATTTACAGCCTTGCCCTACACAATGTTAAACAGTAAAACGTACTGTAAGAAATTCTCCTACACGTGCAGTAAAATTGACATCGACACACAATCGACTGGATAGCATTCAATATCTTTCCTCGAACTCCAATATTCCTCAGCTTCGCTATAAACGGTGTCGAAGGTTTTTTTTACATCAACAAATGTAACAAAGGTTGATTGTTTTGTTTTTTTCTATGCTGAACTAAAGACGTTTAAACCTATAAATGATCAATACAGTCTCATTTGGATCTAAAATCATTTTGCTTATCAGCTATGATATTGTCCTTTTCAAGCCACTTAGTCTTTAATTGAGTACATAAGCATATACTTGTTAGGAATAGATGTTACAATGATACCAAAGGGTTTCTAAAATCCTTCATACCGCTCTTAGGAATAGGATGGATATATCGCTGTTCCACATAGCTGGTACAGTTCCATTTACAAAGCAATAGTTAATAATTCTGTGCGACAAATCAACTGAACTTACATTTTTTTAACACTTCTGCAGGAATATCATCCACACCTGTAGCCTTTCCATTCTTAAGTCTAAAGACTAAAGACTAATGTGATGTCTGGGAGTGAACCTTACATGTTTATCATTTATCACATCCATTTCTTGAACTAGCTACTCCGAATTGAGCCATAATTCATTCACCACAGTCCTAAGGGGAAATTCAAACATATCCACCTATAATTCACGACTACTGCAATCTTGTCAAATAACATGTGTTTGACATCAGGTTGATTTTATTGATATCTTGTAATGACTGCTGGAATATTATCTATGCATTATCCTGTCTAAAAATCTAGATATATTTACAATATCATGTATGCATTTTTGAATCATTGTATTCCGGAGTGGTCTTCATATAAACTTCTTGACCAATCCGCTTCATGTACATTTTCAGAAAAACAGAACATAACATGGGAATACCGCTCGAATTGAGCCTCGCTCAATTTCCCTGTGCGCTGTGATTTTTTATTTATTTTTTTTAAATGAAAATTTTACAGGGACTAGCTGTGCTACCACAATACTTGTGTTGATTTAATATTGATAACATTGAATGTTAAACCATTTTTACAGTTTTGTCTTATTTTAGCGATAATGAAAACTGAGTAGAGATAAGATATATTGATGAACAACGTCTTTATTACAGTAAGGAGCGACGCTTAGGTGTATGTTGTAACACCATTATCAAGCAAGTGATGTTGTTCATCCACAGATCTTATCCTCTCTCAATACTCCAACTTCTAAATTCCTCGCAAAGAAGATAATGATACTTGTTTTGAATCTTGCCATCGTACAAAATATTCTTCGCACAGTATTCAAGAAACAATGTAATATTAATATCATATTACGCCATCAATATATGTTGTGCAATATTCGAGAGGTTGGCGCCTGTCGGGACGGTGTGAGATGCTAAAACTGTTCTTGTATAGTCTAGTATCCTTTGGCTAGTGACAGCTACCACTGTTTATTCCCATTCAAGTTGCTAACGGTGTTTCATCTAAACAGTATTATGGGAACGGAAATTAAAACATTACTTCATTCGTTATGCTACCATTTTTGAATATATGTCCATGAGATTAATCTGTTCATTTTTCCGTATTTTTATTACGGAACTTATAGCTTTGTGTGGCATAAACGATCAAATAGCAGTGTTGGCTGAAGAGCGCGTTTTTGCATCTTGGACGCACAAAAATGAGTTTGAACGCACCTGCGTAACATGTGTGGGTCTCGTGGACGCAGTGACTGGGGCGTTATTAATTTCATATCGAATTGACACTGTTATCGTAAATCAAAGAAGTACGTCTTTGCGTAAGGGTATTTGTTGCCAAACAAGACCGGGAAGCATATTGATTAACACTTCCGTTTGCTGAACCAAACCAGTTTCATTATTCTCTCCCTGTTTATGACAAATACCCAAACCGGTTTCTTGACCTATATCTATTTTCGGTTTTGCATGTATTAATGTTTGGTATGGTCCGTAGCTTTGCTTCAGCCAATCAGGTGCCGCATATTAAGCAGGTCGGATATAGTCGTAATTAATTTAGCTTGATTGGTCGAAAATTTCCCGACCTTGTGTCAAACTAAAAATAGCCCGGCACATGAAGGGTATACTTCAGAACGTGGTAACAGTGACCCGCGAAATCGAGCGACCGTGTAGGATGGTACGCTATGTTATCGCAGTAGATTGAAATGGGGCACGCTTATAACCTTATTAAATATGTGATTCAAAAATTTTTTGTTCATTGGATTGATCGATGCTGATTTTCTTTACCGAGTTTGGTAAACAAAGTTCCTGTGTGGGTTATATGGTTTACATCACGTCCTGTTTTGTATTTTACATACGACCGAGGTTTGATCAAGGGACTTCGTTTAAACAAATGGGTTCTTTTTCGTATCAATTTCGAATGGAGGTAGGGGTAATTCCACTTCAAAAACATCCCAGAAACTATCATAAAGAAGTTAACGTGTGTACAAGTAGCCGTGACATACCGCAACGAGTCCTGTATTCAATCATGCAATGAAATATATCGTGCTTAGATTTGCATAAGTAAACAGTGGACAGTTTGTGTGGATTTCGAGATTTATCGATACCGCCATACTGTATATGATAAAGAATAAATGCGGACACTTGAATGTAAGCATTGTTTTTATTTAGCGGACTCTGAATATTTAGTTATTCTACAACAGACTTACCAAGCTGATAATAATTCAATCTCTTGTGGGTTATATTAAGAATTGCAAAACACATTTTGACAGAACCGTTATTAGTGTAAATGACATGTTTTAACATTTATAGCACCTGAAACATGTTCATTGTTGACTAGATTTATGAAGGAAATGCTGGATCCTGAACATACTCTTACTTAAAAAAACTGTTTGATATCCCAATTATGTTATGACTCATTGATCATTGTCACAGTTACGACATGAACTCACTACTCAGTACAGTAGCATCAGAACAGCCATTGAACTTGACTGAATCCATAAACTTCAAATCATTGGAAGATCTAGATATAAACATTAACAAATGTCTGCCCCTATGACCCCTTACCAATGGCTGATCACCCGTGTACTGCCTTTTCATTTACAAAGTTAGATATTAACATGGATAGTTTTGTGTTAAAATATTCATTAGTATCAAATTTCCATTTTAAGAAATTGTTTGTCCCTTAATGTAAACCTCTTGGTCATGAGA
Source organism: Haliotis rufescens (assembly GCF_023055435.1). Lineage (NCBI taxonomy): Eukaryota > Metazoa > Mollusca > Gastropoda > Lepetellida > Haliotidae > Haliotis > Haliotis rufescens. The sequence continues at coordinate 41,626,585 of NW_025964334.1, read as the reverse complement.
GCAGGATGTGTCCTGATGTGAACCTTTCTCTCACTTTGCCTGTTTGTTGATATTTTGCAGTTGCGAAAAGATGTCTGATTTTTCACAACCGCTGTATTCTGTTGTTTATGTTATATTATGATGCTACAAATTGGACCCCTCCATTTTTGTTTGGGACCCCTAATTTTATGCTGAAGGGGTCCAACTGACCCCAAGAAACTTTAAGCCAGAGCAGACACTGAAATAGTAAGATGACTACAATTAAAGGGCATTAATAACGAGAGGCTGTTCACATATATGTACATCATATATGTATCACGCGAATCATTTCTGATTTTACTCGACGTAGAGCTAGAAACGTTACCTACTTCCGGCACAGCGGTTCTAGATGTTGGCGCTATCTAGATTGGGTCCCTGACACATGCAGCTCTATTTGATGGGTGTATTGTACTTATTAAGCTGAACTTTTATAAATCTATTTTTTGCAAATATATACTAGTCACTCCAACTAATCATTGTTACTAAAATATATAGGATTGTTGTCGATAACGTGTCCATTCGTATGTCTGTTTTACGTCTGTTCTACTAATTATTGACACTAAGAAACTCATACAATTTTTTAAATCATTACTAAACGTGTTGTACTTGTATACATCTTAATTCAAAAGTGGGAGAAAAGTTGCTTACTGTATTTTGCCGCCTTTAATGGTTCTGATGATCAAGATAACAACGTCAAAATCTAAGTATTCAGGAGTCGATGAGGATTCAGGAGTTTTTGAATTGATGCAGAATCAAGGTTGGGGGTTATTATAGGCCTAATAGTGCACCACTTGATTTATGTCCAGGCCCCCGTGACATGCAGTTGTCATGTGACATGTAATTAACTAATTGAATTGCAAAAACAATTCCGACAGCAAATAACCGCATCCACAACAACAATGCGTGGATGCAAAGAAAGAAACCATTTTAAACCCCTTTCTGTATATTTGTATTTGTATTCCTTTCTGAAACTATCATTCTACAAACAGTTGTGTTCACCGCCCATTGTGATACTTCTACTTAAGAAAATAAAAAAGGATGTTTATTTAGTCATTTGACATGCGTTCATTGTTAACAAAGATTAGTGTGAAAGGATTACTAAGTTTGTCATCCAGTATAATGCACTTCCTCGATTAGCATAATTAGAACAGAGTTTGTAATTAGTTATATCCTGACTCCAGTTAACCAAGGCAGCTACATCAGTTGTAATTTATGAATTTGTGGAATCTTAATAAATAAACGACCGCCTGTCGCAAAAGTGCAAACGAACATTGAACACGCACAGTCGCAGATTTTCCTTTCGTATATTTGAGGGTGAACGTGAACGAAGCCGTGCAAGATGCTTTACAGCGATTTGTCTTCAGAACACATATTGAGCTCAGGTAAGTTTATTAATGATGATATTTTCATTCATTCATAGATATGGCGATCATGGGCGCTGACACCATATGTATTCGCAATAGAACATTTGGAAGACTAGACACAAATTGAGTCACAATATGACAACATCAAATCAAAGAATTTGTTTAATACAACAGATTTAAGGCATTGAAATTGTACATTATTATAAAATACATGAGTGTCGCTACGTCTCATGTCAAATACATCAATGAATTATTTATAAAAAAAATTAATTTAACATTACTATGAATTTATAACTAAAATTATGGAGTCTTGCATGTCGAGCCAACAAACTATAGTACATATTATTCACCTTGGAATTTCTGTTTACTGTGCTTGCGGTGGGGTCCACCCTATTCCCAAAATGAACAGTTCCAAATACTACTGCGTAAAATATTAATGCCAATTTGGAGAAAATTACCAAATGAATGAATGCAAGTAAAACTTAATCCAGGGAAAAAGAAAACTGTTCAATATCACGTCAAAGTGTGCCCATGTGCAAAACCTAATCTTAAAATGAAAGGACTTTGGTATTAATATTTCAGTCAGATTCTGATATTGGCGAGTTAACGAGGTAAGCCCTATGATTAATTGTCTTACATACCTTTCTGGTGTCCACCGCCGTGAACCATACTCACTCACTCAGATAAATAACCCCTTTTACATAAGTCATGAACAAGCATATATATATTGCCAATATTTTGCTCCCATGTTTTCGATAATTGTACCAAAGAACAAGAATTAATCCTAGAATGTCTACACATAAATTCATTACGGACGCTGAAATAATGCCGATGAGACGTTAATTTTTACCTCGCCCACTCACTGATTACGGACTATTTGTCAGGCAATAAGAGGTACAAGCCAAGAGAAAATGTAGAGTGAGACCAACGTAGCCATAACACCTTTTTACAAGATGGAAAACATCTTTGCTGTTAGTGATTACATATAAAGAAATCTAACCAATTCACAGGCTATACGTTGTAGAACTGAATGCAGCCAAGTCATTCCTACCTGATACCATTAATAATTGGAATAGTCACCAGAAAAAGAGGATTATTAAACTTAGACAATGTTATATTCAGTTAAGCCATGATACCAGATTTTGTCACTTTAAACTTCCATCGGCTTAAAAAACACATCTCAGATAACACATCATGCATGCTCTTGTGGCTGTCACAATGGTACACTGCATTAATTTTTACACATGTCCCAACTACAATATATTTAGAAACGATTCTATTCTAAAGGTTAAGTGAGGTCCTAATCAGTGGTTTATTGGAAACAATTTGAACAGTGCCTAATTTAGCTATTTTGAAATCGGCCATGTACATCCGACGTTCGGGTGGATTTGCACATATATAATAACTAGTAGTAAGACTTAATACATACTTTGAGACACGTATTAAGTATTAAACAGTTAAATAGCTTTTCTTAGGAAACCCCTTTCCATCAACCGCACTATTGACCTATCTTTTTTGTTCTGTTTTGATGTATTGATGTATTATTTAATACAATATGTATATCTCCCCTCATCCCAATGTAAATAAAAGGAAGCTTGGTGGGGACTTTTGGGATATAAGAAATGAATACAGACTGCCATATTGTCTGAATGTCTTAACAATCACCGGGTGTGACCACGTAGACAGGATATCATTCGGGTTTCTCATAATTACTCCATGAGCATGCTTGGTATTGTAGCTTGGGGATATTAAAAGTGCGTTATCAGAGGAGATTGATAGTGAACTTTTAGTACCAGTTAGATATGATATCTATATGACTTCTTTCTGTTTGACAAAGGATTAAGGGTATATGTGTGGGTAATCCTTCCACGCTGATGAAAGAAAGTCACTCTACTAGTTCATGTAATCTACGTCAAATAAGATCAGAACACATGCATTATTACAACATACTCAGGATAACAACGAAATGTACAAATTAACAAACATGATCAATATTATTATTACATGTTAATGCCATGTATGTAAATATAGCTATATAAACATATGTTTAATTTTTCAGCTTGTGTGAAGTCGTCCATAAATACAAGAAAACGTATATTTTCCCAAAATTATATTACCCTCAAAAGGGCAATTATATTCATGTTACATTTTTTCAGTCTCTTTTTTTAATTCGAATTACGTAACATTTATGTTACTTTGATTTTATTAGACCCATGTTGTTGTTACAGACCCAAGGATTGACTAGGTTCATTACATGTCATAAAAGTGCCGGGACATAATATGGTGGCAATACATTCTCTAATTAACACCTGTCACAAAGGGACGGGCAATTTGGGTTTGTCCTCAGGGAATGTGTTATGCAATTTGTGTATTCACGAAATAACATTCAACAAATTATGTACATGGTCCTGTGATGTAGGATTCATGCATTCGTACTTTTTTTAAATAAATGAATTGCATTTTTTTTCTTAACCGTGTGCGAAATACGCATAATGTCGGAAAGCGTAAGTTAAATACTGACTTCATCCCAAAATAAATCACAAACCCTCTCTTATAATTTGTATATTATTCCATATTTTAATTATGTAAATCACGTTCCTGTCACTTTAAAAAGTAGAATACGTTAGTCACTCAACCAATTCCATTATTATTTTCCCAAAGATCAAAGATTAAAGCAGTTATCAAGATTTATTTTCCATATCTTTAAAAATACTTAATCTTTACATTGAAACTGCCATCATGATGTATCATTATTATTATTATTATTATTATTTTTATTATTATTATTGATGTACATATGGTTTGCACCCAACCATGCGCGTGCCAAATTATACAGCGTCAAGCTTTTAGAGCGCCAACTAAGTTTTCCAAAGTAGAAATTAAGCCAAATGAATATATATCAAGTTTCCTTTTGCTAGAACATATGCATGCTGTTGTGTTTTTTCAAGGTAATCTTCGTTCTCGCATTGATAACAATATTAAAAGAACAAGTATTATAAAATATAATACGGGAATATATTACACACGTTATTTACGCATCCGGTTGCTCATAATACAATTTTCCCCAAGGACTACCGTTTTACAAAACGCGATTTTCCGCGTTTCTGCCGAGATTTCACATTATAACAATGTATATCTACAATGAAACCGACAGCTCAGAACAAACCAAATTCAACACTTTTAAGTAGTGATAAAATAGTTTTCATCCTCTGTGCAATCCACTCTGTTGGCATATGTGCACGAGAGCATGTTACAAAACACATCGCGGCCTCCCCGTAAAACAAATCCAAGCTCAAACACTTTCAATACAGAAGTTACCGCCAAAGCAATCGCCCCCGACAGCTAATCCTCTCTGTGCATTTGACCATAAAGTCTACTCACATACCAAGCACCGCGCCAGGAAAAGTACCAGACGCCTCAACCGCCCACCCGTCAATATCATTGCAAGGACAGTATGTACTCCCGCTAACAGTGTGGAGTACTAATTAAATCTTCCAGTAATGTTACCCGCCACTAAATCAGTTTTTTGTAACTTGCTGATACTATTTTGCACATACAAAACATTTATAGAGCAATACATAGCAATTATCCTCCTTTACCAACATATACAAAGAAACACAGTGCTCAACTTAAAACACTTCAATTTGCACATATATAATAATTATACACAAATACATAATAATTATCTCCCTTTACCAATATATACAAACAAAACAAATTTGGATACACCATATATACAAATTTGTATATTTTGTATATGTCATATATACAAACTTGTATATTTTTGTATATATCATCTTTCCAATCTTGTATATCCTTTGGAAATATCATCTTTCCAAAGGATATACAAGCTTGTATATATGGATTTTGTTTGCAGTGTGCAGGCTGTGTAAGGACAGACTTCAATAGTTCTGAGACCTGTTTCGTGCCTGAGCAAGTGAAGGTGGTGTCTGAGTGAATTTTATGTCCATGATATGAGGGTTCATTGGTAAGTTCTTACCCTGTGTGGTTTTCAAGGCTGTCCCTGCTACCTGTAAACTCTGCTGCCCACCTCCTTACAGTGGAATAGGAAGGGCATATGAAAGGGCATACCTCCCTACTTGTACTCATATTTTCATAGATGGCTTTTCATGTTATGCCATTTTTCTACAAATATTTGATCACTGCACATTCTTTAAATTTGTCCATTTTCTAAAGGTCACAGATCCCTGCTTATTTAACTGACTAGTCACAGCAAAACAATTTGCTCAAATGACAAAGGTTTTTGTGGACATACCTCTAGTATGACATCATGTGATGTCCACAACCAAAGATTTCACTTTTATGCAATTCATTCTATGTGTTCTTATAATTTATCAATCAACCTCATATGAGAAATATCCCCATATTGACACCAGCAAAAAAAATACAGCACTTTCTCTCCCTGACATTTTCCTTTATGCTCTGTTGATGTGGGTCCCATTGTCAAATTTTATTGATCATGTTGATTATTTTTCATTCAAATGAAGTGTCATCATTGGAGGGAACAATCATGTTAAGTTTTAGCTTCATTAGTGCACTGGTTTTGGAGAAGATGTTTACAACAGACGACAAAAAAGTAGCATCCTTCAGTAAATTCTCTGATCTTGTGTCAATATAAGCTAATTGAGGTCCAAATTTGGCCACATCTGCTGATACATTAACACCACACAAACTTGCTACTGATGCACTCACTTGTTTGTTTTGCTGTAATGAAGATCTTCACACCACTTATAAGAACTGGGGTGTAGTTCTTAACCTGTTCCAGGGATCGCACAAGCATATCCCGATGAACCTGATGAGTAAGCTCCTTCTCACGGTTATCCACCTCTTTTGTCATCTTGGTCAACACAGGACTCAAATTCTAAAAAAAAAAAAAACTAACTCAAGTGAGACATTGATCATCAAATATTGTAATCATAACTGCCAAGTGAACTACATACATGTTTGCATTACATGATAAAAAAGAAGCATCCCTGTCATTTCTTAATGCCCCCAAACCTTCCAACCAGAAACATATATCATGAATAATTCTGACTTGAACAAATCACTTTGATTGCATCATGTCCTTTTTGGAAACACAAAACACCTAATGCAGTACAACATTGAAACAGAATATCCATTACCTTCAGCTACTTTCATAAGGAAGCTATGTACTTATTAATGATATCACGTCCAGTTGGAGAAAAAACATGCCATATGAAGTGCACCTTTAAAACAGAAAGTCCCAGGTCTCTAACTACTTTAATAAGTTATGCGCACTTTCACTTTAATGACATCACTTCCAGCTTGGGAACATTTTTTACATGTGCCTAATTCAAGATAAATAAAAACCAGAAAGTACCATTCCTCTAGCTACCTTATAATATTTAATAAGTAAGTTTTATTGACTTGGTCTGACAACCTTGGCCCTCAAATTCCGCCAATCACATGCTGATTATTTCTTCTTATAAACATGACATACAGAAACATGTGTTAGTTCAGTACACCTGGAAGAAAAACTAAAGTTATCATTCCAGTGACCTTGAACTTTAATCAAGTTTGCTCAAAAGCCTTACCACCCCAATGCCTACCCTAAGGATGATATGTACCAAATTTCATCTCAGTACAAGGACTTCTTTAGTTATTGAGAACCTGATAAAACCTTCAAGTTACAGGTAAGTCACAGTGAAAAACTAATTGAACGAATTAAACAAAAATCATAAAAATCAAAGCTTTCATTTGTTTTATAGAAACACCATCATGTTAGTTATTGACAGCTCTGCACTGCACTGCACTGCACTGTCAGCTTCACTTGCATTAGGTGAAACGGAAATCCCAAACAGCACGTACCGGTAGCAACTTGGTCCTGTTATTTGACTATCTGGTTGTCAAAAGTGTTCATTGTGTGTTTATAATTGGATTTATTCACTATTATTTAAATAGAATAATTAATACAACAGCCATGATCAGATTACCGCTGACACCTTGAAACAAACCTAAGTTACCAGAAAATGTATACATATATCATAAACGCCACAGTTTGGTTCGTAAAAGTCCTATTTATTGTTTGACCTTTTTATGCCAATAATTTGTTTTCACGGAACAAATGGCAAGACCATGGAAAGCATTCATGTCACAATCACCGATTGTTGTTCTCAGTAAGAGGCTTAATTTTTGCCACACAGTTTCATATTTAAAAAATAATCTGTAACATAGTAAAGTGATACTCTTATGATTATTTTTGCTACTCTTATGACTATTTTTATTTTGAATGTATTTGGTGAAAGCAGAAACTGGATTAACGGTATATGTTACATATGTTGCACTTTCAGGCGGCCACGCAGCCTTCAGCTTTGCCTAAGAAATTGGGTTTCATTATTTTTTTTCTTTACTCAATATCAATGACTATTTAAATAAGTCTCACAGGACACCATGCCGAAAACCTCGGAAAGGCCAAACTGAAGAAAGAAATTTGAGGAAAATGAATTTTCCAAGTGGGTTGAAGCAAACGAGCTGTCGTTCGCTACAATAGGGGAACTGTCCGCCACGGGATATTCTACACTGCGTCTCATTTCTCAACTACTTACTGAGGATATGGTCAATGCGCACTTCTCTGATTGTTAACAATTGGCACAAACACTTTAGCTGAAGAGGGGAGTCAAGAATTTAACTCCCGAAATGCGGGAAATTGACACAACGAAAACTGACGAACCGGTTTGCTCTCTGAGTGACGTCATCAACAAAGATGGTGACTCCCATGATATGCTGCCGTTTGCCATACTGAACAGGAAACCAGCTCTTTATAATCCCTCTTAAGCCACACCAGTGACTGCTGATCTGCTGAGGACATTGCTAACTTGCTAGAATTTCCCCTGGAAGATCGTGACACTAATCCAGGTACAGAAATGTTTACTTTCGATCCATTTTTGCATTCTCATGGTTCTGTGATCTGGGGTTCCGGGACATTCCGCAATATCTGTGATTACGTCAGTTTCCCATCACCGGCGTGTGATAAAAGTGCCAAAATGGACAAAGCGAAAGACACGCCCTGGATAAAATATCCCCTTTGCAATACTTCGAAGCATCCCTCAGGATACACAGAGAAATGGCATCGATAGATGAAACAGAACTGCCTCAAGTCATGCATTACATAGGCTATTGCATCAAGATTGCTACTCTGGGTCAGTCATTTACATGGCAGAGCGTACTACAGTACGATAGGGAATACAGACAGAAACAGTGTGAACTGCAATTCCCTTGGGGCACGGACAATTCCTATGGCATGCAGCTCTTGCTTGTGAAAAGAAAACAGCCAAAGCTCAGTGCAATACCCCAGCCAGGACGTACACTCGGCTTAGTCAAACTCGCCAAAGGGCCAAAATCAACCCGCACTCAAACATACCAATATGCATTAAATGGAACTCAAGGGGCAGTTGTCCGTATACACCATGCTGTTTCTCACAAGTTGGCAGCATATGTTTTGCAAGTTAATAGAGCATCCCTCAGTACCAGCGATGCAGTCTCATTTTGGGAACTACACTAGTCAGGGCAGTAAGCATGATACTATGGGGATGCCACAGCGTCCGCCGCTGCCGATGGGACCTACACCTTTTATTCAGTAGGGCCGTGCCAGAGTTCCCCCTTGTCTCAGCTTGCGGCAAACCTCTATTCATGGGATTTAATGTTACAAGGAGACAATGAGCGTGAATGGATATTAAACGTGTTATGCAAAGGTTTTGATATTGTCAACAGGGAAGAAATCTTTTCAATTGTATCCACAGAAGTAAACAATCATATGTTATGTTTTACAGCGGATAACCGCCCAAAGGTTGAGAAAAGGATTTGCGAAGAATTGAAATTGGGGCATCATGAGAAAGTATTATACAAGCCCCTCATTGTGAGTGCTCTTAGTACCATGCCAAAGTTTAGCACGGACATCCGTTTGATTCATGATTTTAGCTTACCCAAAGGAGGGTCAGTCAATGAATTTGTGACTAAGGAGTCCTTCTCTTACCAGACAATTCATGATGCGCTGAAAGAACTACTGCCAGGCGCTTAGATGGACCTTAAAGCAGCTTATAGGAGTGTGGCGAACTATGCATGTATGGGTCTTAACTGGACATTTACAGGGGATGCCGTACCCACATATATGATTGATAAACGCTTACCGTTTGGTGGCAGACGGAGTCCTTTCATATTTAACCGCATTACCCAAGCCATCAACCGATATTTTGCAAGTTTGAATCTGTGTGCAGTCGTGACATACTCAGACGACTTTGGGATTGTAGCTATTTCTCCGGAATTTTGTGAACTTCTTGTGCTTGATTAGGCTTTTACGCCAACTGGGCTTTCAAATAAACTGGAGCAAGGTTGAAGGGCCTGCCACCAAAATACCTTTCTTGGGCATTGACTCGGTGAATGGTGTTCTCACCTTGGCCCCTTAAAAGGTTACAGCTTTGGTGGATTTTGTGCAGGAGTTCATGTCAAACCTAGAGCTTCCAGACGGCAATTGGAACGCCTTGCTGGCACCACTTGTTGTTCCTTGGGGCAGTTACACATCCAGCCTAAATTCAACTGCCTGTCTTCCCTCTGGGAAGCACATGACAAGTGCAGTATAGACCAGTTACTCGTGAATCTGCAATGGTGGACCAAGTTTCTTGTTGAAGGCATGAACACTCGTCTTATTTGGGATCTCAGACAGGTAAAAAACAGTGTTCACGGACGCTTGCACACGAGCGGGTGGAGCATTCCATGAGTGTGATTGGGTCTGTGTGGACTGGGAACTAGACAGACCTGGCCCAGGGATCATGAAAGTGGTCTTAGCTCAAATTTTGCTAAGCACAAATTTTGTCATAAGTTTCTAAGATTTTGCTTAGCTAAGATTCGGTCTAAGACAAAATACTGCCTAATATTTGAACGACATAAATATATAGCAAATGGAGTTATATGCATATGTATAACAACAAAAATTTAATGCAAAAAAAAGCCTGCCGTAAATGACGAAAACTGATTTACCTCTATGACGTCAAAAGGCGACAGAGAGGTTTACACACGTTCAAAGAAAAGGGGGCATAACTCCACTGTGCTTAGCACTAGTTTATTGTTACAAAGGTCTCTTGGTGAGAATTAGCTGTGTGTAAGGACAATATATTTTCGTGGTGTTTTGTTCACGTGGAACAAAACTATTCCAACACAAATATCGATATTGAAACTGTACACCTTTGGGCATAAAAAAACCTATAAGAAATGATGAAATTGTACTTAAAAAAATAAGTAACAGCATAATGGATGGCCCATTCTGACCCATAAATTAGTCCTTAGATTCCAACATTCTCCTGATTGTGAAAGTGTAATTTGACTAATGTTGCACCATTATTAATGGAGCACTAGCCGTATCATCAAATGTAATGAATTACTAAAAATATGACACCATTCTATTTGACGTCATGGCTGCTTTTATGTCTTTGACAAAGTCGGAGAAAGACAACACTTTTATATTGATTAAAATATATCTTCATGGTATGGAAAAAGTCGTTGTGTAAAACGGAATTTGAAACTTTTTTGACACAACATAAAAAGACTGCATTTACCATGTAAATAATGTCTTGAATAGATAAACAATTTGATAGTTTACAGTGTATCTTAATCGGACAGGACATGCACCTGTTTGGCATCAATTTTACGTAATCAAGTACTCAAAAGAATATTTCAAAACAAACAAAATTATATTCAATACTGGTTCATTATTATGTAATTATTTCTCATTATCTTGTCTCAAAATTATACAATAAAAGATGCAAAGAAAGCTCTATTGGTATAGAATTATCAAGGTAATCGTATAAGGATAATCATCCAGCAACGGGGTTTATGGTACAGGTTATATTTTAAAACTTTTTTCAATTCTTGGAGAAATAAAGTTAACAGCTTAATATCCTTTGGTCACAATAAAAAAAGGATGAAGCCATTGATTATATAATGCAAAATGAGAGGAATAATTCGTAAGTCGTTTGTGACTAACGGCACCAGGCGGATCCTTAGATATCACTGTTCTGTAAATCAAACAGCATGAAAAATAATTCTTAGACCAAGACAATTCTTCTTGAAATGTGTGTATATATTTTAACGAAAAATAATATCCATGTTGTTTAAGTTATATCTTCAGTTTTAGTTATAAAATAAAATGAAACGGCTATTCATGGACGCTGTTTATATGAACTTATAATATTGACTATTACACGCCCTAGAAATACATACATGTTGCAGTTACATTTACATTTCATCTTGTAACACTTGACACTATATAAACTTATCAATTTCATATGTAAATAGTGTTCAAACAAACATGAGATTATCAAAGGTTCATATATGTTGTGGCCTATATCTAAGTATGATATCAAATAGAATATTGATTAATATCCAAAGTGAAATTAAATGTGTGAAGAAATGTACAAAAGATATACAAGATCTACATCATGAAACAGTAAACTGCAGGATACAATGATCGTGTGTACTTTCATTCAAGGACCTTCACCTCAAAGAAATTACTAAATATGTAAAACAATGTTGAAGTATGACATCACTACCGGTGACCGAATTTTACAAAATGGCGTATTTACTGTCAACAGTGAGCGGGATTTTACAAGGGGACTTTCGTTGATTCAGGGTTCGTAGATACATAAATGTGACATGTAAGTTATCAGAAACACTCTGACAATCTGTGTACTGTTATTTGTTGTTATATTTTTCATTGAAACCAACGGGAATAGTCAGAAATTCTGATATATACCGTTGTGGTTGTGCATGATTTTGCGTCAGTCATGGCGTCACATAGGACGGAATTTCTATTGAAAATATCAAATCATTGCAATGTATCTATATTTAATTCCCTAATTCTTCCTACGATTCTCTTCCCACGTATATTCTGAAAATATTGAGCCAATGTATTCAACGAATAGCCTAGATGAATGGCTTTGTTTACATTTCCAACAAGTGCAGTTTTTCCAGCACAGCATTCGTTTTCACACCTCATTTATTTTGCTTTCATCTAGACAATTTGTATTAGTGACAAAGACAATTTGTCATTTGAGATTCTCAAATATATGAGGAATTCAAGGATGTAGGTATCGCTGCTGATTTTGAAATATATGTGATGTTATTGGTGTCTCATTACCGGTTTACATATAAGGTGATTTTGTAAACACTACTAATATGGCTGACCCAAAATGACTGAGCAACTAAAAGGTGAAAAGCCCCAGTGGCAAAAAAAAGTGAAGTAATATCAAAACATGTATCAGCATCCAACTGTTATTAGATTAGCATGTATCAGCATTCAACTGTCATTAGATTAGCATGTATCAGCATCCAACTGTCATTAGATTAGTATGTATCAGCATCCAACTGTTATTAGATTAGATTGTATCAGCATTCAACTGTCATTAGATTAGCATGTATCAGCATTCAACTGTCATTAGATTAGCATGTATCAGCATCCAACTGTTATTAGATTAGCATGTATCAGCATTCAACTGTCATTAGATTAGCATGTATCAGCATCCAACTGTCATTAGATTAGCATGTATCAGCATCCAACTGTTATTGGATTAGCATGTATCAGCATTCAACTGTTATTAGATTAGTATGTATCAGCATCCAACTGTTATTAGATTAGCATGTATCAGCATTCAACTGTCATTAGATTAGCATGTATCAGCATCCAACTGTTATTAGATTAGCATGTATCAGCATTCAACTGTCATTAGATTAGCATGTATCAGCATCCAACTGTCATTAGATTAGCATGTATCAGCATCCAACTGTTATTAGATTAGCATGTATCAGCATTCAACTGTCATTAGATTAGAATGTATCAGCATCCAACTGTCATTAGATTAGATTGTATCAGCATCCAGCTGTCATTAGATTAGTATGTATCAGCATCCAACTGTCATTAGATTAGCATGTATCAGCATTCAACTGTCATTAGATTAGTATGTATCAGCATTCAACTGTCATTAGATTAGTATGTATCAGCATCCAACTGTTATTAGATTAGCATGTATCAGCATCCAACTGTCATTAGATTAGTATGTATCAGCATCCAACTGTTATTAGATTAGTATGTATCAGCATCCAACTGTCATTAGATTAGTATGTATCAGCATGCAGCTGTCATTAGATTAGCATGTATCAGCATTCAACTGTCATTAGATTATTATGTATCAGCATTCAACTGTCATTAGATTAGAATGTATCAGCATCCAACTGTCATTAGATTAGATTGTATCAGCATCCAGCTGTCATTAGATTAGTATGTATCAGCATCCAACTGTCATTAGATTAGCATGTATCAGCATTCAACTGTCATTAGATTAGTATGTATCAGCATTCAACTGTCATTAGATTAGTATGTATCAGCATCCAACTGTTATTAGATTAGCATGTATCAGCATCCAACTGTCATTAGATTAGTATGTATCAGCATCCAACTGTTATTAGATTAGTATGTATCAGCATCCAACTGTTATTAGATTAGTATGTATCAGCATGCAGCTGTCATTAGATTAGCATGTATCAGCATTCAACTGTCATTAGATTAGCATGTATCAGCATCCAGCTGTTATTAGATTAGTATGTATCAGCATTCAACTGTCATTAGATTAGCATGTATCAGCATCCAGCTGTTATTAGATTAGCATGTATCAGCATCCAACTGTCATTATATTAGTATGTATCAGCATTCAACTGTTATTAGATTAGCATGAATCAGCATTCAACTGTTATTAGATTAGCATGTATCAGCATCCAACTGTTATTAGATTAGCATGTATCAGCATCCAACTGTTATTAGATTAGTATGTATTAGCATCCAACTGTTATTAGATTAGCATGTATCAGCATTCAACTGTCATTAGATTAGCATGTATCAGCATTCAACTGTCATTAGATTAGTATGTATCAGCATTCAACTGTCATTAGATTAGCATGTATCAGCATTCAACTGTCATTAGATTAGCATGTATCAGCATCCAACTGTCATTAGATTAGTATGTATCAGCATTCAACTGTCATTAGATTAGCATGTATCAGCATCCAACTGTTATTAGATTAGCATGTATCAGCATTCAACTGTTATTAGATTAGTATGTATCAGCATCCAGCTGTCATTAGATTAGCATGTATCAGCATCCAACTGTTATTAGATTAGCATGTATCAGCATTCAACTGTCATTAGATTAGCATGTATCAGCATTCAACTGTTATTAGATTAGTATGTATCAGCATTCAACTGTCATTAGATTAGCATGTATCAGCATTCAACTGTCATTAGATTAGCATGTATCAGCATCCAACTGTCATTAGATTAGTATGTATCAGCATTCAACTGTCATTAGATTAGCATGTATCAGCATTCAACTGTCATTAGATTAGTATGTATCAGCATTCAACTGTCATTAGATTAGCATGTATCAGCATTCAACTGTCATTAGATTAGCATGTATCAGCATCCAACTGTTATTAGATTAGCATGTATCAGCATTCAACTGTCATTAGATTAGCATGTATCAGCATCCAGCTGTTATTAGATTAGCATGTATCAGCATCCAACTGTCATTAGATTAGCATGTATCAGCATCCAACTGTTATTAGATTAGTATGTATCAGCATCCAACTGTTATTAGATTAGTATGTATCAGCATCCAACTGTTATTAGATTAGCATGTATCAGCATTCAACTGTTATTAGATTAGTATGTATCAGCATCCAGCTGTCATTAGATTAGCATGTATCAGCATCCAGCTGTCATTAGATTAGTATGTATCAGCATACCGTATTCGACCCAATAAGGGCCTAGGGCGCTTAAAAAAAGACAGAAGGGGCGGGCGCTTATTGGGACCAATTCAGAGTCAAATTGGCGTAAATTCATCAGTAAGCTTTACCATATTTTCTTCAGAATAGTGCGCACTTTTTTCCCAAAAAACACAGCTGTGTAGAAGGGGGTGCGCATTTTACACGAATTATGAGTTTTGATGTTTTTTCCCCCCATGGAAAGACATTACCGTGAGCCCGTAACATCGGAAATACCATGTCAACAAATCCATACTGAAGTACGCAAATTATTCATGTAATTACACTGTCTGGCTATAAAAAGTGTTCTTTGTATATCTGGACTTATGTTTGTAACTTATTTCATTAATTTTATTCAAAATTCCTTTTATTCAAAATTCCTTTTAATATTGTTTAAATTAATTTCGGCGAAATCGTGTGTGAAGCGATAGGAAGATCGCACAACTCACCGTTATTAACAGCAACCACGGTCAGATTACAGCTATTGACGACTTGAAACGAACTTTAGTTGCCAGAGAATGGATACATATATCATAAATGCCATACTTTGATTCGTTAAAAGTCATATTTGTTTTTGTTGGACGATTCTATGTCAACACGTAATTCTCGCGATCAAGCGATCACGTGCACGGGAGCCTTGACAGTGAGTGGTCAGACTGGTTCCATGTAAAAAATAATACCCGGCAATAGCAATCAACGCTTATTGGGTCGAATACGGTATTATTGTCATTCAATATATACTGCTCACACAAAGTAGGGGATATTGAAAAGTTACGACGAAAAGCTTCAGAATTATGTTTAATTTTCATTGGGAAACAATAATAATGTGGAAATAAGAATGTAAAGAAACAGTTTTGAAAGTAATGACTTTGTTCAAGCTGCAATTTCATTTTGTAGACACTGGAAAGTTCATGAGGGGTAGAAACCCAAAAGTCATAAATGGGTTAATACCGGGTTGGCCCACCATTAGCAGCCAAACAAGCATTACACCGACGTCTCATACTCCTAATGAGGCGACCAATGTGAACTTGGGGAATCCTCTGCCATTCCTCTTGGAGTGCCACGCCCAGTTGTTGCAAGTCTTGACATGGGGGATGCCGCCTCTGCACTCGTCTTCCGAGCATATCCCACACATGCTCTATAGGGGAGAGGTCGGGGGACATCGCTGGCCATGGAAGAGTTTCAATGTGGTGCCGCCGCAAATGGTTAAGGACGACGTGCGCACGGTGAGCCCTGGCATTATCGTCCTGGAAGATGAAACCCTGTCCGTGACGGTGTGCAAATGGCAGGACATGTGGCGTGATGATGTTGTCCCGATAGTAAACACCCGTAACTCTTCCTTGGCAGATGTGGAGATCGGTTCTGCCTGTCACCGTGATTCCACCCCACACCATTACAGAACCCCTCCCATACCGATCATGTGGAATCATGGCAGCTGGCTGATGACACTCACCAGGACGACGCCAGACACAATGACGGCCATCATTGAAGTCTAAAGAGAACCTCGACTCATCACTGAACATCACATGGGACCACCGGGCATTGCTCCACCTCTGGTGACGACGACCCCACTCTCGCCGGGCTTGTCTGTGACGGTTTGTTAGGGGTAATGTGATGTAAGGTCGCCTTGCTCGAAGTTCTGCAGCATGGAGCCGGTTTCGTACCGTCTGTGTGGAGATGAGATTCCCAGTGGCATGTCTGTGAACCTGCTGCAGCTGTGTCGCATTTAAACGTCGATCACGGAGGGCTCCAGTGATGATCCGCCGGTCATCACGTCTGGTCGTGCATTTTGGACGACCACTTCGGGGTCTGTCTTGAACCCTTCCAGTGGCAATGTAACGTGCCCACAACCGGCTAACTACTGACTGTGAGACATGCAGTTGTGCTGCTGTGTAGGCCTGCGTTCTTCCGGCCTGGATCATCCCAATTGCTCTCAATCTTTCGTCTTCTCGTAACCTTCGCATTGTGGAAAGTGGTGAAGTGATGGATGAACTTGGTCCAAGACACATGTTAACACCCATTTTTGCATGTGAGGCACGTGGATTTTTTCATTTGCACGTGTGACACAAGATGTGATTTCTCATCCCCCCCCCCCTGGTACGTTTGGGTGCAATTTTCCTGGATGTAAGGGCATCTGGTGGTCATTGTGAGGCATGCTCAGACGGACCTATGCTTTTCCTCAATCATACATAAATTATTTGTAGGCCTCTATATTACTGTCTTTGTGCCATTGATTTTAATTTCAATATCCCCTCCTTTTTGTGAGCAGTATATATTATTGAGCCCGACCCGGAGTTGTTAAAACATATTATTCCTGTTTCAATTATTGCAATAAATTTCTATTCAATAAGTTATTAATATTATAGAGGATATTATTTATCTGCACCACTTTTTAGATCATTGGAAAAAACTAATACACACAATAATCTTAAGTCATAAGAAGATGTAATTGCAATTGTAAATAATACTGTCTTGTAATGTTTTGTAAAAGGTAAATACTGAAGTGTGATTGTAAGCGGTCAATAATTAGTAAAGTCTAAATAGTTTTGACATTTGTATACTTATCCCGCACTAACAGTTTACTTTTGACAGAAACAAATACAAAATTGAAACTTATCCTGCATTACTCCTTAATGCATCTGTATCAGCGTGGGCATACCCTTAAGATACAAACTCTGCAGTAGTTCCAGGCAGTCTTTGCGCAGATCTGCAACTACTTCAAACAATCATCTAAGTGGACAGTACAAGATTATGAGCATGTCCCAGTAAAAAACAGCAAGAGAAATTAGCATGCTCTTAAGTAAAGAAACTGATATATAAAGCCTTCTGTGGAGTAGAATACCCCACTGTCGTGCATGCGAACACTTTGAGAGACACGGCGGCGAGTTGCATACAACTTGGGTCTCGCGAGAAGTAGTATAGATGATGAGGGTTCTGGACCACTTCCACTGGAGCCAGATTTATACCAACACTACAGGGGGAATTTTTCAAGAGGGCGTCTTTTTCTTGTTTTGCACCCCTGATTTCAGCACCCCCCTACAACATTTTTTCCACTAGAGCAATAGGATGTGTCCAAAGCATACAACTGTGTCCAAAGAATTTCCAATTGAACATTTGTGCCCAAATACAGTATAGAACAAAAACGGAAGAAGCGAAATATAGAGAAAGCTAACTATGGAGAGCATGGGCATACGTGCAGAAATGTCTGTGTTCCAAAATATACTAGTGGAGAATGCATACGAAGACAACTTGCTACCAGATATATCCAAGGTAGACTATTTGGAAGGAAATCTGGGCAGAACACATCTAGAACCTTTGGAGGGCCTGCCATCATTTGTAGATGATATGTATGTATTTGGCTATCTAGAAGAAAACGATACAGTATCTCTACGAGGATCTGTGTCTTGTACAACTGGAGAAAATTGATCTGCAAAACGTATACTACAAGAAATACAAATAGCAACGCAGAAAGTAAACGGATGTTGCGTGCATGCTACTATTGCAAATACAATTTCCTATATAGGAGGCTCTGGAAGCAAAATACGAGACACAATACAACGAATACAAAAACAAACAGAATACAAAGCAAAGAAAAAATGGATGGAAAGATTTTCCTACGAAGAACCCAAAGGTATATTTGTGTGCAAAATAGATGCCTCCGAGTTGTCCCTAGAGGAAACACAAAAGGGGTTGGATGCACTACACACGCAACTATATTCCTTCGGATACGAGATATATTCCATAGACTATACTAGAGCTTTTCTGGTGTACTAGATAGGAAAAAACTAGTGGAATACCTACAAAGCGAGGGATACTTTCTACAAGGTATACAATACAATTGTGGAGAAAGAGAAGGAACAATTCTAGACAATACAGCGTCTGTAGGAGAACATGTATGTACTTGGGTATACAGTAGGAACAATAGAACATTTACTGCGAAGATATACAACAAAGTTGTTTCCAATTTCAAAGCTGGGGACGTTCGGAATCCAATGGGAGCACATCTTTGCGAATAAGTAGATTGTCCAAATAGACACCTAAAAACATTTTTGCATCCTGACGTACAGAAAAGAGGTTCTCGAATAGAAGTATCTGTGTATGCACCAGACGAAGACATAGGACCTTGGGTTGTAGACGAAGTTCTAGAGTTGGTATCCCCCAAAGAAGAACCACTATTTCTCGAACAACCACCAGAAAACCAATGGGGAAACTTGGCAAAAAAATTGGATAGATGTTGTATAGTCGCCTCTAGACCTCTCAGGAAGATATATGCAGCATGGCATGCACACACAAAAACTTGGAGAATAGCAGGGATACATATACATCCGAAAAAAGAGACGGTAGAAGATCCGAAGAAATGGGAAAGAGCAGTAGAATTTGCAATTGGAGACTTTGGATTTTGCGCTTGTCCAATATTTCGTATAGACATCCTATCTTCCACAAAGGAAGGTGTAGAGTTTGGACCACTTCGATGCTATACAAAAGCAAAGGATTCCAAAACTATTCTTGCGCCATCCAACCAACCAACAAAAATATCCAAGGCCGATACAAACCCTTCCATGCTTCTCCCAAGCACAGAACACATAGAATGGATATTCAGGAAAAACAAATCCCAGAGAATAGGAAAAGAAGTTTCCCAATTCCAAGCAATAGAAATGGAAACCAACAGACAAATATCCACTCTTTCCAGATCCAATAGAGAACAAAGATTGCAAGACATAGGAGACTGGTTGGATAGCAATCTATGGAAAGAAAATATTGCAAAAATACACGAACAATGAATACAAAAAGAAAAGGAAGAAAGGAAAAAGAGAGAACAAGAAATAGAAGAAATACAAAAAACATACAAGAATATAGAAGAATATAGAATTGCATCTACAGATACCAAAAATATTGTAGAACAAAATTTGGGAAGCTGGTGTAGAAAGGTGACCGAATTTTCTGGAAAAACTATTTCTATACTCGGATGGAAAGGAGAACGTGTTGTATCTAGATGTATCGAAAATATCGAAAATGTAGATGTAAATTGTTTTCCCGCTATTTGGCAAACAAAAAGACAGCGAAAGATACTAGAATTGCTAGAAACAGCTGCACAAAACCGAATGGATATGGAAAGTCTATGTGTTGGATCCCAATAGTAGGAGACGAATTGTCTTTGAGCATGGAAGAAACAAAAACATTCTACAACAACGAAAACAAAAAAATAGAATACAATCCACTAGTTGTAGAAAAAACACCAAACAAAGAACTACTAGCAGCAAATACAAAGATAGACAAATTCGAAGAAGAAGTGGAAGATTCTTCCATGCAATATATAGAAAAAGCCCCAGCATGGAAAGAATGCACAAAAGCATTGGATATGGAAGGAAAAAGTATATTTTGAGGATTGGAAAGGACTATTCTGTTTCTACAAACAACAGATGGATCGGTAATTCAAGTATATGGAACATTTTTGCAAGAAGAAGTTGCAAAATTGGATCCCTTGGATACATATACATCACCAATACTATGCAAAATAGGAAGAGAAAAGAGAACAATACATAGGAAGAATGATGAATTGGTATCTATATCTGCAAAACACTAGTACGCAAACATACCACAAGGCAAAACAAGTCTAGAGTGCCCTCTTCTATTTGTAGCAATATACAACTTTCCTCCATATTTTTCCCTACCCCAAACTTTCTCTTCCTCTCCTTCTCCAAGGTATCCATCTATTTCCCATCCCCCTTCTTCACAAGGATGCTTTCTGTTTTTCTCCATGTATTCTTTTGCAGTATATACATGTTTGGTAGGGCTGCACGGTATTACCGGTATACCGGTATACCGCAATATGAAAATTAAACAATTACGTATCGCGATACGTTTGTTATGTACCGGTATATTGACAATGATTTTGTGTTTTCAAATTTAACTTGCTTGTGCCTAATTATTATTACTCATTCAACACCGTAGGCCCGTAATACCGGCCAAGAAGCATTCCCAGACACCGTAGGCCGGTAGACCGCCCAAGCCGTAGTCACGTCAAAATAGTATATAATTTTTTAAACCTACCAGTCATAACTTTCATTTATTAAATCTATCACATTTCACAATGTCTGAAATACGTATTCCATTTCAATTTATCATTTTTTATCAATAGATTAAGAAATTATTCACTATTTCCCGTAATGTTATTTTAAATAAAAATCTCGGACACAGACTTTGAAAACGGGTCCACATCGAACATGTCAAAGAGCAAAATAAAGACGTTTCAAGCAAAGCTTTGAATATAGTATACAAAGTTATAGATACAATCAACAAAAATATATCTAAAAGTTGTCAAACTTACTGCTAAGTTATTATTTCCATCTTTTCGTGCGATCACTTGTAATGTAAATCAAATGACATCTCGGCATTCGTCGCCTAAATTCTCGGCTCGGACACGATGTTTAATGCCAAAATTAGGCATGAAAAATCTTTGTCACAGCTCGTAACCTAGCATGATACATCAACAAAGCACCATATTTTTAATATAAATCGCGATTTCCTGCTTAAGATGTTCAGAATGGCAGGATTAACAAAAAGATTTCGTCAAAATCTAAAATTCGTACCACAACTGTAATTTGATTGACTGCCTTAGATCACGTGCTCAAATTTGACCAATCACAAACCGTGTAGCAGATTTTGGCGCGAAAGCGTCATTAGAAACCAATTTTTATCCAATAAAATCGATTGTTAAAACTACGAAAAACTCCAGGCGATGTTACGAGCGTGTAGATGAAAGAATAAGCTTTCTAGCGATGTGTCATATGCCAGTCTTCGACGAACGTGTTATTCATACGAAGCCTCGAAAACAGTGGTATTTCTTCATGTTACTGAGCGGACAGGCGCTGTTATCGGGAAATGGGTGATGACAGATACTATTGATAATTCTTTTTAAAAAGCTTTTCCAATAACGTAAACAATAAAAATAAAAAGGAAATAGGTAAGTGCATTTTATGAAATCGTATATTTGCCGAAAATCGTCAAATTTTCGCTTCCTTGGTCCTTAATCTGGACGTTATGACTGTGTTAGCTTACATCTTTTTATTTTCAACGAACATAATTAAGTTGTAAATGCATTATTTAAATAATGTGATAAACATAACTTTCATATTTATAAACAATAGGATCAGACCTTTCAAATGGTGTATAACATAGAGTAGCAAAGATGGCAGTAAACGCTTCTGGTTGACTGGTGTTGAAAGAGTTAAAACAACTAATATTGTCCATCTTTTTACCTGCGATGTCATTGTGATGAAACTGCACGAACAGCTCTTTGATAAACAATTACAAACTTACGTTACCACAAACACTGGACCCATATTATACATATATACCTCCAACATTTCTTCCTGAACCTATGAGCTAAACGCACCCATGATCACTGAGTCTGGAGAATTGATACCACTAATATTTACTGCATGTTGGACTTTACCATTATTGTGCCTTAAACAGCTATTCTTGAGTCAAATAGCACAGCCAGTCAGACACAAATACAATTGTCTGTTTTGTCTGAATGTTCTGGTTTTTCCCTTTTTTTAACTTTGAATAAAGCTAAACTTTGTATGATTGTACTGTGATTCAATGTGGAGGTAAAAGAATCTTAAACAGTGGACAGAACTCAATAAGTTTTCTTCCACAATATATTGCAGTACGTATTGCAATACAGAGGAATGTATCGCAATAAATCGCAATACGAAATTTGGGGCAATACCCAGCTCTAATGTTTGGCATTTCCAAAATCATATTTCTTCCAATCTTCTACACGAAATCTTCTCGGCATACCATTTTCTTGGACATATTCCATCGTTGTTTCTATTCTATACTATATATAGCAAATATCCAAATGGAAAATCTATAGCAATCGAAAAGCATCCAGTTTTGTGGGAGGGTCCCGCAGTGGAACAATGGGAGCTTCCTTTTTCCTCCGTAGTTTCCATAGAACAACAATTGGAAGGAGAATATATCCCGCTATTTTGTGTATTTGGCAAACCATTGCGCTTTCTCTACATTCTTTTCAAAGGACTCTACTTCTACTTCTATATCCTCCACAACCTTCCCCAAGGACTCCAATTCTTCTTCTACATCTTCTTTCTCCTTCGCAATATTGTTTCGTATATCCAACAATACTCTATATATATCTCCCAATATATCTTCGCGAGACACACGCTCTATAGGGTTGTATGGTTCCACCTGTGTCGTGCTTTCTACAGGGTTCTCCATATTCTATACAACCACCCAGCCCCAATAATATATTTTCTTTTCGCATCCTCCACGGAGATGCTTCCATGAAGGGCACGAATTTCTTCCAACTCCTCTTCGGATAGATTTTTCTTTCGTGGCATCGTATACATATTCTACAATATCTTGTCTCCAATAGGAATCCTATACATAGAAAATTCCACACACCAAGAATCCTGTACCCTAGGAAAAGCAAGCAAATGCTTGTAGCAAAATATAGCAAAAATATAGCAAAATATAGGATTTGAATCACATCAGCGTTTACACATAAAACATTCCATCTGTAGTAGTGGTATAGGTATATAAATCTGGCTCCAGTGGAAGTGGTCCAGAACCCTCATCATCTTATCTATACTACTCGAGATCCCTGACAAAAAACTTGTGATTCACTACATTATCGCTGGAATCTTGGTTGCCGAGTTAATGTTCAGACCAGGGGTCCGGAAACCATCATATGCGCCGGACATGTCCAATTGGGAATCTCAAATGTCCGGTTTAAAATATTGCTTACCAGACATTTACATTTTTTCTGTCCGGACATTTTATAAAGTATCCTCCCGACATTCTTAAATTTTGACTGGACATGATCAACAGTTAGGACTGAGCAGTTTCTGTCTGCAGTTGTAACACGATTATCTACACTGACAAGCTTTGTTTGTTTTGATTGCTGTAAATACATCGTACCTACATGATAGTCCAAGCAGTCAATCACTGTAATAGGCAATAAACTGAGTTGACACTGATTAATCGAGGATTAATTACTGAGTACATCTTGTTAATTTGAGTGAAAGGTGTTTACAACTGTAAAAATACCTTGCATCATCGATGTACCTCATTATCCTCACAATGCTACGATATGTAACCTCAGACAAGAAGCGAAAGCGTGACGACAGCCAGTCGACCGATGCAGATCAGTCGAGCGGATCTGCCAAACCCTCAAAGTCTGGACGATCATTTTGTAAGTCATGGCTAAGGACTTCACTTGGTTGACATACAATGAGGATTTGCAGATTTTATTGTTTTCAGTAGCTAGTCGTATATTGAAACTTGATTGACCGCCATTTTGCTTTCTGTGGCGATCGATATCATATTTTTTTATGGTCAATAATTAAGTACAGATGAAAAAAAGTATTCAAATAACTATTGCTATCAATGATATTTTAGTATTTGTGATTATATTATCTGTCTTGTTTTTAAATAATCTTTAGTTTAAAAAAAAAAATTCCCGTGAGGTCACGTGATAACCAAATATGGGATAATAGTCTCGATCCAAATGTTACAACGTATACACTTGAGCGGAAATAACTCATGAATATTAATTAGACAGTTAACACATCGTTATTATAACAGAAACAAATGTATGTTTTCCATGTATATCTAAAATGATATTATTTGGTATTAACTGTCCGGTGAATTCAAAAATTTAAATTGAAATAATTCATCATATTATGAATACATAACAACTTGTAATGTGTGTGAAAAGTCGTACTAAAATACGCTATTTGAAGGGGGCGTGGCCTAAATGCAAATGTCCGATTGGGATTTTAAATTTTCCGGACCCTGGTTCAGACGCATCGCTTTGAAAAATCAAGGCTGTGCTAGAATTGCGGTCGCGCGGTACTGGACCAACCTCTGACTTTGCAATTTAAAGGACTTGTATATTATTGAATTTTTAACCCCATGATGGAAAATTAAATGTATAACGTGTAACATTCAATACAAAAACATACTTGTTTCATGTGGCGAAAAAAAGTTTTTCGGTGTCAAAACACAAGGGCGATGTCCACATGTACAAAGACAAAAAGGGGGATAACTCCGCAATTCTTAACCTAAGTCATTGCAAAACTCAGTATCCGTCATGTCCGTGGTGAGCATCTGCTTTGGCTTGGGACAATACATTCTAGTATCTTTTTGTTTATGTGTATCTACAAAGTTCTCACACCGCTATCGATTTTAATAACCACACCGGTTCCTTTTCTGGGACATTGAATGATTGTCATCCAAAATGTCCTGAAGACATATTTCAGATTTTGTTATAATATAAAAGAATGAACTATAAAAATCCTGAAAGAGCCCTTTGGCCAGTTGAAACCAGATACTTTCAGCTTATTTCCCAATTCATAAGAAACGTTGAAATCGGTAACACAAAAAAGTAACAGTATATTACCACTTTTATTCGGTTATTGTTTAGAAAATTTCGATTAAAAGAACAGAATGTTGGGCTTTATCATTACAACAGCTCCACAATCCCCCCCTGCCCCCACCAACACACACCCAAACCCCAACAGACCATGACCCACCTCCGCCCATGAATCTCATGAATGTTTGGAGTAGATTTTACCGTGATGCTAGGATCTGTACATAAATGAGTCATGTAAGTTAAGTAATCAGAATCAATCTGAAATCAATAAGTTCTATTTGTTATTATGTTTCTATTCTCGCCTTGATACTACGTGGAAAGGCAGACCAATACCATCGTCAGCGTGCGTGATTTTGCGTCAATCATGGCAGCACGTTGAAAGATTTCTGTTGACTTTTCCAAATAAGTATCTGGACTCTAATTATTAATTCCTCAATTCTTGCAACGATTATCGACCATTACATATTCGTAATAATCTGAGCTAATGTATGCAACAAATTGATGACCAAATCTCTCGGAATAGTAGAAAATGTTAAGTAAAACTAGAAGTTTGCTTTGTTTACATTTTTAAATGAGAAGGCCCACTGGTAGGTTTCAGAGCACAGGGTTTGGTTTCACACTTAAATATTTCGGTTGATTTCATTTGGACCGTTTGTATTAGTGACTTAGACAAAATGTCAATTGATTCTTAATGGTATGATGAATTCAGAGATGTATTGTGAAAGACATGTGATGTGACAGCCATCTTGCCTGACGCGAAAAGAACCGTGATTTTGCAACGCTATATAACATTGAGGTTCGCTCCAGAGTTTCGAAAACGAATATAGGGTTATTGGAGTCTTTTCGGAATAGTGATTGGCGTTTTGACAAAGAGCACACACCCAATTGAAATTCTCATGTAGCTATACCTTATTTGAATAAATAATCACATTTAGAACAGTGAATTGGTTTAATGCCAAATTGACATTTTTTTCGTTGTACACTATTTTCAAATGTCATTAGTGATACATATGCTTTGGCTAAAATAGTTGTTAATGGCATCATATTATAGATACTTTCCTACAGAATCTAAAACTGTGACGTGTATTTGTGTGTATGACGTATTTTAAGTTTTAGAAATGTATTATGGACCTAATCTCATCTTGGTCTACACTACAGTGTACAGTCACGTAGCCTGTCGTTTCAAATAACACCATGAACAGTTTAACCAGGAGAATAAGACCGATGCAAATGTCAAAATATATAATTTGGTACAGTGGTATTCTACGTACCTACTTGTCATAGGTCCTTTATTGAGTGTACCGAAAAACAGAAGTTACCGACGTGAATTGGAGTCGCCATTTTTGTTTACAAATTGACGTGTAAATGTCACGTGATTTTCATACGCGTTTTGATTGGCTGCGTTCATACAACTTGTCGCATGAAAATAGAGCATGTCCTACAAGTTGCATATGTCAAAAGTTGGACCGACTTGCCCATTCACACGATGCAACAAATTGTATACAACTAGTTGTACCGTGTGAATGCCCCTTAAGGCTGGCTCTGGACAGGAGGAGCTTCTAAATGGCGACAAGTATTGGTGACCTGCTGGGCTACGACCAGAAGGCCAAAACTATGAACGTCTTCAATATCTTCTAAGGCCACGTTCCTCATCAGTGTTGGCTGAAGAGCGCGTTTTTGCGTCTTGGACGCACAAAAATAAGTTTGAACGCACCTGCGTAACATGTGTGGGTCTCGTGGACGCAGTGACTGGGGCTATATTAATTTCATATCGAATTGACACTGTTATCGTAAATCAAAGACGTACGTCTTTGCGTAAAGGTATTTGTTGCCAAACAAGACAGCGAAGCATGTTGATTAACACTTCCGCTTGCTAAACCAAACCAGTTTCATTATTCTCTCCCTTTTTATGACAAATACCCAAACCGGTTTCTTGACCTATATCTATTGTCGGTTTTGCATGTATTAATTTTCGGTATGGTCCGTAGCTTTGCTTCAGACAATCAGGTGCCACATATTAAGCAAGTCGGATATAGTCGTAATTAATTTAGCTTGCTGATTGGTCGAAAATATCCTGACCTTGTGTCAAACTAAAAATAGCCAGGCACATCAAGGGTATACTTCAGAACGTGGTAACAGTGACCCGCAAAATCGAGCGACCGTGTAGGATGATACGCTATGTTATCGCGGTAGTTAATTTATAATGGATCGTAGTGGGGCACGCTTACAAACTTATTAAATATGTGATTCACAAAATGTTTGTTGTTCATTGGATTGATTGATGCTGATTTTCTTTACCGAGTTCGGTTAACAAAGTACCTGTCATTGGTGAATCTTACCGCAGTAAGTAAGGCTGTGTGGGTTATATGGTATATCACTTCCTGTTTTGAATTTTGCATACGACCGAGGTTTGGTCAAGGGACTTCGTTTGAACAAATGGATTCTTTTTCTAATCAATTTTGAATGGAGGAAGGGGTAATTCCACTTCAGAAACATACCAAGAACTGTCATAAAAAAAAGTTAACGTGTGTACAAGTAGCCGTGACATACCGCAACGAGTCCTGTATTCGATCATGCGATGAAATATAGCGTGCTTAGATTTGCATAAGTAAACAGTCGACAGGTTGTGTGGATTACGAGATTTATCAATACCGCGATACTGTATATGATAAAGAATGAATGCGAACACTTGAATGTACAATGATGTAAGCATTGATTTTATTTAGCGGACTCTGAATATTTAGTTATTCTACAACAGACTTATCAAGCTGATAATAATTCAATATCTTGTGAGTCATATTAAGAATTGCAAAACACATTTTGCCAGGACCGTTATTGGTGTAACTGACATGTTTAAACATTTATAGCACCTGAAACATGTTGACTAGATTTATCAAGGAAATGCTGGATCCTGAACATACTCTTACTAAAAAAACGTTCGATATGCCAATTATATTTTATGACTCATTGATCATTGTCACAGTTACAACATGAACTCAATACTCAGTACCAGGGGTTCGGAAACCGTCATATGCGCCGGACATGTCCGATTGGGAATCTCAAATGTCCGTTTTAAAATATTGCTTACCGGACATTTTAAAAAGTATTGTCCGGACATTCTTAAATTTTGACCGGACATGATCAACAGTTAGGACTGAGCAGTTTCTGTCTGCAGTTGCAACACAATGAAGATTAACTACACTGACAAGCCTTGTTTGTTTTGATTGCTGTAAATACATCGTACCTTCATGATAGTCCAATCTATCAATCACTGTAACAGGCAATAAACTGAGTTGACACTGATTAATCGAGGATTAATTACTGAAAACATCTTGTTAATTTGAGTAAAAGGTGTTTACAATTGGACATTAATACCTTGCATCATCAATGTACCTCATTATCCTCACAATGCTACGATATGTAACCTCAGACAAGAAGCGAAAGCGTGACGACAGCCAGTCGACCGATGCAGATCAGTCGAGCGGATCTGCCAAACCCTCAAAGTCTGGACGATCATTTTGTAAGTCGTGGCTAACGACTTTCACTTGGTTGACATACAATGAGGATTTGCAGATTTTATTGTTTTCAGTAGCTAGTCGTATATTGAAACTTGATTGACCGCCATTTTGCTTTCTCGGACGATCGATATCCAATTTTTTTATGGTCAATAATTAATTACAGATGAAAAAAGTATTCAAATAACTATTGCTATCAACGATATTTTAGTATTTGTGATTAAATTATCTGTCTTGTTTTTAAAAAAATCTTTAGTTTAAAAAAAAAAATTCCCGTGAGGTCACGTGATAACCAAATATGGGATAATAGTCTCGATCCAAATGTTACAACGCGTACACTTGAGCAGACTCATGAATATAAGTCATGAATATTAATTAGACCGTTCACTACGTTAATAGATCGTTATTATAACAGAAACAAACGTATTTTTTCCATGTAAATCTAAAATGATATTATTTGTTATTAATTGTCTGGTAAATTAAACAATTTAAATTGAAACAATTCATAATTCATCATATTATGAATACGTAAACTTGTAATGTGTGTGAAAAGTCGTACTAAAATACGCTATTTGAAGGGGGCGTGGCCTAAATGCAAATGTCCGATTGGGATTTTAAATTTTCCGGACCCCTGCTCAGTACAGTAGCATCAGAACAGCCATTGAACTTAACTGAATCCATAACTTCAAATCATTTGTAGATCTCGGTAAAAACATTCACAAATGTCTGTCACAATGACCCCTTACCAATGGCTGACCCGTGTACTGCCATTTCATATACGAAGTTAGATATTAACATGGATAATTTTGTGTTATAATATTCATTAATATCAAATGTCCCATTTAAGAAATTGTCTGTCCCTTAATGTAAACCTCTTGGTTATGAGAGCAGGATGTGCCCTGATGTGAACCTTTCTCTCACTTTGCCTGTTTGTTGATATTTTGCAGTTGCGAAAAGATTTCTTATTTTTCACAACCACTGTGTTCTGTTGTTAATGTTATGTTATAATGCTATAAATTGGACCCCTCCATTTTTGTTTGGGACCCCTAATTTTATGATGAAGGGGTCTAAGTGACCCCAAGAAAATTTAAGCCAGAGCAGACACTGCCTCATGTAAGGAGAACGTGTCAGACCTCCAAAAACATCCTTCCATAACAGTTCCAATAGTACAAATGCTGTGCAGAGCCATCATAGAGGCAACCACCCGGATCACATGAGGCGTGTTAGCTCTCAAGGATCAAGGATCTCATAGGCCTGAAAGATGATGGTACTCAACCATGATGATATGGTGTTGCGGCTGACTTCATTCATTGAGGTCTGGACGATGTGAATAAATAGGCATTTCCAAGCAGTCTTGGAGCATGAGACAGACAGTGATGTCACAATAAGAGTTTCTCCTTAAATACGGCTCCCATAAATGATGATAATAGAGGGATGGTGAAAGACTGGTCAGGCTGTTCTGGTAGTTTATCTTGGTAATGAAAGCTCCGGACAGCCCAAAGTAATAGCTCTCGACTACACTTAAAAGTTTACGCAGGTAAAGTCGAGAGAGTGAAGCTCACTTACCCGCGTGGCAAGGGCCAATACAAGGGTTGTTTATTGGCAATGTTATAAAATGATGTAACGTGGAGAGGCTCCAACAGGGGAGCATGCAAGAACCCAAGTACCAATAATCAGATCCCAATGCGGGATTGCGAAACTTGGCCTATGATTTTTAAGGAGGAAGAAGTATTAAGGAGCAGTTCCAAGGTCTTGGTCATCATCCGATCTACCGCAACTGCCACCACCAAGTTGAATACCACCAATTATGGAGTAATGGTGCAGTCTTATAGGTGTCGCTTGGTTTGAAGAAAATGGAGGTATTCAGCCAAGATTATTGACCTATTTCATACTTCGCTACTTCCGGTTTGAAAGCGAGGCTTGGAGAGCAGTGAGTGAGTGAGTATGGTTTTTTACGCCGCTTTTAGCAATATTCCAGCAATATAACGGCGGGGGACTCCAGAAATGGGCTTCACACATTGTACCCATGTCGGGAATCGAACCCGGGTCTTCGGCGTGACGAGCGAACGCTTTAACCACTTGGCTACCAGGCCACCCCTTGGAGAGCAGAAGATGAAGGCTGGATAGCACATGAAACACATGGAGATGTCAACAAGGCACGCAATCCGGACAAACTATCGCGGCAACATTTATCTTAAGTATTCAACATTATTCTTATTCTTATCATTGACAAACTATTCTACTGTTATCTGGTCTCCTTCCCGATATAAATTTAGCAAGTGAGTCTGGCCGTTCTGTTGTGATTTCAATTTAAAATATCCGTGACCTCTTGGTAACTCCCAATGCAGTTTATGGTAGCTGAACAGACTTAATACAAATGCTACTGAGATCTTCTAAAGAATAATTCATTGTTTACACACCATTAAGCCAAACTATTTATTGTGAGTTTAAATAACTTTGCGGGTTGTATTTGAAGTCTTTTGACCATATCTAGATATATGTCAGAAACTAAATTGATATGTTGATATAATGTATCAAATTGTAACCTACTGAGAATTTACAATCGTAACAAATCAGAATTTTGCATCAGTTGTGTATTTGATGTAAATTGTAATGGACTCAAATGCATTCCAATAGAATATTTGACCTCTAGATCTACTTGTGCTGATGTGATTTTGAACAGTTGTTATTTTGATTGTCAATGTCAGATTAGATAGCATGAGGTGTAATATTTCAATTGAATTATTACATAAAGGGTGTGTAAATATTTGAAGTAAATTACAGTTTGATCTGCAATTTTGTAAACAATATTTCTACCAAAATGATATTTACTTTACTGTACCAAATTAATCATGTCATGAAATGAACAAAAACCCAACTAATTAATGGCCAGTAAATGTTCAATCTACATGTGATCTTTATATAATTTACAGAAACAGATAACTCTTTAACAGTTTGTATTCAAATATTTCAAATGCATAAATTGATATTGACATTACTATAAACTTAAAGTATAAACAGAATTATTTTTAATTCCCATGCGTATTGCAATCATTACTCATTTATTCCCTGTTTAATTGTGAAACCCATCTGGTCTTATGTCCACAAACATGTTTTGAAACTTTTAAAACAAAATGATTTCTTTTGTGCAAGCAATTGCCATGTATTGTTGATTATTAATCATATCAATTTATATGTAAGAATATAGTTGTGCTTACTGTGTCATTTTGCAATAATTATATCCTTATGATGTTATATTTTACTATTGTTAACAATCTTTAGAACTTTAGTATATTTCAATCAAGTCAAGTGGTGTGATCATTTTGATAATTTTTATAATTCAATCAATCAATCAATCACGAGAAATATAAAAATATATAAATACATAGTAGAAATTTGTTTTCCTTGTCAAATAAAGATGATAGCATGAATTTATCTCATCTTGCGATCTGACATAGTTAATATTTTCAAGTCAAGATATCAACTTTAGTAAACCACAAGAGATAAACATTTCATTTGACAAAATAAATTCAAGTCTTATATTTTCTTTATGATCTTCATGACCTTACTCAGAAAACCATAGTGTCAATGAGGCAGACTGACTGTTGGTGTGACAAAACGTGATATTTCACCTGATTTTAAGAAATATCTTATTTATTTCACTCTAGCGAAAGTATGTTTTCAGCATGGTCAGACTAAACAAAGTATTTCATGATTAAATACATACCAGTAATACAAATATTAAAACATGTTTCATTAAAACAAGAGTTTCTGTGTGGCATTGATATAAAGAGCTGTAGTACACTGTCATTAAATTGATGCATCTGTTGTGTTTACAAAGAATATACTGTTTGAGTTTTAGACATATCAGATAAATTGATGCTTTCAAGATTGTTCTAAAGTAGCATGTAATGTTACACACTGTGATTAATTTTCCCTAAATTTCTCTATTTCAGAAGAATGTTGTTTTCTGAATAAGCAATATTTTGAGAGAAAGTGAATATTCATTGTTTATACATTTTTTTTATAGAAGTAGAAATATTATTACAATATTGTTGAGTTATTCATTTCAGGCTTTGAGTCCAGTGAGTCAACACAATGAAGTAGTTGTATCCGGTGATGGATGTCTGGAGGAGCTTTCTGCTGACAATAACACACTGGTTACAATGTACGTCCTGTCACAGGACAAGGAAGTGAAAAGCCATAATCAGTCAATCAACAAATGTGCTTCCTAGGGCTGCAACGAATACACTATGAGGCGAACACGATTCGTATCACGAATATAGGATAACGAATACGAATATTAATTCACGAATATAATAACAAGTCGGCAGCTGATGTATTATTTGTTATATTCAGTGAAGCAATATAAACATAAATTATTTGACATGGTTTGTTAATTATTAATATATTATACATTTATATACTGCACTTATCCAGGTACTTGTATCTGCTCAAATGCGACAAAGACCAGTGACCACAATATTGTCAAATTAAATAACATAAGAATGTTGTCTTTTGATTTGGTTTGTTTGTTGTTTAACGCCACACTCAGCAATATTCCAGCTATATGACTGCAGTCTGTAAATAATCGAGTCTGGACCAGGCAATCAAGTGATTGACATCATGAGCATTGATCCACGCAATTGGGATACAATGACATGCATCAACTAAGTCAGTGAGTCTGACCACCCGATCCTATTAGACGCCTTTTATGACAAGCGTAGTCGCCTTTTAAAGAAATCTATGCATATAATATGTTCTTATGGATATTTATATGTAAATGCACATGCTTGTATATTCATAAATATTCTATTCTAGTGGCCACAAATAACGAATTCAATTCATGACTGGATACGGTTCGATTCACCGAATACGCGAGTGAATCGTAACAGCCCTAGTGCTTCCTGTCACACTTACCCAGTAAATAGGATGAGGAAGAGAAAAGCCTCATTCACTCACTAAACAACATGGCCAATATTTATCAGACACTAAAAAAGCACATTGTACCATTTGTTTACAAGTTCGAAAATTATTTTCTCCTGGAATTTAATTAGGTGCTTTTTACTGACAAAGATTCCCGGTCCATGTTAAGTTTTGAAAAGTCTGAATATCGGTAACTGAAGTGGACGAAAAAACAAGCTTATATTGTGAGAAATAAATACTGACAAAGACTCCCCGTCCATGTTAAGTTTTGAAAAGTCTGAAAAACTGAAGTGGACGAAAAAAACAAGCTTATATTGTGAGAAATAAAGAAATATTTTCTTTGTTAAATATGAGAAGTCCAGATTGTTCCATCAACATAATCTGTACCGGTACATTTATTTTATCTTGGCTTGATTACAAATTTGGACACAGGCTCAAGCATTGAGACTGCCAAAGTTGCTGGCAATGCATGAGGAGCCAGCAGTGTCTGTGTCGCAGGCTGTTAGGTAGGCACCGATGCAGGATACAATTGTGACATATAAGAAAAAAGTATTGTCCATATAAGGCAGTCGTCAGTGGGTACAAGAAAGAGCAGGTAGCTTCATACTTCAGACTTCAGGTTAGCACAGGCATTATGGCTTAGCCCTAAGGTGCAAGCATCGCTGAGGCGCCCGGTGGTGTAGAGATTGTCGACACGCCTAGAGTAATCAACATTACTAAGTATTCCGACGGGACAGCCATCGCTGAGGAGTCAGGATGTGCACTATTGTTGAGGCTCCCGGAGATGATGGCAGTGCTGAGGAGTTCGGAGGTAGAGACACTGCAGAGGCAATCTGAGCCGCTATCACTCAGGCTCCTGGAGGCCTCAACACCGCTAATGAGTCCAGAGCCGTACCTAGATAGGTAATGCCCAGCTGCATATGGCTGATGAGTAACCACCGGGCAACCCCTGGAGTCAGACATCTAGCTATTTCTTGCA
The DNA here is from genome assembly GCF_023055435.1 of Haliotis rufescens. NCBI lineage: Eukaryota > Metazoa > Mollusca > Gastropoda > Lepetellida > Haliotidae > Haliotis > Haliotis rufescens. Next base: position 41,591,536 of record NW_025964334.1, on the reverse strand, counting down.
AAATCGTAGAGTCTTCTGTGAACAGCGCCGATGAGACCTGGTTACACTGGTCCTGTGGTTTCTGAGGGGTTCATTAAACCATATCCCGGATGCCAGACAAACAGGCCATGACATAAGCCCACTTGGTTTTCTTTTAGGTGAGTTCCTGGGCTTCTACATTTTGGCCTGGGTTACTACATATTAGAATTAAGGGGCTCAGGTGGCTGCGAGGGAAAATATATTAATGTTTAGCAGGGATACTGAAACTAATTTCATGATGCATTTATAGCTAGGGGTCAGCACTGGCAACAACTTCATGATCTACAGTATCAAGGTTCTAAGCTTAAAGTAAAAAATTGCATAAACACAAAACAGTATCATGAAGATGAAATCATACTTGCCTTGACATATGTGACTAAGTCTTCCATACGATCAACCACTTCTGTGATGGCCAAATATTCAAGAACGTTCTTGCAGACTCGAATAATCTTGCGTACCTCAGACTCATCAAAAGCAAGAAGAAGGGCAGATGTCCCTTGAAGAATACCTGTCATATGGATGAAAAGGAGAACATACATGAAAATAAAGAATATCCAAGAAATAATTTCGATTCAGTGCCATGTGCTAATTCCATGTCTTGTCGTCAGCGTAAGAAATTTACTTGACAAAAGTAGGATCACATAAACATTGTCACAAGGTATGTATATTGCTAAATGAGACTCCAAAGTGTGCCCTTATGGCACCAGAAACGTATTTTAACCTTGTCATTATGACCTTGGGTCATAGGGGAGCCTGGTGTTTAAAGTTTTTGCACGTTACACCGAAGGCCAAGGTTCAATTCCCCACTTGGGTAAAATGTGTGAAGCCCATTTCTGGTGTCCATTACCATGATTTTGCTGGAATTATTGCTAAATGCTGTAAGTATATTTTTCTAATTTCAAGTCGTGGAAGCCAAACTAAAATGAAAAGAAACCAAAGATTCTGGGTCCATGATAGTATTCCTGGTTATTATGGGTTGGTATTGAAAATGTTACAGACATGAGGTTGTTTATTTAGTATGGGAAGTCCCTAATGAAATAATTTTAAAGCTACAAACTCTGTAGATTACTTGAATAACTCTTTCAACACTAGTCAACATTTATCAAGGAAAATATCTGATTGTAAAACATCTTAGCTACTACAAATTATACACCATTTGAAAGGTCTAATCCTATTGTTTATCAATATGAAACTTGTGTTTATCAGATTATTTATATAATGCATTTACAACTTAATTAAGTTCGTTGTAAATAAAAAAATGTAAGCTATCACATTCATAACGTCCACATTAAGGACCAAGGAAGCTAAAATTTGACGATTTTCGGCAAATATAAGATTTCATAAAATCCACTTACCTATTTCTTTTTTATTATCTTTGTTTACATAATTGGAAAATAATTTTAAAAAGAATTATAAATAGTATCTGTTTTCACCCATTTCCCAGCATCTGTCCGCTCAGTAACATGAAGAAATACCTCCGTTCTCGAGGCTTCGTATGAATAACATGTGCGGGAAGACTGGCATATGACACACCATTAGAAAACTTATTTTTTCATCAAAACGATAGTAACCTCGCCCGGAGTCTTTTCATAGCTGTAACAAGCGATTTTATTGTATATAAATTGGTTTGTTATAACGCTTTCTTGACGAAATCTGCTACAAGGTTAGTGATTGATTAAATTGGAGCATGTGACCTAAGGCAGCCAATCAAATAACAGTCATGGTACCGTCCTCATGCATGATAAATTTCAGATTTTGACGAAAGGTTTATGTTTATCCTGTTATTCTGAACATTATAATTTTGTTTGTTTGATTTTTTGTTTGTTTAACGCTGCACTCAGCAATATTCCAGCAATAAGACGGTGGTCTGTAAATAATCGAGTCTGGACCAGACAATCCAGTGATTGACATCATGAGCATTGATCCATCCAAATTGGGATCGATGACATGCATCAACCAAGTCAGCGAGTCTGACCACCCGATCCCGTTAGTCACCTCTTACGACAAGCATAGTCGCCTTTAAGGGCAAGCATGGGTTGCTGAAGGCCTATTCTACCCCAGATCCTCACAGGTCCTGAACATTTACGGCAGGAATTGCAATCTATATTAAGATATGGAACTTTGTGTATGTATTGTGCTAGTTTACGAGCTGTGACAAAGATTTTTCATGCATATATTTTGGCATGAAGGCAACAAAAGCCGAGATGTCATTTCACTTACATTACATGCAATCGCACGAAAAGATGGAAATAATAACTTTGACACCTTTAAGATATATTTTTGTTATTTTAATTTATTACTTTGCATAATATATTTTAAGATTTGCTTGAAACATTTTTATTTTGCTCTTGTTTGACATGTTTGATGTGGACCCGTTGTCGAAGTGTGTGTGTTTTTTCAATAACATTGTGGGAAATAATGAATTATTTTTAATTCTATCGATAAAAAATGATAAATTGAAATGGAATACGTATTTCAGACATTGTGAAATATGATAGATTTAATACATGAATAATATGACAGGTAGGTTCATCAAATTATATACTATTGACTATGACTTGACTATGGCTTGGGGGGGGGCACGGGTGGCCCAGTCGTCTAAGGCGCTGCAATTCTCTGTGCAGAGTTGCGTCCCTTGGGCACGCCAGAAACCTATGGTTGTGGGTTCGAATCCCGGTTCGCCCCAATTATGTTTCTAGGTTTGTCAGCACCATACCCGTGCTCATGGGTTTCACCAAAGTGGTAAACGTGTGAGACCTGCACCACTTCGGGCTTTCCTCCCACATTAAGCTGACACGCCGTGATATAACTGGAATACTGTTAAAAGCTGCGTTACCCAACTCACACACTAACTCACTATGGCTTGGCGGGTCTACCTGGCTGTGGTATCTGGGGACTCGAGGTTTCTTGGCCGGTGTACCGGCCTACGGTGTTGAAGGAGATAATATTTAGATCATAAAGGTCATTCAAGGAAAAATCCATACTCCTACATAAGATAATAGGGCATTGCTATTGGTCATGTTGATAACCATGGTAACTGCACTCATACTTGTACCATCATAAGTGTCAATTTAGGTCAACCAACTTCGTCATATTTGCAAACACCTAGAATGCCATTTACAACCAACAAGGGAAAGGCAAATTTCCTCATTCCACAAATCGATTTAATGTAGTCCAAGGCTGCTCACTCAAGATTCATTGTTTTGTTTTATCTCACTTTTTAATTTGTATTTCTGGAATTCAACTGAAACCCAGTCCTGTGTTACACCCATGACGCACCCATTGGTCACTCATTGCACCCCCGTGTTCAACAGGTTCACAAGTGTAGCCTGTGGATCACCTGTTGTCACATGCGTGTAAAGGGAATGAACTTCTTAGCAGTAGTGTACAACAACATATTAAACATTGTTACCTTTAGTTTCGTGAAATACGCATACCTAAAGATATTATTAGTTTTTACCTGCACATCAGTTTCATTTATATGAACACACTTACAAAAATCTGTGAACAGTGAACAATTGATCAACTATTAGTGCTAACTCAACTGAATCTTGACAAAACATTGATAGTAATAATGTTGCAAGACATTCAACAGTACACTTTGACCAAGGTTTCATCAAACCAAATGTTGTCTTGACAACCAGCAATGTGGTGAACATAAATCTGAAGACACAAGTGACATTTTCAACATCATTGAACACTTAAAAAAGCAAATGGAACTCTATCATTTATTTTTACAACTGAATTACATTCACATTTCATCTCAATCAATATGACACTATATGATTGTTGAAAATACTCAAATGTTTCAATGAGATAACATTTTCTTTTATCACTACAAATAGGCTGCAGAAATGAGTGTACTTCTGACATGATGACTTTGCCAAGATCAATGGTTGATAATAATTAAATTACATCAACCTATTTTAGTTAGTGGATTCACCCTGTTTACGTACATTGTGCAATTTAGTCATGAACACATTACCTCTTGATCCTTCAATCAGTTTTTTACGAGCTGGTCCTGAGTATGGATCAGCTCTGAGGAGTTCCGAAGCTTGGAGGAGAAGAACCGAAGATTGTTCAACACGACTTAAGGCAGGTGGCATGTCTTGTTTCAGTATCTGATCCTCACTGCTGTTGATCGTATCATACCCAACCTGCATAAATACATAGTGCAATAATATTATTGACAACTACAAACATAAATGCTTCCAGAACGATGCTTAACCAATTGGATTCTAACAGATGACTTTTGGACACACATTTTTTTTAAATTCCTGATCCAAAGAGTTCTGTATATTCAAGATAAAAACAATTGTCAAACAAATTAATAGTATTTTTCTTAATATTGCCACCATATTCTGTTCCTCATTCAAGGTCAGTTGAATGTATCAAGTAATGACATTTGTTGGCTAACTGACTGATCTATTAGCTCATGAGGACACATATGGTAACAACAACCCATGAAAAGTATCATGTTATTTGATAAAGCAGTTTCTGATATATAACATATTGCATTACTGCAATATTTTCCAATTCTGTGAAGTTGAGTGCAGATGAGAGTGGTAATTTGGTAACACAAACATCTTACACACTACAACCTTAAAACAGAAAGTCACATGCCTATTGACCTTTTTCACACTTCGCTACTTCCGGTTTGAAAGTGAGGCTTGGAGAGCAGAAGGTGAAGGCTGGATAGTACATGAAACACATGGAGATGTCAACAAGGCACGCAATCCGGACAAACTTTGACAATTTAACCATCCCGGTACATTTATCGTAAGTATTGAACATTATTCTTATTCTTATCATTGACAAACTATTCCACTGTTATCTGGTCTCCTTACCGATATATAAATTTAGCAAGTGAGTCTGGCCGTTCTGTTGTGATTTCAATTTAAAATATCCATGACCACCTGGTAACTCCCAGTACAGTTTATGGTAGCTGAACAGACTTAATACAAATGCTACTGAGATCTTGTAAAGAATAATTCATTGTTTACACACCATTAAGCCAAACTATTTATTGTGAGTTTAAATAACTTTGCGGGTTGTATTTGAAGTCTTTTGACCATATCTAGATATATGTCAGAAACTAAATTGATATGTTGATATAATGTATCAAATTGTAACCTACTGAGAATTTACAATCGTAACAAATCAGAATTTTGCATCAGTTGTGTATTTGATGTAAATTGTAATGGACTCAAATGCATTCCAATAGAATATTTGACCTCTAGATCTACTTGTGCTGATGTGATTTTGAACAGTTGTTATTTTGATTGTCAATGTCAGATTAGATAGCATGAGGTGTAATATTTCAATTGAATTATTACATAAAGGGTGTGTAAATATTTGAAGTAAATTACAGTTTGATCTGCAATTTTGTAAACAATATTTCTACCAAAATGATATTTACTTTACTGTACCAAATTAATCATGTCATGAAATGAACAAAAACCCAACTAATTAATGGCCAGTAAATGTTCAATCTACATGTGATCTTTATATAATTTACAGAAACAGATAACTCTTTAACAGTTTGTATTCAAATATTTCAAATGCATAAATTGATATTGACATTACTATAAACTTAAAGTATAAACAGAATTATTTTTAATTCCCATGCGTATTGCAATCATTACTCATTTATTCCCTGTTTAATTGTGAAACCCATCTGGTCTTATGTCCACAAACATGTTTTGAAACTTTTAAAACAAAATGATTTCTTTTGTGCAAGCAATTGCCATGTATTGTTGATTATTAATCATATCAATTTATATGTAAGAATATAGTTGTGCTTACTGTGTCATTTTGCAATAATTATATCCTTATGATGTTATATTTTACTATTGTTAACAATCTTTAGAACTTTAGTATATTTCAATCAAGTCAAGTGGTGTGATCATTTTGATAATTTTTATAATTCAATCAATCAATCAATCACGAGAAATATAAAAATATATAAATACATAGTAGAAATTTGTTTTCCTTGTCAAATAACGATGATCGCATGAATTTATCTCATCTTGTGATCTGACAAAGTTAATATTTTCAAGTCAAGATATCAACTTTAGTAAACCACAAGAAGAGATAAACATTTCATTTGACCAAAACAAATTCAAGTCTTATATTTTCTTTATGATCTTCATGACCTTACTCAGAAAACCATAGTGTCAATGAGGCAGACTGACTGTTGGGGTGACAAAACGTGATATTTCACCTGATTTTAAGAAAAATCTTATTTATTTCACTCTAGCGAAAGTATGTTTTCAGCATGGTCAGACTAAACAAAGTATTTCATGATTAAATACATACCAGTAATACAAATATCAAAACGTGTTTCATTAAAACAAGAGTTTCTGTGTGGCATTGATATAAAGAGCTGTAGTACACTGTCAATAAATTGATGCATCTGTTGTGTTTACTGTTTACACAGAATATACTGTTTGAGTTTTAGACATATCAGATAAATTGATGCTTTCAAGATTGTTCTAAAGTAGCATGTAATGTTACACACTGTGATTAATTTTCCTTCAATTTCTCTATTTCAGAAGAATGTTGTTTTCTAAATAAGCAATATTTTGAGAGAAGGTGAATATGCATTGTTTATAAAAAATAATGGAAGTAGAAATATTATTACAATATTATTGAATTATTCATTTCAGGGTTTTTTGTTGTTAAATATGAGAAATCCAGCTTGTTCCATCAACATAATTTGTACCGATACATATATTTTATCTTGGCTTGATTACCAATTGAAGTTGATTCCTTTTTATTTTTGTTATTTTATCTGTACTCATATCTGATCAAGACATTTTCAAACTATTCAAGATAAATGTATTAGTACCAGGTAGCTTCCTTTTGATATACAATTACCTATCATCATACAGGATTAGGTGAGGGTGTTCAAGAAGTTGGTGGTTGTATCAATTCTTATATTTCTTCAATTTCATGCATTATTTATATTTATCAATTTTTAGTTTCCGTTTAACTTATTTTAAACAGTTCACACATTATTACTTTTGTCGTGCACGGTACAATCTCAATCGGCAATAATCAGTTAAGTAAGTGATGTTTGAAGAACAAGTAAAGTATCATCTGTCATTGTACACACTGAATAGAGTTATCGCCCCTTCTGAATATTTATTTTGACACTAATTTTATTTACATCGTTATATGTTAAGATGAAAATCATAGCAGAAAAAGTGTCTTTTGTCAACTGGACTCATGGCAAAACGATAGTGTGTTGTGCAGCAAACACCACTATGAAACGTGAAATAAACATGATCGACGATCTCCAGTTCGCCAAGCCACGCATTGACTGAGCAAATTTGCAAAAGTACACTGACGTGTTTCATGTTATGCAGTTCATTTACGATACAAATCTTCTGTTATTGAATGTACTGTCACATTGTACCTATATGCCGACGAGGTTATGAGAAAACAATCTATTTCTGAAATAAGTATATCAAAATGCACCTTTCGATTCACTTCCAGGATCCTGACAGCAAAATGCTCATTCCAGTGTATTACAGGCATATTTTAGTTGGACCTCATGATTAAATGTGAAATATCTTCTGTATAAGATAGAGAGGATACCATTTTTTTTTAAATGTCCATCAGAGAAATGCACAACATGATGTCTGTTCCCTATGAGCTGATGCGACTCACACTGCATGGAGCTATGCTCTCAAAGCCTCGTTTTCTATCCAAGATGGCGAAAATGTGAAAAAGGTCAATAGCTACCTAAACAACTCATATCCCTGCCAATATGACATGTCCGGTTGTGTGCAATGCATTAGCTCCTGTGAACTATGTTCACTGGGCCTTTTTGTAAATGGCCTAATTGCAGCACCAAAAAAAGTTATTACTGGTGTTGTTTTGCCATCTACAGTATATGATAGAATATGTAACTGTATTTGGAATGAGTAAGGTTGAGACATATGGACAAAAAAGTTCTTTATTTCAATTATTAGCGATGGTTTCGATGCAGGTTCTAACACTGTTATCAAGCAAGTGAAGTACAGAGTACAAGACAAGAATATATACAGGATAGAAGGCAGTGTTTATACAGTTGAGTAGGTTTAACATTTTGGCCTGGGTTACTACTGGGTAACACGCATGTGACACGGGTGCTCAACGGGTTGCACACGGGGTGAGCACCCGTTGGTCACGGGTGTGCAACGGGTGTGCATCGCGTGTGCAACCCGTTGCACACGCGTGTAACACGGGACCGGGTTCCAGTTGAATTAGACAAATTTATCAAATGAATAGTGAGATAAAACAAAACAGTGAGATGTGAAATTTGAGTTAATGAGCGGCCATTGAGCTGTGTTCACCAGACCGTAAATACAAGGTCGGCCCGTCTTAATTAGTGTTCGGTTGCTAGACTTTTATGGCATGAACCATTCCACTAGGGTCCAGTCTAGCCATTGTGGCTAGCCGACAGTAAAACAGTAGTGAATTTAGATGCGAGTTTATTGCTAGGGGAACCCCCGTGTTGACAAGATTGTCGCGGGTTGGTAAATGTTCGCCATTAATATAATGATTGTTTGTGGATTGCGAACATATTCATTTGCCCACACGAGTCATTCCATTTGATTGCAAATATAACGTTTTTCGTTCGCCAAATTTATGCTTTAAACAGTACAATTATGATATAGCCGTCACAACTACTAATGTCTCATTATTTCACGTAGGAATATGTCCCATTTCCCCACACCCCACTTTCTGTTTTGTATTTTGAAAGAATAAATAAAAGAAGGTTTTGTGTGGGACACTTTTATACTAATTATAAGAGGATGTTGTAAATGAATATGAACAGCCATGCTGTCTGACTGTTGATAGAATTTGAGATCTTCACAATCACCAGGTGTGACCATGTAGACAGAATCTCGTTTATTATTTTAGGTTGTGAGTACCTATACCACGTAGATAGGATATCTTTAGGATTTTAATCCTTCTTTGAGAGGCATTTAGAAGTTGGAGTACTACGTTAGGATAAGATTTATGGGTGACTTTAATTCTTTCTTTCTCTGTGGGTAATCCTTTCACGTTGATTGGAGGAAGTCACTCAACCAGGTCATGACAGGTCGTGAGTTTACTCACTAACTACTGTGAGCGTTTTTGGCATGACATCTTTTCTTGTATCATGGGATAACATTTATACTAAGTTATCTTATAATAATTAGATCTACATCAAGTGCTTTTATGAGTTATCATGATGTAATATTTATACATCATTTCATATAATTGTAGTTTTAGCAAGTAATAATTATCATTAGGTAAAATGCATATATAAAAAAATACTAAGTTATCTTATAATAATTAGATCTACATCAAGTGCTTTTATGAGTTATCATGATGTAATATTTATACATCATTTCATATAATTGTAGTTTTAGCAAGTAATAATTATCATTAGGTAAAATGCATATATAAAATATCAGTAGTTTCAGTTAAAGCTTTTTAGATGGTTGCTAGCCTAAGGTAATGGGAGCGCGTCTTCTAGACATACTATTCAATAAGACAAGAGTTACGTCTACATAGTTTAATTGATTTAAAGCTTTTAGATAAATGCTAGCCTAAGGTATCAAGATCCCATCTCCCAGACAAAGGATATTTATTTAAGTATATCTGTCATCACCCACCGGGGTATATTAGAATAACATTATTTCAATTAAGACTCATTAAGGATTAGCCCCCATACAAGCTCGTCTATAGTGCATTAAGGATTAGCCCCCATACAAGCTCGTCTATAGGGCATTAAGGATTAGCCCCCACACAAGCTCATCTATAGTGACACCCTAATCTCTTTCAAAGCATCCAGTAAATATGTCAACAAGATTAGTGCCAGTCCAACAGGATAAACAGGATTTAGTATTCCCCTCTGTCTAGCCATCCATTTAGCTTAGGACACAACCAATCGTGTATCAACCAATCACATTCCTTTCTATTGTTTAAATTTTTGTTAAATACATACTGTAGGCAGGTTTTAGGGAGAGAAGGGGTTTGACTCTCTTACCAAGCAGACCTCTCTCCCACAGCCCAGAGTGTTGTACCGACTCTCTGTGGCACCCTCAGTTATTATCTAAGTATATTGTAAATTGTTAATTGTTCTTGTAAATAAAATTGTGATTAGTCTCCTGTGACTCTGGCTCTTTGCTGACTAATTCCCCAAGAAAACCAGCACGTCATTTGGAAGGTATTGTTCACCCAGAACAGTTCCATGATAATTTGGCGGAGAATCATCGTTTTCGGAACCACAGAGTCCAGGAACTAACTACGACCAGCTACAAGAAACCCATTGGAGGACATGCCCAACCGTGATCATCTGATGGAATAACAAGCAAGCTGCATCTACCTCTGACCTCAACACTGGATTAAAGACAACCAACTCCTCCAAAGACACCAACAAAGGAAGAAAAAGTCTTCAAATATTGTAAGTAATACATTGTTGAATACTTGTCATCCTTTAATTTAGTACGGTACATACTAATAGGTGTCATGGCAAATATGGAGTCTGGAATGGAAAGTAACTTTGAAAGTGAAATTCCAACAGTGTCTTTAGTTACGCCCCTTGCCAACAGTGTAATTCAGGCAAAATTTGGCACAAAAACAACAAATTGTTTAGTAGATACAGGGGCATCCATTTCTTGTATTTCGTCTGCTTTTCTTAGCACAGCTTTTGAAAACCTTACTCTTGGAAACTCACCCTTTCCACAGGTTAAAGGTGTTGGCGGCGAATTGCATAAAGTGTTAGGTTCAGTTGTGTTAGATTTTGTCATTGAGGATCAGGAATTTTCTCAAAGATTCCACATTCTGCCTACACTTCCAGAGGCAGTGATACTAGGTGAAAACTTCCTTGATGACAATGATGCAGTCTTAGATTATAGCTGTCATTCCTTGATACTTAACAACAGCACCTCAGACAGGCAATATATCAATTTCATAGCCAATTCAGTACAAGAGATTAGTGGATTAGCAAAAACAATAGATCAGATTTACATCCCCCCTCAGAGTGAAATTCATTTCAAGGTTAGACTATCAGAGACCAAAGAGGACTCCCTCATCCTCATTGAACCCATTGCTTCCCTCACTGCTCATTCTGAAGTAGCAGGTGGTAGAACTCTTTCCAAAGTGAAAAGCAAAACTGCTACATTTAGGCTTATGAATCCCTCCCAAGAAGAAAAGGTTCTTGACAAGGGTACAGTTGTAGGCAAATTTAGTTACATTGAACAGGGCTCTGTTTATGAAATCGACTCTGACCAACCATTCATCAGTACCGTTCACACCACTGAGAAGAGAGCCAATGACACCAGGGATTATGTTAAAATTGCACAAGAATTAGGATTTGATTTGACCAATACACAACTGACTCCAGACCAACGACACAGACTACTTAGATTTTTGGGACAAAATAGAAACATGTTTTCAACGAGTCTTGCAGATTTAGGTAAGACTGACATGCACCAACATATCATTGACACTGGCAACCACCAACCCGTTAAGAGTAGACCATATCGTCAATCTCCTCATCTCCAAAAAGTCACTGAAGAACTTATAGATGATTTTCTAAAGTATGATTTGATCGAGGAATCTACTTCTATGTATTCAGCTCCAATTATCCTAGTCAAAAAACGTGATGGCTCATATAGATTTGTTTGTGACTACAGAAAGTTGAATTCTGTCACTTTACCAATGTCTTGGCCTCTTCCTGTTTTTGATGATGTTATTGATAACATCGCCAATGCACATGCTAAGATCTTCTCAACTTTAGACCTTGCTAATGGCTTCTTCCAAGTGCCATTACATGAAGATTCAAAGCATAAAACTGCTTTCGTCACCCATCAAGGCCTTTATCAATTCAAACGATTGCCCCAAGGTTTGACTAATTCTCCACTTTGTTTTCAACAGCTCATGAGCAAAGTGCTACGAAAATTGCTTTTTAAGGTTGCGCTGATATACATTGATGATTTGATAATTTACAGCAAAAACTTTGAAGAGCATCTCCAACATTTGGAGCAAGTATTTTACTATCTGAAACAGGCAAAATTAACACTAAAGCCATCCAAATGCAATTTTGCAACGGACAAAGTTTCTTTTCTGGGTCATGTTTTATCATGTGGAGGTGTTCAAGTTGATGACAAAAAGATTGAAGCAATTAGAACCTTTCCAGTGCCCAAGTCACAAAAGCAGATTCGCTCCTTCTTAGGTCTCACGAACTTCTACAGGAAGTATGTGAAAAATTACGCTCACATAGCGCTTCCACTGAATGCCTTGCTAAAGAAGCATTCGGAGGCAGAACTAGGAAAGAAACCAAAGTTCCAATGGTCACTTGAGTGTGATCAGGCATTCAACACACTCAAACATGCTATGAGTAATACACCTGTTCTGGCGTATCCAAATTTTGACAAAGAATTTCTTCTTGCAACTGATGCCAGTGATATGAGCATAGGTTTTGTTTTGAGTCAAAAAGACGAGAAAAATAATGAACATCCAATAGCTTTTGGTGGTAGAGCTCTTCATGGCAGCGAAAAGAACTGGAGCATTACAGAAAAGGAAGGCTTAGCTCTAGTTGAAGCCATTAGATCCTTTCGTCCATACCTTGCAAATTCCAAATTCACAGTCTACACTGATCATATAGCATTGAAGTGGCTGAAATCCATCAAGGATGCCACAGGTAGGTTAGGACGATGGTCTTTGGAACTTTCTACCTACACTTTTGACATTGTTCACCGCAGCGGCAAAGCCAATGGGAATGCTGATGCTCTGTCACGTAGGGAATATGAGGAAAATATTAACTGTAATGATCAGACAGAAGAAGATGCTGAGAAAACAGTCTTCTCAGTAACTTCAACTCAGCAAAGCAAATCAACTAGCAATACAATCTTGCCAAACACCCATTCATCCACACAGGTCACACAGACAACTCAGACTGAGGATATTTGCACACCTATTGTCAATCACTTAGAATCAGACACACAGACAACACATTGGTCAGCCACCTTTGAATATGAAGAGGATTATCAGTCAGTACCAGTTAATGTTGTCGCAGCATTACATGCTTCAAATGCTGATGTTACCCAAGACACATTGGTTGAAGTAAGTATAAAAGAACATCCAAATTTACGTCACCTACAAAGGATTTGTCCAGATTCCATCCAAATCTTTGACTACAAAGAGGATGAAGTCCTTCCACAAAATGTAAAGGATCGTCAAAAGATTCTTATTGAAGCCAATACTTTTGAAATTGATGAAGGCATCCTATACCGATTTGTTCCACAAAGACAGAAAGGCCACGCAGACAAGTTCATTAAACAGCTGGCAGTCCCAAGAACCCTCAGAAATCAAGTCCTGCAATCCTATCATGACTCAGAGTTTGGCGGTTGCCACCATGGGAAAGAAAGGATGCACAACACCATGAGACCTAAGTACTACTGGCCCAAAATGTACAGCGATATTGCTACTTATGTCCAGACATGTGAGGTATGTCAACAGACCAAGAGGCACTACCATGGCAAGAAGGCACCACTTCGTCCACTACCTGTAGAAGAGGTCTTCACCCGATGGCACATTGACATTCTCGGTCCCCTGCCAACAACACCAGATAAGTACAAGTACATTTTGGTCATCACAGATGCATCATCTAGATGGTGTGAAGCCTTTCCACTTCGGACCCAAGAAGCCAAAGAGGTAGCAGATGTTTTCGTCAGAGAAATAATTTGTCGTTATGGCGCTCCAAGGACCTTAATTTCAGACAGAGGTCAGAATTTCATGTCCAAACTTATCAAAGCAATTTGTGAACTTTTGGCAATTAAATTTACCCATACCAGCCCATACCATCCTCAAACAAACAGCTGTGTAGAAAGGCTCAACTCTTACATCAATTAATCACTAAGAGCCTATTGTAACAAGTCTCAAAATGATTGGCCCCGTTTTATTCCTGGCATCATGATGGCCTATCGGATGGCTCCAAATTCATCAACTCAAAAATCCCCATATGTTATGCTTTTCGGCCGGGAAATGAGAGCTCCACAAGATGTAGCATTAATTCCAAAAGAAAATTTAGGCCACAATAACAAAAGTTATCTTTCCAATTTGCTTGAGGAGCTTGAAATCACTAGAACAATCGCAGCTGAAAACACTGCTCGGGCTAAGGAGGTGTATTCAGAACAATATAATAGAAAGGCTAAAGAACCAGAATTCGCCCCAGGTCAAAGAGTTTGGCTTTACTGTCAAAAAGTTGAAAAAGGCCTTTCCAACAAATTAACCAAAAAGTGGTATGGTAGCTATTATATCATCCATACAGGTCCAAATTATACCTACAAACTGCGCCGATGTTCTGACGACAAAATACACAAACCACTGGTCCATGCCAACCGTCTGAAGCCATATTTTGATCCTGCTGATCGTCCACAGTATCCTCCAGAACCATACCTCAATAACCCCAGTGACATAGATTCAGGAGTCATGGATGACAACGAGGAACCAGTCAATGATACTCATCTTGACAGCAACAATTCCCCACCAACAAGTTCAACTTACCAGGCTACTGATCAATCACCTCCACAACAGAAAGGTAAGAAGGTCAATTCCAAAACAAAGGCAGGTACTTCCAGCAACAAGAGTCCAAAGCAAAAGACCCCAACAAAGAAGAAAATCCCTGCTTCAAGTACAACAGAAAAACCTACCAGTCCCACGGCAACAATGAAGGAAAATCATGCCACACCAGGTCCTAGTGCTCCAACCAAGGTAAATGAAAAGGTAAACAAAGGGGAAAGAGGAGTGAATAGTAAGCATCACCAGCCCAAATCCAGAAAACAACCTGACGACAGCCAGGTACAACCTCCAAGTCCAACATCAGGTAATCAAACCAAGGATATCCCTCAGGTCTTCAATCCAGAGGGCATCCACTCAATTGTTAGTTCCAAGAGAGCAAATGGCAAAATCTACTACAGAGTAAAATGGAAGGACCCAGAAAGAGGAAACACATGGGAGTATGGCAGCAGCATTCCAGACTCCATTCGGAGAGAATTTCACCTCAAAAGAAGTATGTCAGGAAAACGACGAAAACGTCCACTGAAGAATCATAAGTTTTTCGACCAAAAGGAATCAGCACAAGACAATAAATCAATCAATGTTCTGTCAGGGAATACAATGTCCGGAAATGTCAAGCAAGACAACACCAAACCATGCATAGAATTAGATGTCAAACCATATCCGTTTTTTCCAAAACACCTACGAAAAGTAGATCATAAAATGGAAAGAGTTATGGGCATTGAAATTATTCAAGGAGACTGCTATGTCAAGGTCTCATATAAAGAATATCCTGGTCAATTCACATGCTATTTCGAAAGTGTTCCTCCCCACCTCATACAGCGCTACCTTGATGATAGCTGGAACGATCTCCATGAGTGGCTGGGTCTAGAAGATAATCCTCGATATGATCCAGAGGAACCACCAATTTATAAATCCAAAAGGGTTATTTTTCAAGATATAGACCATGAAAACATCAACACCTTTTCCTACCGTATTTCACTCACAGACAGTATTCATCCATACCAGGATCAACGCACCATACATACCGAACAATGCCAATTGCACATATTCTTGATAAAAATACAAAATCTCCTGAATAAACGGTGCAAATCACGAAACAGCTATTAGCTGTATCTTGTTATGTTTTCTTGTGTCCAGTCTTTTCACTATGGGTCGCCAGTTGAGAACAAATGGCATCAGCCTGATTATCTGAGTTATTTGTATCACAACAAATTTTGAGCATTGACCTGATCAACCAATCTCAAAAGCGAAGTGAAATGACACGAACCCAAACCGTACCG
This sequence comes from Haliotis rufescens, assembly GCF_023055435.1. Classification (NCBI taxonomy): domain Eukaryota; kingdom Metazoa; phylum Mollusca; class Gastropoda; order Lepetellida; family Haliotidae; genus Haliotis; species Haliotis rufescens. The sequence goes on along the minus strand of NW_025964334.1, from coordinate 41,575,673 downwards.
AAGCGAACCAAACCATACTGGGAATCGAACCCAAACCGTACCGAAGCGAACCAAACCATACTGGGAATCGAAACCCAAACCGTACCGAAGCGAACCAAACCATACTGGGAAGCGAACCCAAACCGTACTGAAGCGAACCAAACCATACTGGGAATCGAACCCAAACCGTACCGAAGCGAACCAAACCATACTGGGAAGCGAACCCAAACCGTAAGCGAACCAAACCATACTGGGAATCGAACCCAAAACCGTACCGAAGCGAACCAAACCATACTGGGAATTGAACCCAAACCGTACCGAAGCAAACCAAACCATACTGGGAATCGAACCCAAACCGTACCGAAGCGAACCAAACCATACTGGGAATCGAACCCAAACCGTACCGAAGCAAAATAAACCAAACCCTATCACATTGAACCGAAGGAAAATCAAAGCGAAACAAACCAAATTCAAATAAAGTAAACTTAACAACCGAAATGAACCAAAACAAAGAAAAGGCAAACCAAATAGTTACAAAAACTAACAATGATATACACCTTTTGTATACCGTATTAATGTAACAAATCAATGCACTTGTTATATGCACATGCACATATAATGTGTCTAATGATTGTATCCAAAAGTAGAAGGATATTACTATTTTTTTTTCATGATAAACTTTTGTAATTTGCCGCCAATACATTCTTCCTGGTCATGACACCGTTTAGTAATAATTATGTACTGATCTTTTACATCATAATTATCATATTTGTTTTATTTTCTAGTTATTACAGACAAACTAAGGAAGTATTTATATATGACATATTATTTGAACATGCTAACTCTCTTTTCTTTGTTTCCATGTAAAACCTCCATGGACACAGCCTACTACCTTACAACCCCAATCCAGGATGTGGAACTCAAGGCCTCCTACATCACCCATAAAGCCACCAGTACAGAGTGCCAAGACAAGCCAGCTCCACATCCAGAACCCCTGATGACAGCATTTTTATATTATGTTTCATTATATCAAAGAGACTCTATAATAATTATTATTCACTACTACCAGTTTAACTTTATACATTGTCCATCTAAGCCTTAATTATTTTTATTTTTACACGTTTGGGGTCCAAACTTTTTCAGACGGAGGGGAAGTTATCATGGGATAACATTTATACTAAGTTATCTTATAATAATTAGATCTACATCAAGTGCTTTTATGAGTTATCATGATGTAATATTTATACATCATTTCATATAATTGTAGTTTTAGCAAGTAATAATTATCATTAGGTAAAATGCATATATAAAAAAATACTAAGTTATCTTATAATAATTAGATCTACATCAAGTGCTTTTATGAGTTATCATGATGTAATATTTATACATCATTTCATATAATTGTAGTTTTAGCAAGTAATAATTATCATTAGGTAAAATGCATATATAAAATATCAGTAGTTTCAGTTAAAGCTTTTTAGATGGTTGCTAGCCTAAGGTAATGGGAGCGCGTCTTCTAGACATACTATTCAATAAGACAAGAGTTACGTCTACATAGTTTAATTGATTTAAAGCTTTTAGATAAATGCTAGCCTAAGGTATCAAGATCCCATCTCCCAGACAAAGGATATTTATTTAAGTATATCTGTCATCACCCACCGGGGTATATTAGAATAACATTATTTCAATTAAGACTCATTAAGGATTAGCCCCCATACAAGCTCGTCTATAGTGCATTAAGGATTAGCCCCCATACAAGCTCGTCTATAGGGCATTAAGGATTAGCCCCCACACAAGCTCATCTATAGTGACACCCTAATCTCTTTCAAAGCATCCAGTAAATATGTCAACAAGATTAGTGCCAGTCCAACAGGATAAACAGGATTTAGTATTCCCCTCTGTCTAGCCATCCATTTAGCTTAGGACACAACCAATCGTGTATCAACCAATCACATTCCTTTCTATTGTTTAAATTTTTGTTAAATACATACTGTAGGCAGGTTTTAGGGAGAGAAGGGGTTTGACTCTCTTACCAAGCAGACCTCTCTCCCACAGCCCAGAGTGTTGTACCGACTCTCTGTGGCACCCTCAGTTATTATCTAAGTATATTGTAAATTGTTAATTGTTCTTGTAAATAAAATTGTGATTAGTCTCCTGTGACTCTGGCTCTTTGCTGACTAATTCCCCAAGAAAACCAGCACGTCATTTGGAAGGTATTGTTCACCCAGAACAGTTCCATGATACTTGTATAAACATAGAAACGATGCTCACTCACCCACTGTTAATCTTCTGCAGTTTGCTGGCAAAGTGGGGATAAACCTCAGTGTCAAAGACAATCAAACTTAGTTCGAATCCTTGTTTATATGTGACATCTCCCAAATGGGGACATTTTCATAAACTTGGCAAGTGATGATGAATTTTAATATTAATATTATTATAGTTTATGAAATTGTTAATAAAACTTTAATAAAATTGTGCTTCACTCTCACGAAAAATATATTTTCTGTGAGTAAATTTATATGTCACGTTACATCGGCATTTTTCAGTGATATTAGGACTACATGAAACATGGCTGGTTTTACATTTCTGATACAGGTGCTTGACTGACTGAGTAGTTCATGATCAATAAGATATGTTTAAATCAGTCAAGTTTGCAACAATAGATGAATAAGTTGATACATTTGGACCGCAGTTACCGATTAACAACTTAAGACATAGAGACAGGGAGGAGATATATAACCAAACCTATGATGCTGTTGAGACAGTTGACAGTGAGAACGTTGGATTAAATGACAGTAACTAATTTGAACATTCCCCAGTTATATCATAAAATACATCATAACTCATAACAGTCCGAGAGACAGCTTCCAGACATATACTAGTATTGAAGGGACAATCGCTTTTGACAGTTTAAAAATAAACTCACCTTAAGGTGCTTGGCAAATCAAAACTGACCTCCCTGAATATGTTTTTTAGGTTTGACAGCAACTATGCTTTGTGCATTTCAGAGATAGACATGATTTGTTAGCTAGATAAGCGAAAATGTCCACAGTTTGTTTAATAGTACAAAAAGTGTGTTATAGATCTATCAACGTTTTCTTTTATTGAACATAATATTTGCACTATATTGCTGAATCTAGCCTCCCCATGTACGTAACTTACATATATTTATGTATGACCAGAACAGCAAATAAAGTTCTGGAAGATAGGTACCTCGGAAATTTAACATGCGCTTTTTCGACTTAAGCCTATCTCGCACACGGGGAAGCACTTATACTATTAGGGTAAAAAAGCGTAAAGATTAAATAAAGAAGTGCACCCCCCCTGATAAACCACACTGATGCAATTAAGCAAATGAATATTTGCTGTGGGCAAATATCTATTTTCTATATATACTTGTGGATATGAAGCATTCTAGTTAATTGTGGATACACTGGGCAGACAGAATTGTGTTTATTTCCAGGCCATCCTGATCGTCGTTTACTACTATAAGGTGTATGTTTTGAGGCAAGATCAAAGGCGCCGTACATCATTTATTAGATAACAGACGGGGTCGTCCGTTTCGCTTTGAACAACCACCCCACCCTGTCTGTAGGAGTTATATAATCGGTGCGCAAATAACTGTGTCAAGTCCACTACCGGGCTGATGCGGTGTCAGTGTCAGCGATGAACATGAATGCTCAAATTAAAGACCTGTAGCACTCACAAGTAGCTTAGCCAAAATATTTGAAAAGTGTATATTCAATTCTCTGATAACAGCAAATATAACCTTAGAAATAGATTCAACATACAAACAATCAAATGTAGAACACAGACCTATGCTTAATCATTTCTTCTGGATATGATCAACCTGTGGAACCCTCTATCAGATGAAGTAACTAATGCTCGCTCATTAAAAGAAATCAAATCCTTAATTAATCGTTCTGATGCAATTATTAATAATTTTGACTTCAAATATTTTCATAGATCATGCCAAATTGTCCACTGTCGCCTTTGGCACGGCTGCAGTGACTTAAACGCTGACAAGTTTAGACGACATGTATCAGACATACCAGACTGCACTTGTGGATATCACCTTGAAGATGCAATTCACTTTTTCTATTACTGTCAAAAAATACGATAATATCAGAAACACTGTGTATTTCTACACACATGGGTATGGTCTAAAAATGATATTACATGGCAGTAGTTAAGCAGTTCTACAAACATGACTCTTCTTAAATCAGTTCACGACATCATTGTCAAAAGCAAAAGGTTTGAGTAGCTTAATTTTATGCATGTAGTAAAGGAAAACTGCATTACCTTATTTCACAGACACCACTTGCTTCAGTGTATTGGCTTCGTGTATTTCATTTGTGCATTTTGTATGTTTATGTTCATCACTCTCTTATATATATCCAGCTGTTGTTAAGTTGTTACCTGGAGAGGTATTACATAAGCAAGTTTTGCTTGTTTCCAGATTTCTTTTGAAATAAAAATATGTTTAAGCCAACACAGCTAACACATGATTGTAAACTATTCAAAAATGGGCACTAATCTCTAGCTTCTTCACGGGTGTCGGACTCAAAATCAAACTCATTTATTCTTAGAATAACATGACATACAATTATCTACAATTTTTATTATGTACAATTTAACAAAAATAATAAAAATAGGATACGTGGATACTAATACAATTTACCAATTGTATTGTACACATTGTTAAGGAATTTAGATAGGCCTTTTAGATTTCTTACACTGTTAGTGGTCATAATTTTCTTAAATGTTTGGAAACTTAAGATATTGCTTATTTAAGAGTTCATATCGCCGTTTGGTGAAAAGCTTCACATCGGAATAAATAATGCAATTCATCTCCCACAGCCATAGAATCACAGAGTGGACACTGGCTGTCTTCCCTGGGAATGTTCAGCCATCGACCAGTTTCAACTGATAATCCTTGGTTAGAAAGTTCTGACTTTTAGTATTGGGAGAAATATTGATTTTGAGAGCAGTAGATATTTCTCAAATGAAGGTTGATTCTTCAGGTAATACGACCTTTGGATTTCCGCTTGGGCTTACTAGCTGCCGTGAGTCAATTTGCTCGAGCGTGACAAGAGACTGGGCTACCAGTCTGCAAGGACAGCTAAATAAACTTACGCATTTTTGAAAACGGATTGGTTACCCGTGATCTATGAAGATTTCGACAAAGGGCGCATGGTAATTAATTTCTTCAGCCTAAACAAACAGACAAATAACGGCGAAAGCTCATCGGATGTCGTTTTTTGGAAATACCCCTGATGGTTACAGTTTAATAATAAAAAAGTATCCCTGAGTGAAAGCATTTGCGGATTTCGGATTGCGTGGATGATACAATTACTACTCCCTTGTTGTCATCCACATTTTCTGGTATAACCCTACACTTGTGTATTTGTCATAATTCACTTGCTGCTCAGTTAATGAATTTATAACATGTATACTTAGTTGTAGCACCACTCAGATTACCCGATAAAGGTTCAAATTTGGTCTTTCTTGTACCTGGGGTAATTATTCAATCTAAATCCAGGTTTGAAGTGAGGTGGAATGTGAGTTATGTGATATGCACGTGGCAGCCCAGCAAGAGATGTATGATCAGTTGCTTTACTTTTTTTGTAAATCAACTGATCATTCCCAGACATCAAAGGATCAACAGGAAATACGTTGATTAATTAATTACTGTTATCTTGCACAGTGGATATGTCAAAAGTAAGTGTTTACATGTGAAGGTAGGTTTACTAAACCTAGGGAATACACTCATATCATGGCGTGAAATACAGATGTAAAAACAACATACTTTGTTCAAAGGGTAACCGATAATACACTGACTGGTTGTTCATTGTTATCTAACTCAATGCATGTTTTTAAGAACTGTGGACATTATAAAAATAGTTGTCACGTGGGCTTTCTCAGCTAACATGGCACCTATGTGAAACAATTGAAACAAACTAAGTGATCAGTTAAGAAACAAACACGGGTTATAATATTCGATACATTTAAATAACGTTTACAAACGATATATTTAAACATTTTAATATATTTCATATATATTCCAAATATTGTTTCCAAATAATTATTATTAAAGTATTTGATTCTCACATAGACATTTGACATCAAATAAGTATTTTTGTACAGCTGCAGACGCAATGGATATTGTTCCTTTATGTTGATATTCCCGGATACATTATAACTTTGGTAGGTTGTAATTATATATAATAATGATATTTGCATTTTGTTTTCATTCATTCACTGCAGCTTTGAACAGAATCATTCTTGTTCCTTTCCATTTGGTTGGGAAGTTTTTCGATGCGCGATAGACGTTGTTTTCACAAGTATTTTCTTTTGTAAGCGTGTATATGTTACAGTCAATGTGTAAAATATGATTCACTCAGGCAATTTATTAAATATCTAAATATTTCAGTCATTTTACAAATTGACTGAATAATCCATTGATTTATTTAACCGACTGACTAAAAATGATAAAGACGACCAAAAGAGCTTAAACACATCACAATATATTAATTATGCTAAGAAAAGAAGCCAAACAATACAGAACTGTACTTGGTGATGATATTAAACATAAACAAATATTTGGAATTCGTTATCATATTAATAAAGATGGACATATTTTTCAGTTAATTTGTAAAATAAACTAAATATTTAGGCGTTTAATAAATTTCCTTAGTGAAATCTGTTTACATTTTGAATGTAAACATATACACACGGTAAAATAAGCAATGTTCAGATGAAATATTTACTTTGTGTTGCAAGTCAAAATAGTGTACACGAAGATCGCACAATTACCAAGCAAGTGACTTATCAAAACTGCATCACCATTACCGATGCTCCCCACAAATATACCTACATTTCCAAAACTGTATTTCATTTTTGTTGATCAGTGTGACCATGCGTCCTTCTACTTTCAATAAAAATGCGCTTATGAATGGCGAGCACAGGTGGCGAACAAGTCTAGTTTTCTGCTATATCATCCGGGTACTCACTGGGAAAATACAGTAATGCACAGGTAACAATTACTTCCGCGGAATTGCTTTAGATCAGTGCTCTTTTGTACGTTGAAATACTATATATTGTGAATGCCAAAATGATGTATCAAGGATCAAGTAGAAGATACATTGACCGTAGCGCTGGGAGTTTATTCAACAGACCCGTGAAAATAACACTGCTGTATCTTATTATTTATTTTAGATGACGCAGTCAAAGCTCATTTCTCCTGGCGGCCATTATCAAACGGCAAGCTAAAACACAACCCCGCGCTTACGTCTACAGGTCTCTTCCTGTAGTACGGTAATTAGTATTCTCTCCCTCAAGTGTATCCTCAATGATACAACCCACCCTCATTAATTACATGCTGCTCTTTTCCAGCCTCACGGCTATGGAGCTCAGATAAAGAGTCCAAGTCATCATAAAGTAATTAGGGTCCAATAAAAACAATGCGCCGCCAAACCTCATACATGTGATCACTGAAAGTCGTACTACAGATGGTTAATGTCAAATCACAATAAAAGCATTTCAATTGCAATAACATGTTCCAGGACCATGTATTCTCTTAACACCATCGGATTTAGAAGCAATGGTCGTATAAAAAAAAACAGATCTATTTAATCACAACAGTATTCATGTTATTCCCACAAAATCACATAAAGAAAGGAGACATTAGGAAATACATGTCTATTATCATTTTTCGTCAGGATAACAAAATTTTCTCTCCTTGTTACCACCTCCAGGTTCAGCTTAACACGGGTCCTCCTTTGGTCAAAAGTTTGTTCCCCCTCTAATGAGTGTGTCACGCGTTGCACACGAGTGGCGGACGGAGTGCACACCCGTGTGCAACGCGTTGCACACGGGTATCACACGCGTGACCAACCCGATGCACACTGGTTGCGTAACGCGTTGCCCATGCGTGTAAGGGGAATAAACTTCTAGGCAGTAGTGTACATAGGAAAATTGTAAATTTTACACTAAATCGTACCTTCATAATATTTATCCTATATCACACTATGCTTTTCTCATTCTTTTTTTCGTTCATAAGTGGAAACGGGCCTAAACAAAAGTTTCCAGTGTCTAAAAAACAATTCACCTGAACACACTTAGCATCATTATGGCCTCCCTGCAATGCGGGTCATGCATGCTTTTCATGCCAATCGACCTACACCCATTGAACACATGATTTTCCCAGCCAACTCATTCTCTTTCTGGAGCTAATAGGCAAAAGGAATTGTGATGCAGGGGAGTGAGTTAGGATAAGTATGATAAATATACAATATAACGTAAAATTAGTAATGTTTAAACTTATCCTATCTCACACTATGCATTTATCCCCAGGTTGGAAGGTTGGGCACAACTCTCTAGTCTATACAGAAAACAACCATAGGTTATACAAGAGGAAGCTGGAGCTAATCAGTGATACAAAACCATAAAAAGTAACACTGTCTAGTGTCATAAGACAAAGCTCGTGGATAGGGATGAAACACTCCCAAAGTGTGTTGTGACCCTGATACGTGAACAGAGGAAAAACACATGAAGCGGGGCACAATATGTGTAACGTGAGTGAGCCTAATTGTAAAGCCAGATAATACAATGTATGACTTATAATCGATTCGGAAATGGTATTTGGCCAATGGACTTTACAAGACTGGGATATCACTATCTCACATGAATGATAGCACAAACCAGCTTGGCATCGTAATGCTTCCCAGTCACGCTTCAGGAGTGAATTGACAGCTTTAGACGAGAAGTGGAACGATTGACAAAATCCACAAAAGAATCATTGACCCTATACCCAACAACACATGCCCCCAAAGCAGAGGTGTGTGGAATAGAGGATATAGACACCGGGATCCGTCCGCATGCATATACATCCTCCGATTGTATACTCAGTCTGGGAAAAAACCTGAAAAATTACAATAAACTCAAAGAATCGTGCCAAGGATACAAGATTAACATCAAAGGCAGGATAGTAAATATGTGATCAGGTTGTCCAGGAAGTTAATATTTGGCGATGAAATCCCATCATAAGCCAAGAAAAAGTTTCCCATGCAAAGTATGTTCGAAACGAACTCAGTTGACATCTAATGCATGCATCTCACTCACTCGTCGTAAGAACCAGAAGAAAGACAGTTTTAAGCATGATTCGTTCAAACTCCTTCTCGGCAAGTGGTTCATTATTAGCCAAAGTTGATGAAAAAGTATGATGTTAAGATTCCAGGTCAGTGGTCGGAACCGAGATGACTGGTGCTCAAACTACTAAGAGCGAATTAATGATTGCAGTTCAGCAACCATATAGACCTTTGCGGCCATTGTAGTAGTGGCGATGAAATTGATCGCAGCAAGATACATAGTAAAGGTAGAACCCATAGCTTACGTGATCACCAGAGATGATGAAGGTATTCAGCAATATGATGGGGAGAAGCAATAGGGGGTGTAAAAATATCACGCTTAACAGTTGGCTTCAAAAGCCTTCCACTTATGGTTGCATAGTGACTTCGTTGACGATCTATGATCTATGAGCCTCTATGAGAAATGGACCTGGCTACCCTTCTAGAGAAACCCTTGGTTACAAGGGATTTCTGTAAATGCACAGAGACTGAGGATTTCAGGTGACGGATAGTGCAGCTGAGAGTGAGGTTGAAGAAGGAAATCGTCCCTTAGAGGCAGGTGATGAAATCTTCTGTCTGCTGAATTGCATAACGTGATGAACCAACTCTGTGTTGGCCAATATGGAGCGACCAAAAGCAGTGTGAGGTGACTGGTGAACATTATCTTCTGCAGGACCTATGAGGTAGAACACTGGTTGGCGGAAAGGGATAATCATGTAGGCCCTCCCACGAGATTGCTAACACGCTGTGGTCTCAAGCCTAAGGATCAGGGATGGGAGATACGAACTGGAATAGCTGAATGTTGACACAGGTTGGGAAAAGATCGAGGCCGGGGGCACGGAAATAACTGGCAAATACACTGGAAGATCATTGTATGTAGGCACCATTCCGTTGACATGGTTTGTTGGGTGGAGACAGGGAGTCAGCTATGACATTGGAGACGCCTGGGATGTGTCTCACCTAATCTTGAATATTGAGTGAGTCGATCAGTTTAAAAAACTCCAGTGTTAGACGCAGTAGTGACATCGACTTGGTGGAGCCAATTTTGTTTATGCACCAAACCATGGATAGGTTGTCCGACTGGAGCAGTGTTCCCGCTAGCTTTAAAAACTAGCAGTCCCTTGGACTGGCAACTCATAAATTTACCAGTCCCCCTCAATTTGTACCAGTCCCAACTTTAAACAAATGAAGAAAAACGTAAGAATATTACCTGGTTTTAATTCCTTCAAAACTTTTGTTTGTTCTATGCAACGCACAATTTTCTCTTTTTTTTATGGAATATTCCTCTTGCTCGTGCATAGTTCATTTCGTCATCAACAGCATGCATATTCAGGATCATTACGACTGGCTGTGTGGATTCTGTTTTGAACGCTGAACCCGCGCTCTGCAGGTACGCTGCTCGCCGGAATGGTGATCGCAATGGTAGCAAGTTGTGCAAAATCGGGGAATATGTCAGCATATTCGTTTATCAGGACCTGGCATGTGTTCGCAAACGTAACAGTGCCCAGGCCAGCTGCAGCTCGCTTGAATTGCTGGAAGTCTCTCTTGCAACGATCTCGATTGAGTACCGGTAGGTGTGCTGTGACGTCATTATCGTCTGGACCAATACCGTGCGCGGTGAGGTCTTGAGGTGCCTGTGGGTATCTTAAGGGATTCAGAACGATGTCCAGTGTCCGCAAGACACTAAGACTTTCAGCAGGAAAACGATTGCGTAATGAATGAATCAAATCTTCAATAAAACCAACTCGTTTGGCTTGAAAGGAGATGACAGACCTCGGATCTGCGCACGTCAACTTGACACCACGAAACTCGCCATCGACTACATTCTCATTCAAATGTTTTACGTATTTTCCAGTTTCATTCAAGAAAGTTTGTAGGCATCCAATGGTTGACTCCACCATAGGCTGTATCATAGCTAGGTTCAAGTTGTCCTTTCGAAAGACGGTGACAAGTTTTTCCATGTATGGCAGAACATCAGACAACATGTATGTTGTCACAACAAATGAAAACGTTTTCAATTTTTTTGCGAGATTCACCCCCACTGTGTTGTTACGCTGGGCTGCTTCTTCCTCAATTTCAATGACTATAGGTGACCAATTTAATCTTGTAGAAGTAACAGCTCGAATCAGGGACAACCACCTTACGGTACAGGGCTGTTTGACACTGGAGAATTCTGTGTCATCCAAAACTTTAGAAAGTTCTTTTAATCTGTCATACCGTGTCGCAGAATACTGGTACAGTTTATACACGTCATTGATTGTTGTACGGTAATCTGATATGCACTTTGATAGTTTAGCTGCATCCTGTGACGCCAGGGCAACATGATGTGCAATGCAGTGTACGTGCACTAAGCACGGACAATCACTTGTTTTAAGTCTCACACCAACACCACTCCTGATGCCAGTCATGACGCTCGCCCCGTCCGATCCCAAACCAATTATTTTGTTCATTGGCATACCCCATTCCTCCATCAACTCTCTGATCTTTGCAGTTATTATTTCTGCCGTTCCCCCATGAACGGTATAGTTTCCAAGAAATATTGTCTCTGCTTTGCCGCCATTTACCATACCACGAAAATGATCAGGTTTTTTTCAACAGTAATGTTGACAGTTTCAGTTTCGGTTTTGTTGATTCGGTAATTGCGCTTTCCATTTCTTCCACGCTGTCCCCATGGGTGTATACAACCCCTGATAATGACAAACAGCCATTTCTTTTCTGCAGTTCAATAAGACTTGAAAATTTGTCTGCGGCAATATTCTCTTTTGCCATATATAACACCGTTCTCATCATCACAGTTAGGTTGTCATCCGTTTTTTCTTTAGCTACGTACATGTGGCCAGCCATGACTTTTTTATTTGACATAATAAAGTGACTGTTACTGTCTCTGTGCTCTTTTATAGCCGACTTTTGCATCCCTTGGTGAACCCATTCAGCTTACCTGCTACCTCACATATACGACAAAACATCGTCTCTGTTTCGGACTCGTGGCGTAACCATTTAAATTCATTCAACCAGTCATCGTGAAATTTCCTGATTGTTGTCGTTTTACCTTTTGTAGCAGTTTTGGGCTTTTTAATCCCGCCGTCACAATCAGTACTATCACTGGATGACTTTTCTAATTCATCATTTGTACGTTTGCGGGTATTTTCGGGGTTGCCACTGAAAAAAAATAAAAGCTTCGTCTGCTTTGATGACGCCGTGTTACATAATCTCGGGTCACGTGGTTTGAAATGACATTTCACTTTGGTTCGAGACTAAGTCGCTAGGAATAGATATTTAACCTCCAAGCAAAGCATAATGTTATTTCCATGTGCTAAAAATAGACAACAGGGAAACCCTGCTGATAACAGACAAGCTGGCTTTGTTCGAAAAATATACTTTATTCAATATCGCCGATCTTTTGTTCAACAACAAAGATTTATAAGGTACTTTTTGCCGGTCCACTGGGACTGGCAGGCATATGAATTACCGGTCCTAGCATAATTTTACCGGTAAAAACCCAGTAATTACCAGTAAACGGGAACACTGTGGAGGCACGAAGAAGTGTTGCCCAATGCGACACTGCCAATATCACTGCTTTGAACTCAAGTTGTTGATGTGAAGATGGCTGTCTTAGAGAGACCATAGCCCTGCCACTTGTTTTTCCTGAGAATCGGCTCTCCAACCCATAGTTGAGGCTTCAACATAGAGTCACAATACACTTCGCAGGCGTTCAACAGAACCAGCCACCTTTTAGAGATGTGGTCGTAAATGGTTCGGCATGGAGATTAGATCCTCAAAATCATCATTCTGGAGATAGGGCTTGAGAAAGCACTGAATTGGTCACAGGTGAAGTTGTCCTCTCCTGGTGAGAGCCTGTGCTACGTCAGGCTAAATCTGTAGCCACTGATGCAGAGAGAGTGCCAGTGGAACAAGGTGTTGAATTTTCATCCAAAGATCATTGGGCACAAACATTTTGCCTAGGCCCGTGTCAAATATGGCTCCGATAAACTGTATAAATGTTCAGCTGAAGTCATTTCAATTTTTTTGACATTGCATGAAGTTGAGATGTAGGAGAAGAAGTGTGTCCTGTAGATTTAGACTGATCACAAAGAATCGTACACAGTAACGTGATAGACATCATCTAGAAGTGTGGAGGTGTCTCTAGGAATAACTTGTTGAAAATTTTCATGTTAAAAATGAGCTGGACGTGAAGGCTGTCTTTCTTTGGGTCTAGGTATATCGGACAGTAGAAACCTTGTGTCATCGTAGCTGTGTCCAGACACTCTATGGCGTTCTTTGCCTGTAACTAACCCATAGCATCTGTGAGAACCGGAAGATGCCTGTCTGGATGAAGCGTCACAATGAAGGGAAGATGATATCCATTTGTAGAGGATGTAGTACAAACGGATAGTCGAGGATGGCCCAATTCTTTGCGAATAGAACCAATCTTCTGCCAACTGGTCATGGGATCACAGGATTGAGTGGAAGCAGAAGTCTGACAGAGTAGGAATGACAGCTGGTTGTTTACAATCCTTCAGTTGCTCTTGAAGCGGGTATCGTTGTAAGTGGAGCAAATCCACTGTCACTTGGAGAGAAGAGTCATGCTCAACTTCCTGTGCGATGTCCTGGGTGAGCCCAGCAAAAGGGAAGGAGTTGACCATGGCAGATGATAAAGGTGATCTTTAAGGTGATCATCACATTAGCAGTGTTGAAGGATAGTAATTGACCCCACGTGATGGGCAAGAAGATACAAAATGGCCATTTTGGGAGAAGAAGCTTGATCCATGATTGAGGTAAGATCTTCAGTCACCGAGTGAATAGTGGAGACAAGAGGTAGTTTTCTATGAATAGTAGTGTCCAGGTGCACTAGCTCTCTATTGTCCACAGAAGAGCAAGAGAACTGACGTTTAAGAGCCAAGGTAGCTATGTCATCGTCCAGCTAAGGAGCCAAAGTCGCAAGGCTATGACTACCAGCATCAGTCAACAAAAAGCGAGGAGACTGTAAACAATTGCGTAGCCGGTGAAAGGAACCAAAAGCTTTATCCAGATTAATTATGTTAATAGCCATATCCATTAAAACCAGCCTGGGAGGAGGCGTAATATTTGGTGAAGTTGAAGAGGGGACAACAAAGATGATATGGTATCTTCGGCCTTAGTACTCTTCGGAAGCGGGAGTGTATCCGCAATCCAAATCAAACCATCTGTCATATGTAAAGATTCAAATCATGCTTTACCATTATCCATGCTTCATTGACCTGCCTTGATCTTCTCAAGTTTTCTGGTAAACAAATAGTTTTCAGGCTATGACATTGGCAATGACTTTGACATAATTGTGCAATGTCTCATAAAAATTCCCTCTGTCTATGACGTAGAGATACATGATCATGATGATATGTAAAGTATTGTAAGTAAAATCAAATTCTGACAAAACACCGAAATGGTGTGTAAATGTGTAAATGGGGCTATTTTATCATCTTTAAACATGACATTGCAGATGAAACACAGTGTCCAAACTTTAAACATGACATTGTAGATGAAACACAGTGTCCAAACTTTAAACATGACATTGCAGATGAAACACAGTGTCCAAACTTTAAACATGACATTGTAGATGAAACACAGTGTCCAAACTTTAAACATGACATTGTAGATGAAACACAGTGTCCAAACTTTAAACATGACATTGTAGATGAAACACAGTGTCCAAACTTTAAACATGACATTGTAGATGAAACACAGTGTCCAAACTTTAAACATGACATTGTAGATGAAACACAGTGTCCAAACTTTAAACATGACATTGTAGATGAAATACAGTGTCCAAACTTTAAAAATGACTATGCAAATGAAACATAGTGTTCAAACTTTAATTCCAATAGTAACAATAGTAACTTTCCAGAAATATGTCACGAGCCACAGCACATTTATCTGACAATCAGTCGGTGATTTGCCATTGACCAGTAGGTATAAAAAAATGTCCAGTAGGTTGCAGTAATTAACCTTACACCCCTATTTTCATGCCTGTGACCAGGTCCACATGCAACACCAGACGTACATAAATTTCAGTGCCGCCGCTAAATTACTGGACATTTGCCATATCGAACAATACCCTCTTTGTGTCATTATGATATGTAGGCTTGGAACAAAATCATCATGCAACACCTTGTATATCTACAAAATACCGCAAAGTTTTGTTTTCAGTAAATTTAGTTTACAATTCATGAGATATGACATTAGAGGATCCAGATAAACCAATGAAATCATCAACCTTGCCAGTGAATGAGGTCATCGGCTGCCATATTCAAATTTTGAGGTACAACCCATATTTTAAATGGAAGATGTTTTAACACAAGAAATAACATTAGAGATGAATGTAGAACACTTTCCATTTTGGCACTTTTAAAGTTTATTGCATTTAATAGAGAAAATGTGTTTAGAAAGTTTTTAGTGCTCCTACGCTTGTCGCAATTTTGAAAATACACCACGGGTTACCTCCCTTGCCTTATGATTAAAAGATGTAGGGTGATTTGAGTGTGATAATAACATACCTTGTAATTTGAAGGCATCACTGAAACCTCAAGGCAAAGGTGCCAATAAAGAATTATGTCCCTTTAAGGAAGTGTTACTGTTCTTTTCGCCAATGTCAAACAAACCTCTAAACACCCAGTAATCTGGGTGCAGCATAGAAATTTGCGTATGCCTTGAAATCTGGTGTTGTGTCCGGACATGGAGATCACAAAGAAATATATGAAAGTTCCAAAGACTCACAAATAAACAAACCCAGATAAATCAATTATAACTAAGGTAATTTTCTACTTGATGTACAGTAGCTTACCCGCACTAAGTTATCCACTGCCACCTTCACAGCTCGTACAGGATGGGCCAGGTCAGGCATGGCATTTCCATCTTCAGCCTCTTCATGGAGGATGACCAGTCTTGAAACCTGGATGGATGAGCAAATATAGTCGGTGGACAAGACTAAAACATCAACATGATGAACTAATACATCTAACAGTCCTCAGGAGAAATGAGTGTAACATCGCATTCAAGATTATTTCACTTAAATAGCTAAGTACATGCCAGTTTATAGTACTAGTAAACTAAGATATCATGACGCAGTTGAACATGGATACCCTACTAGGCACAGTATATTGACTCTGAGCCGATAAGTCTTTGTCTCCTTAATGCCAAAAGCGAGGCAGGGTAACAAGTTCCATCTTTCAACATCTATTGGTATGACACTGTGTCCTCCTGGATCAGAATATTTGGTAGGCAAAACTTTGCATGGACCATCATCCCAACATCTTTCCTGCTTGAAAATAACATTTAGTTCTAAGTCATTTGGGGTTCTTTTGTAACAAGAAGTAGTAGAAGCAGAAACCTGTTGTCTGTTGTCATTACTCCGCAATGTATGCAGAAAGCACCATGAAACATGATGGCATGCCAGTTTTCAATGTGGTCTAACAAAGGAAAAGCTTGTGCATATGTGGCGCATATCTTGGAAATACTAACATGTACCTAACTAAGTTCCCTTGGCAGGCAAATTGGGAGTAAATTGTTATTTGGTTCAAAATAGGGATTTTGTTATAAATTCTTATTTACAGAGGTATTCTAACATTACATTGCAACATTGCATTCAATACAAGAATATACATTACTCCTGACGTAATGGAGGTTGTATTCTTTGGAGTATTAACAATGAATCCATTGATAATTCTTACGAATACAAAACCATCAAATTTGGGTCTCTTCCAAATAGTCAGTATTTTGGGGTTACTTATCATGCTTATTGCAGTAAACCATTATTCCAGATATTTTGACTAACAAGTATTTGTCACAGAGTGACGAAATATCCCCCGCCTGTACACCATAGTACCAAATATGAAGACAATCCAGCGATTAGTTCTTGAGATATTGTGGCAACACCGTTTTCCAACTCCAAAAACGGATTTGCCTGCTGTGACCTTGAAAATGGGGTCAAGGTCACCAAATCTGACAGGTGTATGCGGTGTCTGTATATACACCATAGTTCCAAATATGAAGACAATCCAGCGATTAGTTCTTGAGATATCGCGGCAACACCGTTTTCTAACTCCAAAAGCAGATTTGCCTGCTGTGACCTTGACAATGGGGTCAAGGTCACCAAAACCGACTGGTGTCTGCGGTGTCTGTATATACACCATAGTTCCAAATATGAAGACAATCCAGTGTTTAGTTCTTGAGATATCGCGGCAACACCGTTTTCCAACTCCAAAAGCAGATTTGCCTGCTGTGACCTTTAAAATGGGATCAAGGTCACCAAAACCGACTGGTGTCTGCGGAGTCTGTATATACACCATAGTTCCAAATATGAAGACAATCCAGTGTTTAGTTCTTGAGATATCACGGCAACACCGTTTTCCAACTCCAAAAGCAGATTTGTCTGCTGTGACCTTGAAAATGGGATCAAGGTCACCAAAACCGACTGGTGTCTGCGGAGTCTGTATATACACCATAGTTCCAAATATGAAGACAATCCAGTGTTTAGTTCTTGAGATATCGCGGCAACACCGTTTTCCAACTCTAAAAGCAGATTTGTCTGCTGTGACCTTGAAAATGGGATCAAGGTCACCAAAACCGACTGGTGTCTGCGGAGTCTGTATATACACCATAGTTCCAAATATGAAGACAATCCAGTGTTTAGTTCTTGAGATATCGCGGCAACAAACAGGTGGGACGTACGGACGGACGGACGGACGGACGGACGTACGGACGGTCGTGAATACTATATCCCCCGCTTCGCGCTTTCGCGCGGCGGGGGATAATAATCATGATATTGCAGGTGCATGTGATTGACATCACCTCAAAGGGTCCGATTCTGGAATAATGCCAAGAACAAAATATGTTTGTGTCCAATTCCCCCAAATATATACATAGCCACCTCTGCTCACATAATTTTCAAGACCTGACTCCTCTGACGTCACTTCAAGGTCTGGTGGCGTCACTTCCAGTGACATCATTCCTGTGATCTCTGATCTGATCAGATGCTGTTAACTTATGAATTGTCTTACACTTAGTAAACAATAAAGTACAATAGTACTAGCATTTCAAAGCTGTTGCTAAGGTAGTACTGCATAACATGTGCGAAAATACAGTTATAACTATATGGTTTCAAATAATAAACACTGTCACACAGTATTGTTGTTACTAAAGATATGATTTCTCAGTGTGCTTTTCTGGCTCCGGGAACATAATTTCATTTAGTGCTTCTCATTTAATGGGTTTATTGAAACCATAATGCACCGCTTTGTTTACCTCCATTACATCATTTCCTCTTCCAATCTCCCGCCACTTATGTCATAATTCTACTTCCTATGACGTCATTAAACCTTCTTTCCTGTCATCAGCACTGTCCTTTAAATTAGATTACCGTTACTGTCAAACAATTTCTCTACCAGTTTTTGTACAGCGATCCTCTACTTTTTGTCTCCCACCCTGAAGGAATTTCAACACTGTCAATAATAAACAATAAAGTACAATAGTACTAGCATTTCAAAGCTGTTGCCTAAGGTAGTACTGCATTTTGGGTTTACTTTCTTTATAAATTCAGCATGTTCAGTAGACTGTTAACTATCCATGGCATTATCTACTAATCACTGATCCTTTGGGTAAACTCTGGCACTGTTGTGTATTAGAAGTTTTTGTATTTGGAAGTGTGAGTGAGTTGATTTTAATGACACTTTTGAACAGTATTCAAGGTATATCACAGCACGTCAGTTTCATGTTGGGACAAAGCCTGAAGTGATGCCAGTCCAAGACATTTACCACTTTCATGAAACCTTCGAGCATGGTGCTGACAAGTCTACAAATCAAATCAGGGATATAAATCCATGATTATAGGAATCTGATGTGCCCAAGGGACGAAACTCTGCACAGAGTCATGTCAATGAGGCATAGAAATGTATTTCTTTTTAAGTGTGCCACAGAGCACTCACTCTTAATGGTGTTTAGGTGTGCCCTTTGGAATTGAAAAGTGTTCCAACTAGAAGAATATTTTTGATCCACCATCAAACTCATTAATGTCATTTCACCCAGGAAAGATTAGAATCAGATGTAAATATAAGGCTTAAGAAAATAAAAGAATTGGTTCTCAGGCAATGGTTTTTAAAATGTAGTGCGAACGGGTAGTCTCTCTCTTTTTTTTGGTTGTTCAAACTAGTATGTAACCAAATAAACAATTGTGTACAATCAACCTGGGAATGGGCCTTCATACATAAATGTTCTTCTTGATGAGTAAAATACTGGAATACAGATTTTTGACTACAGTTGGACTTGGAATATTTAAGGATTTTTAAAAAATAATTTAATGGAAATAAAAACAAAAGTGCGGCGAACTTTGTGATGACGTGGGCGGTGCCTGAGAACCAATACTATTACTTTTTTTAGCCTAAATGTGTGCCCCCTTCCTTTCCACTGTGATTCATAATACCCTTCATCATTTCTGAATACCTATGGGTTTTCTTGTGAATCAAACTGTGCATTAAGCGTGTTCACATGTTCAAAAGCTTTTACATGTTTGTCACATAATATGTGCGAAAATACAGTTATAACTATATGGTTTCAAATAATAAACACTGTCACACAGTATTGTTGTTACTAAAGATATGATTTCTCAGTGTGCTTTTCTGGCTCCGGGGACATAATTTCATTTAGTGCTTCTCATTTAATGGGTTTATTGAAACCATAATGCACCGCTTTGTTAACCTTCGTTACATCATTTCCTCTTCCAATCTCCCGCCACTTATGTCATAATTCTACTTCCTATGATGTCATCAAACCTTCTTTCCTGTCATCAGCACTGTCCTTTAAATTAGAATACCGTTACTGTCAAACAATTTCTCTACCAGTTTTTGTACAGCGATTCTCTACTTTTTGTCTCTCACCCTGAAGGAATTTCAACACTGTCAATAATAAACTATGAAGTGTAGTCTCCCATACGGAGAGCTGTATAGCAATACCTATTGCAATACATATTGGGGCTCAGATGATATATATTTAGACTGCAAGATGGGTAGTATGGATAAACAAGACTACCTATTATGTCATCAAAATGGAATTTTAATGTTTTATTTTAATTCTTCTGTGACTGTATTGGAAAATATCAATACTCAAGGGTTGTATTGCGATAAGTGTATTGTTCTCGGACGTATTGCAATATACCGAAACCCCAGTTATATTGTACATCCCTAATTTTCTATGCTTGTCTGTAGTCCATGTCTAAAACGTAAAGTATCTTGTGACCATAACTCACATTAGTAGTACATCTTTTACTTGCGACAAAGACAGTTATAATAAATATCCTTTTACTATAAATGATATTGTTTACAGTCTCATGTGACATTTCAAGCCTTGAAAAATGTGTCGTTCTATTCTGGATTTGAACCCTATTAAGTATTGTATACCTTGAAGGATGCACACACAATTTCATTTAGTGTGTGTGACATCATGATTACACTGACAGCCATGCAACAACCAGCTGTATCACAGAATAAAACACTACCCATAATAGGAGAGGTGACATGAGCATATGTATGCTCAAATTGCCCTACGGTAACATCTTTTGTAGTTTGATTACGACAAAGAGATTAAAATATTATCATCATTAGATAGAAAAGGCTAAGAACTACCTGCATGAGTTAGTCAGTCACAGTGACAGAGCACCAAAATAAATTTACATTAAGTACACTACATCAATATGGCCGACATGATTAACGGAACGGAAAGCTTTCCAAAGTTGTTAATGAACCTGTGGCAATTACAAGCATCAGTCATCATTGATCAATTGGACGATCATTTAAGGGTAATCATAAAGATGTCAAATAGATGCTGAGGTAAATTCATTGAATGCTGTCAACCAACAGTTTCTGTGAGCATTTCTTCATATTGTTTGCCAGGATGCGTCATAGCGAGGATATTCGTGCAAGGGCATGCAGTCAAATTCTCTCACTTTTCCCGATGTATGCTAAATCACTGAGTCCAAGAATAGCGTCCATATAATCAGAAACAATGCTTCTGGATTTATTCATGCAAGGGAATTCCCAGGGGTTTCACCAGGAATGTGGAAGTAGTCTGTCAGTGTCTAGATCTTTTATGTCATTTCAAGAATACTGTCTCATGAAAATGTATTCATGAATGTAAAAATGTGTCGTTCATACGCCTTTGACAGTTTTGCGACCATGTGACAGGCCACTAGGTGGTTCCAATTGAAAAGCAGGTACTTTCTGTACACTCCATATCAAAAGATTATATCTTGATGTGCCTCATTAGTTGGAGGAGGACCAGACTTTGCAGGTGTATATAAAGATGTTAAATCCCCCAAATGCTTAAAACAACCACTGGGCCTACTGCAGTAGCTGAAAAGTTCAGAAAAAGAAATTAATAGATCTACATTAGGCTAAATTGATTCCATCTAAATTTACATATGTCAAAAACATGAATGCACGGTACTTTGTGTATTCTTCCTAAATCTATTTATCAACAGAGTAAAACTAGAACATACAGTTGGTGGTGTACAACATGACAAAGGAGTGACAAAATATGATGCATTTGGACCATCCCGTATTCATCATCAGCCGGTACTGGTCCTACTACACTACAAGGATGGAATAAACGTAACTTCTCTTAGTGTGATTCCCAAATCCCCTCTTTCTTACCTGTTGTGCAACCGGTTCCAAGATGCTCTCTATTGTCTTCGTATGGAAGACAGGCATATTTGTTGTAATCAATTAGGTCAATTAAATAAACACTGGAACTAACGAACTCTTCGAACAGACTCAACTTTGGTGTTTATTACTGTTATATATATATATCCCACTGCTGATAAGATTCCCCACACGACTATTTAAAATCTGTTTGTCTTTTCAATAACAGCATCCTCTAAGAGATTAAACATGGGTTCAGGGCTGTTAAACGGCGTGCTTGTTTATGTCACACTGTGAACAAATGAATCACCTTATCTTGAAACGACACCAAACTTATGTCCGCATCAAGAATGAACTCCAAAATCTTGGTAGTATATATATATATATGTTTCTTATTTCCACTTATCATCGTGTCACAGATGATTTTGGAAATTACATTACAAACTGAAACATGTGATTCGAAGGGGAATATTTTAGTTCCGGAGATATAACAAAACCACCAATTGTAGTTACATTTAAATCGATGTTTGAGTTTTTGTTTATAAATATTCATTATCAGGAAATTACCAAGATTCATATTACGTACACAGATCTCACACAATAAACTAAAAGAGAAAATAAAATACACTTACAAATTATTGCTGATGGAATGTGTGTGTGCCTGTGTGTATATATGTACCTATAAAGGGTCCTTATAGCAGAGATTTACTAGGGATATGGAAAGGGTCTTGTCGCATCTTTTACATTGATAATAAGTACTACTGCAAGTAGTACATTAGCTCAGTAAGTGGTTGGATATGGGCATGAGCCGGACGAGAAGAAGTTTATGAAATATAAATAACTTTTACTGTACATTCACGTTGCCCTTTCAGTTGAATAAGTAAGCGTAAAGGAAATCATCACGTTTCTTATTATTACATAACAGTGAAAAACAACACAAGTGAAATGTCAAACTGTTCCTATGGCCAAATAAGGAAACAGTTTTCGTGCTCGTGCGTTTTCCTGATGAGTAAATTGCAAAGGGGACCATTGTCATCATATCAGAAATGCTCATGCTCATGCTCAGTGGAATTTGTAACTTTGTTCGTGATTTATAAAATAAAATGATGACAGAATATGCAGTTTCAGAGCAGCGTTTCTAAAACACACGGTTGTCCGGTATAGCTATTTATAGTAACATTGGGAGTTCCTTCGAGCGAGAATGTTACCGACTGTATCAGACGAAAACGGCATCACTTCAAAACAGCACAACATAGCTTGTCAAAAACGTGGGCACAACAATAGATGGGTGATTTTACAACTAGAGACACAAACCAGGCTGAAACGTGTCAAATTCTAAAACTCTTTCATTATTTTGTCTGCTTAGGGAATTGACAGAGTCAAGTTTTGGGAGCGGGTCAAAACGGCCTCATGTCAGAACGTCCTCAAAAGGTAACTGTTCAGAGCAGCTAGAAGGGACCAACTGAACAACAAACACCCTTATCATACGAATGGTGACAGCGATAATGACGAGCAAGGCGACATTGTTTCTATGTTTAGAGACATTAAATACAGTCTTTAAACTCAAAGTTTCAGAGTTTCAGGGAATTCCGAGTACATGAACGAACAAATTCGTTAGACAGAAGAAAAATACAACGTAAGACTAAACTTGAGAGGCTTGAAGTAAAGTTTGACAGATACGATGCTCAGAGTAGTAGCTAGGAACAACATCATAATCCATGGTCTTGAGGATGTGGTTGGCGAGTCGTGGGACGACACAGAGAAGTTAGCCCGTGACTTCATGAGTGAGAAGCTTGGGGTGAAAGACGAAGATAAGTATTCAGTTGAGCGAGCACATCGCTTGAATACTAAATCAAAAGTAAAACCAGTCATCGTTAAGTTTACCTTTTTTAAAGAAATACGTTGTGTTTTGTATGCAGCCAAAATCAAACTCCGAGATGATAAATCGTTTAGAGTTGTAAATGATCTCACTGAGAGGGTAAAAAATGTTCGATGAGAGCTGATACCGTTCATAGTTCAAGCCCGAAATGATGGCAAAAGGGCATATGACCAATGGGCAAGAAAGAGACCCATAGTGGACACTGAATTTCGCTTTGATAGTTGCTTCATAGATATATCAACATGCCTACATATATGTTCATGGAATGTTCAAGGACTGTTAAAAAAAAAATGATAATAAGTTTTAAAGTTTTTAAAGTGCCTAATTGAAACTGTTTTACGACGTTGATAAAATCCGTTATCTGTTTAATGCTTATATCTGTTTCCCCGTCCCAGCAAAACGTATCAGTACAGTTGGTAGATTTTCTGGTGGCGTACGTAGCACTGTACATAAGAAAGAAATATGATCACTTCTCCAAGAGAATTCACCCAGAATGGGAAAAATGTGTGTCCGTAAGCTTTTTGGTCTGTAGAGAAACCGTTATTTTAGGAGGAATACATATACTGCCAGAAAATTCCCTATTGTATGGAAATCCTAAAGTTAATGGTATTGACAATCTTGATGATAAAATAGCCCGAACATGAAAGTCCTGTATTTGGAGATTTGAACGCTCGAGTTGCACTGCAGGATGATTTTATTATTGACAGTGAAGACGATGTAGATTTGCTGAACCTGGGTGAAATGTATAGCTCTTATTTATTTTGTATGCCTAGAACTTCTAAAGATGAAAAAGTAAATAAGTTTGGTTTATCACATCTGCAATCTTTGGGGTATCCATACAATTAATCAAAGAAAGCCTGGAGACAGTGAGGGATGTTTTACGTTTATCGACTAGAATTGAATGAACTTGATAGACCATTTTATTGCATCAACTACATGTACTATATTTGCTCATATTACCAACATGTTTGTGTATAGTCGTACAGAGAGTGATCACTTACTCATATCATGTCATTTTAGTTATTGTCCAAATCAAATAACTCAGTATCCCAAAGATAACGTACATATAACGTGTATCCCAAGATATATTTGGGAAGAAGGTGGAAAGCAACAATTTAATTCCCATTTTTCTTTGGATAAAGCATAATCAATTATTCAAAAATACTCTTAGAAAATTAGTAAATGAGAAAATAAATGAAGCTGCAGATGAATTAACAAATCTATTTTATGTTGCAGGATCTCATTTTGAGAAATTAGGAAAGTACAATCAGATTCATTTCAGGTTCATAATCAACCTCAGAGGTTCGATCATGAAAGTAATGTATTAAAAAAGTTGAAATACAACTGATACACAGGTTGAGTTACAAGCCAAAGTAAATGCACTTAAAGGTAAGCAGAAGCTTGATGTAGAGAAGCAGAAACTTGACATGGCCAAATTAAACCAAAAGATGAAGGAAGAGGAACTTGAACTGAAGACACAGATGGAAATATCCGAGGCCAAGTGTAGAGTTCTTTTGGACTTTAGCTATGATCAGTTTGAATTTTGGAGTGATGCTGAAGAATGACAATCCCAACACTGCTCAGTGACACTAACTTACCTCACATTTCAACAGAAAAAGGACCGGTCTGCTGGAATGACTGCAGGAGAGTAACAAGATAACAAGCAGCCTGGTAAAAAGATGCAAACCTTTCATAAGCTAATGTAAGCTCTGGTGATGCAGGTGTAATATATCCTGTGGTGCAGCAGCTACGTAAACCTCCACCTTACATGATTCAAGTGACAATTCCAGATAAAATATTGTAGATAATTCTGATTCAGTTGATGAGAAGATGAGCTACTTGGAACAATTTACCACTGGGGAAGCTCTGAAATATGTTAAGGGAGCTAGTTACTTGGACGGAAGGAGAGGTTATAGAGCAGCTTGGATGGAGTTGGAAGAAAGGTATAGCAACGAGGAGGTTGTGGCTTCTGCTTTAGTGAAACGTGATCTCAGTTGGCCTCAAATCAAGATAGACAATCCAAGATCTACTGATGAATATGCTATCTTCTTACAGGAGTGTTTGAATGCTGTGAGTACAATTACTGCTGTCAAAATCCTTGAATATCCTGATAATCTGAGGAAGTTAGTCATGAAATTGCCCTGTTTTTATCATGAAAAGTGGAGAAAACTTGTCCTCCATGTTCGAGATTCTGGAAGATTGGTTGATTTTCAGGACCTTGTCAACATTGTCAAGCGTGGGGCTAAGAAAGCAGTAGACCCCATGTTTGGAAGAGATGCCCTGAAAACTGAAGAAAAGAGTAAACCACCACCCCGAAGACCGCCAACTGCATCACTAAAGCCATCATTCAGTACTGATGTGGTAGGAGCTGTAAAACCCCCCAAGGATTCTCTGAAGCCACCTTTAGTTGTGAGAGCCACGGTTCCTGTCAAAGCATAGACTGGACCAGTTCCATGTATGTATTGTGATGATCTGTCCCATTCGGTTGGTCATTGCCAAAAGATTATTTTAAGGCCTCACATTGAGAGACTTTCTTTCCTGCGATCAAAGGGCCTGTGCTTCAGGTGCTTGAATAAAGGACACACCAGCAAGGGTTATTCCCAGAGGGCTGTTTGCTCACATTGTAGTGGAAATCATCAGTCCATTCTTCATGTTGATCGGAACACAGACGTGAAAATCATCAGTGCCTGTGCTGGACTCTCCAACATTCTTGGTACCTATAAGGAGGCCGGTAACTGTGTAACTACTCTTGCTATCATACCTGTTAAAGAGGCCTGTAGAAATGGCATTACAGTTGAGTCCACATGTGCCTTTTTGGATCCAGGGAGCACTGTGTCGTTCTGCTCAGAAACCCTAATCAACCGGCTTGGATGTAGTGGGAGGAAGATGGAAATCATCATTGACACAATGGGACAGCCGCACACATCTGTAGTTCAAGCAGTAAATGGGCTCCAAGTATACGATCTTGAGTTGAAGAATGCTTTATCCTTACCAACCATATACTCTAGGGAGCATATACCAGTATCCATCAAGTACATACCTACGTCCCTGGATGCATCACAGTGGCCTCATCTAGCTGACATCAAAGTGCCAGAAATTGATGCCAAGGTCGAACTTTTCATTGGAGCCAATGTACCAGATGCATATTCTCCAATCGAGATTCGAACTGGTCCTCAAGGTGGTCCACGTGCCTCAAGAACTCAATTGGGTTGGGTTCTATGGAATGTCATGCGAATACAAAGGACAGTAGTTTCCCATCTATGAGAGCAGAGATTGCTTTGATCAAGAATGCAGAAGAAGTGAATGGTCCTGACATGATGGTGAAAGAAAGTATGAACTTTGATTTTCCAGAGAGAAACATTGATGACAAAAAAGAAATGTCACAAGAAGATAAAGAGTTCATCATTGTGGTATCAAAGTCCATTAACAAGCAAGAAGATCACTATGAAATAAAGTTACCATTAAAAATGGATGATTTTGTAATGCCTGACAACTCCAAACACGCACTTCAAAGGCTAAATGTCTGAAGAAGAAGTAAACCAAACACGAGAAATTCCATGAAGATAACAAGGTTTTCATTAAACATATACGAGACAAAGGGTATGCCGAGAAGGTACCGGTCAGTGAAATTCAAGGTACCCCAGGCAAGATGTGGTACTTCCCACATCATAGAGTATATCACCCACGTAAACCTGAGAAGATTAGAGTGGTCTTCGATTGCTCAATCAGCTACAAGGGTGTTTCTCTGAATATTATGTTACTGCAAGGTCCGAACCTCACCAGCCACTTAATTGGAATACTGATGAGATTCTGCCAAGATAGCATTGCTGTGATGGGAGATATACAAGCTATGTATTATAAAGTGAGAGTGCCAAGAGAGGATTGTGACTTTTTGAGATTCTACTGGTGGCCAGATGGTGATTATACACAGGAGCCACAAGAGTATAGAATGCTTGTCCACCTTTTTGGAGCTGTATCATCTTCAAGCTGTGCTACCTTTGCCCTGCAGCAAGCAGCGAAAGATCATCAAATTGAGTATGATCTTCACATCATAGACATGAAAAAGGACCACATTTATGTGGATGATTGTCTTGCTTCTGGTCCGGATGAAACACACTCTATTTGTGTCGTCAAAGAAGTCACAGACTAAAACTTACAAAGTGGATAAGCAATAGCCACACTGTGATGAAAGCAATTCCATCAGAAGAAAGAGTGAAAGACGTGAAACAACTGAACCTTGACTGTGAAAGTCTCCCAAGTGAAAGAGCCTTGGGAGTGTTTTGGTTTGTAGAATCTAACACACTTGGATTCCAAATCCAAAGTAAACCTAAACCAAACACGAAACGAGGTATCCTATCCATATTAGTAGCATATATGACCCTTTGGGCTTCATAGTTCCAAGCCAAGCAGTTAATGCAGTGTCTTTAGATGAAACCATATGGATGGGATCAAGAAATAGATGTTGCTTCACAAAGAAAGTGGCAACAGTGGCAACAGAACTTACCTAGACTTGGGGAAATCCAAGTTCCACGATCTTACAAGCCAAAAGACTTTGGCAAGGTTGTATCATGCCAACTACATCTGTTCTCTGACGCCAGTGATATTGGTTATGGAGTAGTAGCTAATCTCAATCTCTTGAATAAATGTAATGAGATGCATTGCGTCTTGGTTATGGCAACGTCTAGAGTTGCCCCATTAAAGAAAATAACCATACCTAGAATGGAACTAACAGCAGCTGCACTTGCTGTACGACTGTCTGGAGTGATCACTCAAGAGCTTCAGTACCGCTTAAGTGACACCTTATTTTGGACAGACAGTATGTCTGTCTTGAGATACATCACGTTTTCAAACATTTGTGGCCAACCACATTGCTGTAATACGGGAGGCTACGGAGATAGTACGTCTTCAAAACTGTCAGAATCGACACTTCTCAAATGACTTTGAAATCTTTAGAGAAAAGGGTCTTTCACTCTCTGATAAGATAGTAAGAAAGGCCAATGCCTTATACAAAAGCTTGATCCATTTCTTCAAAATGATGTTATCTGAGTTGGCGGATGCTTGAGAAATCCAAAATCAACTATGAATCAAAGCATCCAATAGTATTGCCAAAGAACTGTCAGTTGTCTAATCTTCTAGTGAATGATACTCACAAGGCAGTTGGACATCTTGGAAAGAATGCCATTTTGGCCCATCTGAGAGAGAAATTCTGGATAATCAGAGCCATATCTATTATCAAATCACAGTTTGCTAAATGAGTCATTTGTCGTAGGTATCAAGGGCCAGCTGGTCAACAGAAAATGGTAGATCTTCCAGAGGATCGCCTGAAGTCAGATGCGCCCCCTTCTTCAATGTTGGTATCGACTACTTTGGTCCATTTCAAGTAAAGGGTTGAAGAAGCTATGTAAAACAATATGGTGTACTTTTCACCTGTATGGCTGGCTATTTGGGCTATTCATCTTGAAGTAGCTAGCTCTTTGGATACTGCCTCATGCATAAATGCCATCAGAATGTTTATTGCCAGGCGTGGTCCACAAAAGATTATCCGATCTGACAATGGCACCAGTTGGAAGTAAACGGGAGCTTCGTGGAGCACTCTCCAGGTTCAATCAATGTTAAGTTCAACATTGGTAAATGAAGGGATCGAATGGCGCTTAAACCCTTCATCAGCGTCACACTATGGTGGTGTGTGGGAAAGGATGGTACGCACTTTTTGTAAAATCATGTTTCACTTATGCATGAACAGGTTTTGAAGTTGGATGATGAATCTCTCAACACACTCTTCTGTGAAATCGAAGCCATTTGTCAATGGAAGGCCCCTTACAGATGTATCTTGTAGCCCAAATAATCTAACACCTCTAACACCAAACCATAGTCATTATTTGAGATCAGTGAAGATGATGCCCCTCGGGACATTTTCCAAGGATGACGTGTACTGCTAGCGTCAGTGGAGACGGGTACAATATCTAGCAGCTAGTTTCTGGAAAAGATGAAGTAGAAAATATCTTCCCTTATTGCAGGAAAGACAAAAATGGAACACCCGCAGGAAAAACCTTCAAGTTGAAAATATTGTACTTGTCATGGACAATGCTTGGGCACTTGGTCGTGTTATTGAAGTGTTCAGGGACAGAAGAGATTTAGTGAGAACTGTGAAAGTTAAACCCGCTACTTCTGAACATGACTGATTATCAATAGGAAACCATACCATTCTCAAAAGACCAATGGGATCCTTTCTACTTGAAGATATCAGCACTCGTATCTTCCCAAAGTGGAATCTGTCTGTGGTACTATCCGTATTATTACCAGAAGATCGTTTCTCTTAAGATCTCTCCCAGACTTCATAGCCAAGAATCAATCAACCACAATGGGACCGTTGGGTCATAGATCAGCAGCATCAGGGGGTGAGAACACCCTTGATTATTCTGTCTATTACGTGTAGGATGGATTAGAAGCACCTTAAAAATCAACTATCACCATTTGACCGGAAGTGTCGTCATTACCGGAAATAAGAGAATAACCGGAATTGACGTCAGCACCGGAAATAGCTGAGTAATAGTAAGTTATCTCAAGTAGGATTAGAATCAGTACATAATGGTTTCCAGAAGAGGATTGCTGTCATTTACACAGGGAGTCACTCTGGTATATTCTGGCAGATATGTAATAGAGGTAGAAGTTTCGTAAGAATTATCGAACAATAGTTTATCATTGTTAATAATCCTAATACTACCTCTATTACATACGAACTGCTCCCCCCACGTCCCCAATTCATCTACCTCTAGTTGAAGGTGAGGGACAAAAGTGATATTGCTGCCATTATGACGTCACGGCGTGGGTAGTTACGAGACTACATGGCGGCAACTAATTGTGTGATTGACAGTGAAGAGGACTTCTGTTGAAAAACAAATTAGTGTGATTGAAGCCAAATTACAGGATTTATGGCAGTGATGTAATAGAGGTCGTATTCTCAGAATTATTAACAATGATAAACTATTGTTCGATATTTATTTGAGCATACTGTAGTGCCTCGTTTACTTTCATTTTTTCACTGATTAATTGTAAACATAATGGTTTTTTTATACGGTAGTGACCATACCTGTGACAGAATGGAAACTGTTCCATGGCTATTTTGATTATTTTTATTTATTTCAGAAAGTCTGTCATTACCACCACATTGCATTTGTAATGGAAATTACTTGAAGGTAATGACATTACTCAGTAGTGAGTGAGTTGGGTTTAACGCCGCTTTAACAGTATTCCAGTTATATCGCGGCGTGTCAGCATAATGTGGGAGGAAAGCCCGAAGTGACGCAGGTCTTAGACGTTTACCACTTCGGTGAAACCCACGAGCACGGGTATGGTGCTGACAAACCTAAAAACATAATCGGAGCGAACCGGGATTCGAACCCACAATCATAGGTTTCTGGCGTGCCCAAGGGACGCAACTTTGCACAGCGAATCGCGGCGCCTTTGACGACTGGGGCACCCGTGCCCCCCATTACTCATTAATTTTATGTTGGGGACTTAAAGGCAAATTAGGTCACCCTCCAAAACACTGACTAAGAAACACTGGGTTCAAAGAAAAAACATCACTCTTTGCAAAATTATTCATTTGACACCCAAAATGGGAAATATTTTGAGCGAATATCGTCATAAATAGGGCAAAATTAATTTCATTTTCAACTGCCCTTAACTTGCACAATTGACAAAACCGGAGTGTCTTATCGATTCAATCCCTCCTTCCTGTGTCATGTATAATTCCCAGTTCTCCAATACGTAAAAGGGTAAGCATACGTCGCTTTTCTTTTGATGATACATTTAATAGATACGGTTCAAGTGATACTGATGTGATGACTACAGTTCTAATTTCGATCATCCAGACACTTCAGAATATCATGTTTGTGCATGACAGTCCTTAACCCTCAGTATAAACTCACTTATAAAATATTCAGGATCACCAGCACCTTGAAATTCCCACACATGCCCGAAGCCATGAGGATATAACATATTCTTAATAGTAGAAACCCGAGTATTCCTGCCAAAGGCATCAAACATAACTAACATATCGTAACACCATTTTGGAAATCTCTCTTGAGACATATTAATAAGCCTAAACCAGTATCTTAAACATCTTGTGTAAGAATCAATAGTAATACCATTTCGATCACATTCTCCGAGCACTAGAGACCGCCTCCGTGGTCTTGTGGTAGAGCGTCCGCCCGGAGAGCGGAAGGTCCGGGGTTCGATCCCCGGCCGCATCATACAAAAAGACGTTAAAAAATTGTACTTGTTGTTACCTTGTCTAGCGCTCGGCATTAAAGGGCCAAAACAAGGACTGGTCGGCTCGGAGTCAGTATACCGTGTCTGAGTGGGGTATTCATGTTTAACTGCGGCATGGTGCTAGCACTATAAATCGGCATCAGTCCGGACTACTACAAGCAGCCACACACACACACACGTACATGCACGTCGCTATATAAATGCTGTAATCTTGGACGCGACGTTAAACCCAATTTCACCTCACCTCACCCGAGCACTGCAACATTTGTAGATTTGGAACTAATACCCAAAACAGATTTACAAAACTTCGCTCGGAAACGTGCGAGAAACAACAATTTATGAACACCCCAAATCTCCGAACCATATACAATAATAGGTTTAATCTGAGAGTCGAACATTTTAAACAACACTTTAGGAGCTATATTTCGAAGTTTATAACTTATAAGCTGTTTTATAGGAATTAAAGCTTTATTTGCTTTCAAAACTAATGTCTGAACTGTTCTCGACTAACACAGCCTTTTTAAAAATATACTACCCAAATAACTGCAATAAGTAGAAACCTTGACAGGCATATGCCCTAGTTCATTTCTCGTAGTTCCTTAACTTATCACCATTACGAAAAACTAAGATATCAGTTTTATCCATGTTAACTTTTAAACCCCATTTGTTACAAAATTTGTGTAATACATCAATCTTCTTCTGTAGTTCAAGACATGAATCTGCAAAAATACAGAATTCATCCGCATATAAGAGAAGAACGAATTCCAGTAAATCCTCATGTACAAATATCCCTCTACCACCACACTGTTAGATGTATTTGGTAGTGACATGTTTTTACTACAGATCATGAATTTGCTCTAACAGAAGACTAATTTAAGGATTTAATGTTAAGTACTATAATTTCAAACATAATTAAATCTTTCACATGGCGGCCATGCTGCTCTCTTCCCACTTTCCGATGAGAGTGATCTCCCTTAGAGCATGGACTTGACATCATATTATAGGACTACTGTGGTGGTAATTTTCGTTTGTTTGTTGTTTAACGCCGCACTCAGCAATATTTCAGCTATATGACGGCGGTCAGTAAATAATCGAGTCTGGACCCCACATTCCTGTGATTGACGAATTACGCAATTGGGATACCATATGACATGCATCAAGTCAGCGAGCCTGACCATCCGATCCCGTTAGTCGCCTCTTTCGACAAGCATTGGTTGCTGAAGACCAATTCTAACCCGGAATCTTCACGGGACGGGACGGTAATGACATTTATCCTTGGACATAGATATTTCCTTTTTAAAAAATGTATATTTGCCGATATTTTAGTTTTTCCGTAAAATATAGTCTGCACAAAAAACCCGGGAAAATTGTAATATCGTAA
Source organism: Haliotis rufescens (assembly GCF_023055435.1). Lineage (NCBI taxonomy): Eukaryota > Metazoa > Mollusca > Gastropoda > Lepetellida > Haliotidae > Haliotis > Haliotis rufescens. Next base: position 41,542,370 of record NW_025964334.1, on the reverse strand, counting down.
ATATCTCACAGAGTGTTGCCGACATCCATACACAATTAATACCGAAATTGAATTGGTCATTTCTGCATGGATTGTGATTGATTTGTGTGGAAAGAGTGAGGTATTGCAGAAACATGGTAATGTAAAAACGTTGGTTTTCATGTACATGCCATCACAATCTTACAGGAGAGTGAACAGCGAAAACAATGTCACGACTGAGGGATGTCCAACGCAACAACGCCATCGGCCGACATATTTATCTGTAGCCAAGTTTTTTTCAATTAGCACCAAGCACCATTCCAAGTCTGTGAAACCGTTATCAGACACATGGGACAACAAGAACCACCGCGGTCACCTCTGCAACTACGACATACCAGGATCGCGTAGGATATCAGCCCAGACCGCCAGGAACCGTTTATGCGCTGAAGGTATTCGCTCTAGACGACCAGTTCGAGGTGTCATTTTGACAGACCTGCATCGTCGGATGCGCCGTCAATGGTGTCAAGGTCACAGATTTTTGCCACGCCGTGCGTCCAGCATGAGATATCTCTATTATATCGCGACAAAGCGATAGTACGATACAACATTACGTTACAGCTATATTGGGATGCAGCAACAAATCCAAAGTAACTGCACTGAAGGTACACAACTACATCCGAAAATATTCAATTATGTTTGCTTCTTTTTGCCAATGACATGGTCAGGTTCGCGAGAAGAATACATAACTTATTTTGAAGGGTCGACGCTGTAAATTTGGATTAAACCAGAGTTGTGTTTTTTTATGAATAAGGAAACTTATCTAGAAAAGAAAAGAAGCAAACCCTGTAAACGCTATTTCATTTAATAAATACTTAGGTCTATGTTTAACATGAAGATTAACTTGGCCAAAGAATGCATATATGATGGCATTGTAAGGTAAGAAAAGTTAATGGGGCATATTAAATAGTCTTTATTATATTTGTTCACGAAGATAACATATGTTTTCTTCAAAATATTTGATACAAAAATATGCCCAATTCTATTGTTAGAATCTGAATATTGGGGAAAAGAACTTGTGGATGTTGTGGAAAAGGTACATTAATATGCATGTAAAAGGTGTTTGCATGTACAATCTAGCACAGCAACCGGAAGGGTATATCGTGAATGTAGAAAGTTTCCTATGTATATCTATAGTAACGACCTCAAATTTACGCCCTCAAATAAATCCATGTTTAATTTAGATGTTATAGGTCTTTTGACATGACATTAAATATTAAATAAAATGATTAAATATCAAGCTATGAAACCGTATTGGGATCCAACGAAATTTTGCGTCCCCTTGAAATAATGTTTTGACGCACCATGTACATCAGACACAGGCGCTCCTTCAAGCTTGAGAGTGATACTTGCAAGGACATGACGATATGGTGAATGTTGTCTGAGGAAGCTCCTATCTGCCATACTAAAAACTACACAGTGTTAATCTTCGTGTTGCGTCGCAAATACTACTGCGTGCCCTCGCTATTATTTTGGCGCACCATATGGATCAGATGTAAGCGCTTCATCAAGTTTCAGGGTGCTACTTGCCGGAAAAGATATGTCATCTTTGTATTCGTGTGTTATTTCCATACATCATCGATACGGCAAATGTCATCTTTGTATTCGTATTTTGTTTCAATACATCATCACCGATACGGCAAGTGTCATCTTTGTATTTATGGTTTTGTCATCTCTTTTTTCGTATTTTATTTCCATTACATCATCATCGATACAGTGAGTGTTATCTTTGTATTCGTGTGATATTTCCATACACCATCATTGATACAGTAAGTGTCATCTTTGTTTTCGTGTCATATTTCCATACATCATCAAAACGATGAGTGACATCTTTCCATACATCATTATCGATAGGATGAGTGTCATCTTTGTATTCGTGTGATATTTCCATACATCATCATTGATACGATGAACGTCATCTGTGTGTTTTATTTCCATACATCATTATGGACACAGTAAGTTTCATGTATTATTCGTATTTTGTTTCCATTTTATCATCATCGATACGGCAAGTATCATCTTTTCATTCGTATTTTATTTCAGTACATCATCATCTATACGGTGAGTGTCATCTTTGCATTCGTGTTTTAATACCATACATCATCATCAACACGGTGAGTGTCATCTTTGTATTTGTGTGTTATTTCCATACATTATCATCGATATGATGAGTGTCATCTCTTGTTTCCTATTTTATTTCTATTACATCGTCATCGATACAGTGAATGTTATCTTTGTATTCTCGTTATATTTCCATACATCATCATCGATACGGCAAGTGTCATCTTTGTATTTGTGTTTTATTTCCATATATCATTATGGACACAGTAAGTTTCATGTTTTTATTCGTAATTTATTTCCATTTTATCCTCATCGATACGGCAAGTGAAATCTTTATATTCATGTTTTATTTCCAAACATCATTATGAACACACTAAGTTTCATGTTTTTATTCCTATTTTATTTCCATTTTATCATCATCGATATGGCAAGTATCATCTTTTATTCGTATTTTATTTCAATCCATCATTATCTAAACGGCGAGTGTCATCTTTGTATTCGTGTGTTATTTCAATACATCATAATCGATATGATGAGTGTTATCTTTGTATTCTTAGTTTATTTGCATACATCATCATCGACACGGTGAGTGTCATCTTTGTATTCCTGTGTTATTTCCATACATTATCATCGATATGATGAGTGTCATCTCTTTTTTCGTATTTTATTTCCATTACATCGTCATCGATACAGTGAATGTTATCTTTGTATTCCTGTGTTATTTCCATGCATCATCATCGATATGATGAGTGTCATCTCTTTTTTCGTATTTTATTTCCATTACATCGTCATCGATACAGTGAATGTTATCTTTGAATTCCTGCGTTATTTCCATGCATCATCATTGATACGATGAGTGTCATCCTTGTATTCGTATTTTATTTCCATACATCATTATCGATACAGTGAGTGTTATCTTTGTATTCTTGTTATATTTCCATGCATCATCATTGATTCGATGAGTGTTATCTTTGTATTCGTGTTATGTTTCCATACATCATTATCGATACAGTGAGTGTTATCTTTGTATTCGTATTTTATTTCCATGCATTATCATTTATGCGATGAGTGTTATCTTTGTATTCGTGTTATGTTTCCATACATAATCATCGATACAGTGAGTGTTATCTTTGTATTCGTATTTTATTTCCATACATCATCATCGATAGGATGAGTGTCATCTTTGTATTCGTGTGTTATTTACATACATCATACTCAATACTATTGTCATCTTTGTGTTATACTTCCATACATAATCATCAAAACGGTGTCATCTTTGTATTCGTGTTAATTTTACATACATCATCATCAATACGGTGAGTGTCATCTTTATATTCGTATTTTCTTTTCTTATATCATGAGCATCATTTTATTATTTCAGCAAGGATGTAGGCCAAAGGCCCATACAGCTTGAGTTACAGCGCAGCCAACATACGACAGTTGAATTACATATTAACACTACTGTTTCTTATTTGCATTTCTTGAAAAATAGCTTTGCCAACTATCTAACAATTTCAATGTTATCAAAATACACTAATATAGTACGTGTCAGTAAGGTGGGAAGTGTTTAGTATTTCTTGTGAAGACACAGATCTGCATAAGCTTCACATAATACTCATTTTCTTTATATCCATAGTTACATACTTTACAAATACTTTCTTCATATCCATAATCACATACTTTACAAATACTTTCTTCATATCCATAATCACATTCTTTACAAATACTTTCTTCATATCCATAATCACATTCTTTACAAATACTTTCTTCATATCCATAGTTACATACTTTACAAATACTTTCTTCATATCCATAATCACAAACTTTACAAATACTTTCTTCATATCCATAATCACATATTTCACAAATACTTTCTTCATATCCATAATCACATTCTTTACAAATACTTTGTTCATATCCATAGTTACATACTTTACAAATACTTTCTTCATATCCATAATCACATTCTTTGCAAATACTTTCTTCATATCCATAATCACATACTTTACAAATACTTTCTTCATATCCATAGTTACATACTTTACAAATACTTTCTTCATATCCATAATCACATACTTTACAAATACTTTCTTCATAACTATAATCACATACTTTACAAATACTTTCTTCATATCCATAATCACATACTTTACAAATACTTTCTTCATATCCATAATCACATTCTTTACAAATACTTTCTTCATATCCATAATCACATTCTTTACAAATACTTTCTTCATATCCATAGTTACATACTTTACAAATACTTTCTTCATATCCATAATCACATACTTCACAAATACTTTCTTCATATCCATAATCACATTCTTTACAAATACTTTCTTCATATCCATAGTTACATACATTACAAATACTTTCTTCATATCCATAATCACATTCTTTGCAAATACTTTCTTCATATCCATAATCACATACTTTACAAATACTTTCTTCATATCCATAGTTACATACTTTACAAATACTTTCTTCATTTCCATAATCACATACTTTACAAATACTTTCTTCATATCTATAATCACATACTTTACAAATACTTTCTTCATATCCATAATCACATACTTTAAAAATACTTTCTTCATATCCATAGTTACATACTTTACAAATACTTTCTTCATATCCATAATCACATTCTTTACAAATACTTTCTTCATATCCATAATCACATACTTTACACAATACTTTCTTCATATCCATATTTACATACTTTACAAATTCTTTCTTCATATCCATAGTTACATACTTTACAAATACTTTCCTTCTATCGATAATCATATTCTTTACAAATACTTTCTTCATATCCATAATCACATTCTTTACAAATACTTTCTTTATATCAATACGTAACATATTTTACAAATACATTGTTCATATCCATAATCACATTCTTTACAAATACTTTCTTCATACCCATAGTTACATTCTTTACAAATACTTTCTTCATATCCATAATCACATTCTTTACAAATACTTTCTTCATATCCATAATCACATACTTTACAAATACTTTCTTCATATCCATAGTAACATACTTTACAAATACTTTCTTCATATCCATAGTTACATACTTTACAAATACTTTCCTTATATCCATAATCACATACTTTACAAATGCTTTCTTCATATCCATAATCACATACTTTCGAAATACTTTCTTCATATCAATACGTAACATATTTTACAAATACTTTGTTCATATCCATAATCACATTCTTTACAAAATCTTTCTTCATATCCATAATCACATTCTTTACAAATACTTTCTTCATATCCATAATCACATACTTGACACAATACTTTCTTCATATCCATATTTACATACTTTACAAATTCTTTCTTCATATCCATAGTTACATACTTTACAAATACTTTCCTTCTATCGATAATCACATTCTTTACAAATACTTTCTTCATATCCATAATCACATTCTTTACAAATTCTTTCTTTTTATCAATACGTAACATATTTTACAAATACATTGTTCATATCCATAATCACATTCTTTACAAATACTTTCTTCATACCCATAGTTACATACTTTACAAATACTTTCTTCATACCCATAGTTACATACTTTACAAATACTTTCTTCATATCCATAATCACATTCTTTAAAAATACTTTCTTCATATCCATAGTTACATACTTTACAAATACTCTCTTCATATCCATAGTTACATACTTTACAAATACTTTCTTCATATCCATAGTTACATACTTTACAAATACTTTCTTCATATCCATAGTTACATAATTTACAAATACTTTCTTCATATCCATAATTACATTCTTTACAAATACTTTCTTCATATCCATAGTCACATACTTTACAAATACTTTCTTCATATCCATAATCACATTCTTTGCAAATACTTTCTTTATATCCATAATCACATACTTTACAAATACTTCCTTCATATCCATAGTTACATACTTTACAAATACTTTCTTCATATCCATAATCACATACTTTACAAATACTTTCTTCATATCCATAATCTAATTCTTTACAAATACTTTCTTCATATCCATAGTCACATACTTTACAAATACTTTCTTCATATCCATAGTTACATACTTTACAAGTACTTTCTTCATATCCATAGTTACATACTTTACAAATACTTTCTTCATATCCATAATCACATTCTTTACAAATACTTTCTTCATATCCATAATCACATACTTTACAAATACTTTCTTCATATCCATAGTTACATACTTTACAAATACTTTCTTCATGTCCATAGTTACATTCTCCACAAATACTTTCCTTATATCCATAATCACATTCTTTACAAATACTTTCTTCATATCCATAATCACATACTTTACAAATACTTTCTTCATATCCATAATCACATTCTTTACAAATACTTTCTTCATATCCATAATCACATTCTTTACAAATACTTTCTTCATATCCATAGTTACATACTTTACAAATACTTTCTTCATATCCATAATCACAAACTTTACAAATACTTTCTTCATATCCATAATCACATACTTCACAAATACTTTCTTCATATCCATAATCACATTCTTTACAAATACTTTCTTCATTTCCATAATCACATTCTTTACAAATACTTTCTTTATATCAATACGTAACATATTTTACAAATACATTGTTCATATCCATAATCACATTCTTTACAAATACTTTCTTCATACCCATAGTTACATTCTTTACAAATACTTTCTTCATATCCATAATCACATTCTTTACAAATACTTTCTTCATATCCATAATCACATACTTTACACAATACTTTCTTCATATCCATATTTACATACTTTACAAATTCTTTCTTCATATCCATAGTTACATACTTTACAAATACTTTCCTTCTATCGATAATCACATTCTTTACAAATACTTTCTTCATATCCATAATCACATACTTTACAAATACTTTCTTCATATCCATAATCACATACTTTACAATTACTTTCTTCATATCCATAATCACATTCTTTACAAATACTTTCTTCATATCCATAATCACATTCTTTACAAATACTTTCTTCATATCCATAGTTACATACTTTACAAATACTTTCTTCATATCCATAATCACAAACTTTACAAATACTTTCTTCATATCCATAATCACATACTTCACAAATACTTTCTTCATATCCATAATCACATTCTTTACAAATACTTTCTTCATATCCATAGTTACATACTTTACAAATACTTTCTTCATATCCATAATCACATTCTTTGCAAATACTTTCTTCATATCCATAATCACATACTTTACAAATACTTTCTTCATATCCATAGTTACATACTTTACAAATACTTTCTTCATATCCATAGTTACATACTTTACAAATACTTTCCTTCTATCGATAATCATATTCTTTACAAATACTTTCTTCATATCCATAATCACATTCTTTACAAATACTTTCTTTATATCAATACGTAACATATTTTACAAATACATTGTTCATATCCATAATCACATTCTTTACAAATACTTTCTTCATACCCATAGTTACATTCTTTACAAATACTTTCTTCATATCCATAATCACATTCTTTACAAATACTTTCTTCATATCCATAATCACATACTTTACAAATACTTTCTTCATATCCATAGTAACATACTTTACAAATACTTTCTTCATATCCATAGTTACATACTTTACAAATACTTTCCTTATATCCATAATCACATACTTTACAAATGCTTTCTTCATATCCATAATCACATACTTTCGAAATACTTTCTTCATATCAATACGTAACATATTTTACAAATACTTTGTTCATATCCATAATCACATTCTTTACAAAATCTTTCTTCATATCCATAATCACATTCTTTACAAATACTTTCTTCATATCCATAATCACATACTTGACACAATACTTTCTTCATATCCATATTTACATACTTTACAAATTCTTTCTTCATATCCATAGTTACATACTTTACAAATACTTTCCTTCTATCGATAATCACATTCTTTACAAATACTTTCTTCATATCCATAATCACATTCTTTACAAATTCTTTCTTTTTATATATACGTAACATATTTTACAAATACATTGTTCATATCCATAATCACATTCTTTACAAATACTTTCTTCATACCCATAGTTACATACTTTACAAATACTTTCTTCATACCCATAGTTACATACTTTACAAATACTTTCTTCATATCCATAATCACATTCTTTACAAATACTTTCTTCATATCCATAGTTACATACTTTACAAATACTTTCTTCATATCCATAGTTACATACTTTACAAATACTTTCTTCATATCCATAGTTACATACTTTACAAATACTTTCTTCATATCCATAGTTACATACTTTACAAATACTTTCTTCATATCCATAATTACATTCTTTACAAATACTTTCTTCATATCCATAGTCACATACTTTACAAATACTTTCTTCATATCCATAATCACATTCTTTGCAAATACTTTCTTTATATCCATAATCACATACTTTACAAATACTTTCTTCATATCCATAGTTACATACTTTACAAATACTTTCTTCATATCCATAATCACATACTTTACAAATACTTTCTTCATATCCATAATCACATTCTTTACAAATACTTTCTTCATATCCATAGTCACATACTTTACAAATACTTTCTTCATATCCATAGTTACATACTTTACAAGTACTTTCTTCATATCCATAGTTACATACTTTACAAATACTTTCTTCATATCCATAATCACATTCTTTACAAATACTTTCTTCATATCCATAATCACATACTTTACAAATACTTTCTTCATATCCATAGTTACATACTTTACAAATACTTTCTTCATGTCCATAGTTACATTCTCCACAAATACTTTCCTTATATCCATAATCACATTCTTTACAAATACTTTCTTCATATCCATAATCACATACTTTACAAATACTTTCTTCATATCCATAATCACATTCTTTACAAATACTTTCTTCATATCCATAATCACATTCTTTACAAATACTTTCTACATATCCATAGTTACATACTTTACAAATACTTTCTTCATATCCATAATCACAAACTTTACAAATACTTTCTTCATATCCATAATCACATTCTTTACAAATACTTTCTTCATTTCCATAATCACATTCTTTACAAATACTTTCTTTATATCAATACGTAACATATTTTACAAATACATTGTTCATATCCATAATCACATTCTTTACAAATACTTTCTTCATACCCATAGTTACATTCTTTACAAATACTTTCTTCATATCCATAATCACATTCTTTACAAATACTTTCTTCATATCCATAATCACATACTTTACACAATACTATCTTCATATCCATATTTACATACTTTACAAATTCTTTCTTCATATCCATAGTTACATACTTTACAAATACTTTCCTTCTATCGATAATCACATTCTTTACAAATACTTTCTTCATATCCATAATCACATTCTTTACAAATTCTTTCTTTATATCAATACGTAACATATTTTACAAATACATTGTTCATATCCATAATCACATTCTTTACAAATAATTTCTTCATACCCATAGTTACATACTTTACAAATACTTTCTTCATATCCATAATCACATTCTTTACAAATACTTTCTTCATATCCATAATCACATACTTAACAAATACTTTCTTCATATCCATAGTTACATACTTTACAAATACTTTCTTCATATCCATAGTTACATACTTTACAAATACTTTCTTCATATCCATAGTTACATACTTTACAAATACTTTCTTCATATCCATAATTACATTCTTTACAAATAGTTTCTTCATATCCATAGTCACATACTTTACAAATACTTTCTTTATATCCATAATCACATACTTTACAAATACTTTCTTCATATCCATAGTTACATACTTTACAAATACTTTCTTCATATCCATAATCACATACTTTACAAATACTTTCTTCATATCCATAATCACATTCTTTACAAATACTTTCTTCATATCCATAGTCACATACTTTACAAATACTTTCTTCATATCCATAGTTACATACTTTACAAGTACTTTCTTCATATCCATAGTTACATACTTTACAAATACTTTCTTTATATCCATAATCACATTCTTTACAAATACTTTCTTCATATCCATAATCACATACTTTACAAATACTTTCTTCATATCCTTAGTTACATACTTTACAAATACTTTCTTCATGTCCATAGTTACATTCTCCACAAATACTTTCCTTATATCCATAATCACATTCTTTACAAATACTTTCTTCATATCCATAATCACATTCTTTACAAATACTTTCTTCATATCCATAATCACATACTTTACACAATTCTTTCTTCATATCCATAGTTACATACTTTACAAATACTTTCCTTCTATCGATAATCACATTCTTTACAAATACTTTCTTCATATCCATAATCACATTCTTTACAAATTCTTTCTTTATATCAATACGTAACATATTTTACAAATACATTGTTCATATCCATAATCACATTCTTTACAAATACTTTCTTCATACCCATAGTTACATACTTTACAAATACTTTCTTCATATCCATAATCACATTCTTTACAAATACTTTCTTCATATCCATAATCACATACTTTACAAATACTTTCTTCATATCCATAGTTACATACTTTACAAATACTTTCTTCATATCCATAGTTACATACTTTACAAATACTTTCCTTATATCCATAATCACATACTTTACAAATACTTTCTTCATATCCATAATCACATACTTTCCAAATACTTTCTTCATATCAATACGTAACATATTTTACAAATACTTTGTTCATATCCATAATCACATTCTTTACAAAATCTTTCTTCATGTGCATAATCACATTCTTTAAAAATACTTTCTTCATTACCATAGTTACATGTATTCCTTACAAATACTTTCTTCATATCCATAGTTACATACTTTACAAATACTTTCTTCATATCCATAATTACATACTTTGCAAATACTTTCTTCATATCCATAGTTACATACTTTACAAATACTTTCTTCATATCCATAATCACATTCTTTACAAATACTTTCTTCATATCCATAGTCACATACTTTACAAATACTTTGTTCATATCCATAATCACATTCTTTGCAAATACTTTCTTTATATCCATAATCACATACTTTACAAATACTTTCTTCATATCCATAATCACATTCTTTACAAATACTTTCTTCATATCCATAGTCACATACTTTACAAATACTTTCTTCATATCCATAGTTACATACTTTACAAGTACTTTCTTCATATCCATAGTTACATACTTTACAAATACTTTCTTCATATCCATAATCACATTCTTTACAAATACTTTCTTCATATCCATAATCACATACTTTACAAATACTTTCTTCATATCCATAGTTACATACTTTACAAATACTTTCTTCATGTCCATAGTTACATTCTCCACAAATACTTTCCTTATATCCATAATCACATTCTTTACAAATACTTTCTTCATATCCATAATCACATACTTTACAAATACTTTCTTCATATCCATAATCACATACTTTCCAAATACTTTCTTGATATCAATACGTAACATATTTTACAAATACTTTGTTCATATCCATAATCACATTCTTTACAAATACTTTCTTCATGTGCATAATCTCATACTTTAGCTAATCTTTATATCGTTCGGAGCCAAAATCCAACGTCCCACGAACCCGAAACATTGCACGCGGACCATGCAATTTTTCCGATGACGTGGGTATGGGTCATACTATATATTGACCAGTAAAAGGTCGTGAAGTCGCTTTGTTTTGTTGATTTTCATTATCTACAGTAACACTTAAGGTCTCTACTATTGCTTTAATGTAGTATTTGTGATTAGATTGGGAATGCTTCGTCTACAACATGAAGTCGCCTAAGGGCTATTGGTATGCTTCAAACTGGCAGACCGCAGCGAGAGGAAGCCAATATGTCCAATGTGCCTCAGTCCGTGACTTACAGACTTTAGAACATGTCTCTGCAGACACAATATTAATTATCGGTCCTGTGCAGGTCCTACGCCCAGGATCGATTAAATACTAAGAAACCAGACTTTAAGAAAATCGAGCCCTAACACCTAATCAAGTCGCTAGGGTACTTCAAGTTACTGACCTGACTATCAGAACTCGTCTACATTCCGCTAATCTGCATATCTCGGCGACCACGTGCTGTACCACCGTTAACAAATCGGACGCCAAGTGAATTTAGAGTTTAAAAACTAGGGGAATCGCCATGGTCTAATGTAATGCTTTCAGATGAGTCCAGGTATACTTTTGACTTTCTGGACAGGCTCCATCAAATTGTTATTGGGAGATTGATTCAGCCCATGCCACGCCGTATGAACCCCATGTTTGACCCATCGTGGCGACAGGACCCCTTATTCATCAAATCACCTCAAACGTTTATTTTTAACTTCACATCCCTGTATTCTTTCTTGGTTGTTTGCACCCTGACAATAGACCGGAAACATGTTTTGATGATTGTCATGTTACACCTAGTCCCTCCCTTTCCTTACCCATCCATTATCACTTGATACCTCTTAATATTTCCCTTTTCTCCCTATTTCTCTTTTATTTTCCCTATGTCGCCTACTATTTTTGGATATTATAAACCAAGAGAAACTTTAGTTAAACATTCTTCCTCATCAAATCATACACCAAAATGTAAAGAACAAAAGAGAGATAGAGGTGTGTGTGTGTGTGTGTGTGTGTGTGTGTGTGTGTGTGTGTGTGTGTGTGTGTGTGTGAGTGAGTGAGTGAAGGAATTCATAAATAATGAAGATAAAGCTGAAAAATGCAGGAGATTAATTATCGTGTAATTATTTTCTGAATCTCTTCACACATGTGCTACAGTACCAGTGCATCTCACCACTAAACATTACAAGTTTTCCAGGAATGTGCGCATTATTTTATATTACTTCAGAACGTAAGTGATGTGTCAGTCGGTCTGTGATAACAGTCACTATATACTGAACATCAAAAGTTCTTGTGATAATAAGATTTAATTCAAAGTTATGTTTTTTACCAACTCTGAAACAATTTCGGTTTGCAACAGATAAAAGACTCCTGTAAGTGTTCAAATGGTTTAATTTGCCATACTGACTTTAGAAAATGCGTGATTTCATAAAAAAAACCATGAACATGCCAAAATGTCAATTTACAAATCAATAGCGTGTGTGTCCACCTCTGGTTGCGATGCAAGCAACACATCTTCGTCTCATGGAATGGACCAGGCGTCGCACAAAGTCCTGTGGGATATCTGTCCATATCTGCTGGAGCATGTTTCGTGGTTGACGTCGAAGGCGCCGATCCATCTCATCCCACATGTGCTCGATTGGTGAGAGATCAGGGGAGCGAGCCGACCAGAGGATGACATTCACGTTGTTTTGTTTGAAGAAAATCCTGAACAAGTCGAGCAATATGAGGCTGGGCGTTGTCATGTTGAAAGGTAATGCCTGGGCCATGATGACGCAAAAGCGGTAGAACAAAAGGGCCGATGATCTCGTCGCGGTAGCGCCGTCCATTGAGATTCCCCTCTACCACTATCAAACGGGTACTCTGTCTTGCTGTAATCCCACCCCATGCCATAACGCAGCCGCCCCCGAACCGATCATCTTCCATGGCACAATGATTGACATAACGTTCACCTCGACGTCGGTACACTCGAATCCGTCCATCGCTGTGGCTGAGGTGAAAACGAGACTCGTCAGTGGATAGAACTTGTCCCCACTGCATGGCCGTCCAGCGTAGACGCTGTCTGCACAACTGTAGAGGTGCTTGACGGCGGTTTCCTATCAAAATGGGACGTCTGGCGGTCTTCTGGCGACAATCCCTGCACATCTGAGGCGACGACGTACGGTATGTGATTGCTCCTACTTGCGGTCCCTAACTCGGACATTCACCACGGACCTTTAAATGGCCGTTTTGGTTTTTGGTGGCCTTGAGTTGGATCAGTAAACTCAGTTTAACTGACTTTCATAAGGACCTTGGCATTTAGCTCTTAGGTTCACTTGTGATGGTAACACACCAAAACCCTATGGCCAGGACTGAAATTTCCATCTTTTGATTTTTGGTCATTGTGTGCTATCATTTTTCCCTGCGATAACTTAAAATTTTCCTTGGCAACTTCAGTAGCCCTCAGACGTCAAACTCGGAAAGTAGACGCGTTGTCTAGTCAATTCAAGTATGATTTGTCATAAAGCCACTGTTCTTTCAAATGCTTTCTAAAGTAGTCCTCTGAACGTGTGACAAAAGACTAAATTTAAGGGACTAAACCTTAATCATTCCTAAACTGAATCATTTAATGCAAAAGAAAACAAGTGTATGCCTTCATCCCACTCTTCAGTTTCAAAGCAGTACACCCTTATCGTATTAAGATTCTAGTAAAATCTCTTCAATGCACCTTGTGCGTGGTACGTCCATGTCACCCAAAGCATATTTATATCTACCATTGTTTTAATCGTAGAATGTGTGTTATTTCTCTACTTAACTTGTCACCAATCGACAACAGCTAGAGGGATGGTGTAAATTCTTTTGGGGTCTATGCAGGTAGAAGAAATACGGTAAGTCCCATGGTCCCTAAAGTAATGTCGGAAATGCTTCAAAAATGCCTTTCTGATGACAATGCTTTGCCTGAAAATTTGCTTTGACGGGGGTAGCAATTAGGATATGTACTGCTTTATATTTTTTTGGAAAAATGATGGAATAATTAAAAGCTATGAAACGGGGTGAGTATTGGAAGGTTGGAGGTTTTCAATCAAGGAGTATTTGTTGTTCTACATATGATTTATTTAGCCAGCACCTGACTGCTGATAACCAATCTGAATCTGTACTATCACCCACAGGTACGATAACTGGTGTAACAAGGCTGATATGTACGCCGTCACGTTGGCGGTACTGACGCTCTGTTTACAAAAATGTGATCTGCAGCCTTACATCTGGTTTGATACACGTGATTGTGTCTTGTACTTTCGCTTCCGATGTCACAGTCCTGTATTGTCGCCTTCACACTTCCCAGTATCTGGTTACCAGGCGTCATAACTGGCGTTTTCCATGGCAATGAAACTTGGGTTGTTTAGACTGGACAGTAGCTGATATTCCAACAAGACTTTGAAAATATCTCCATTCATTTCCTTATAATAATCACCAGTTTTCATTTTCGCCTCTAAAACTAGCTCACATCCACCAATAAGCCCCAGATCATCGGTTCCGGCGTGCAAAACAATGACACGGTTGCCTTATCTCGTACTATATACCTATTAGTGATGTATTATTACAATATGTGTAATATAAATTTTCAGCTACTCAAAACATAGAGGACGTGGCAGGAAATTCCAATATTGTCCTGGGAAACTAAATAGCAGCACAAAATAATTGTTCTATTTCACTTTTTACTTGGCCATACAGAGATCAATGTGGTAAAATGACAGCGTATTTAAAATCTGACACATTGTTATAATAATTCTTGTCATCTCATCTGATCAAAGAAAAAACACGCAAAGAATCGTGACCAAGCATTTATTTTGAACAGTTTAATGAGACGTAGAACACCTCCGTGTTGACAGTCGCTAATGTTAAATAAAATAGAATCAAAGGGAAACAGATGAACATAACACAGTGAAAATAAAATATTTATGTAGTACAAGTAGAGTATCTAATTTGGCGAGCTAACTTGGTGAATAATCTAACGGCCCCTAGTCTGTAGTGTGGTATACAATGAAGCTAACTGATATACTCCCTTCAGTAGTTCAGTAGACTCAGTATGAATATGTGTAAATGGAAAGAGCGATATCATATCCCGGTAAGTATATTAAAACGAACTGAAAAAAGTGTTTAATGGTATAGCAAAAGGAGTGATGAATCCCATCACAGCCACACAGAAGGACCTGAATGGCACTCTTCATGTTTTATGATACACAAGAGTCTTGTCAAAGACTTGTGACATACTCCTTTAAAAACAGCCGCCGTACTGAATCCATCACCATCCGTTTCCTTCTTCGCCGACCTGCAAATAGAAGCATTTATATATACATTACACACACATTTGAACCTTACCTGAAGCAAAGTTACAATACGTCTCTGTTGCATGGTGTTGTTAATATAAGTTGTAGCAGGATCACTTGGGGTACATTATTTCTTATGGTGTCTTTAGTTGCCGTATACGGCGTCATATTAGGTTAGCAGAAAAATATTGGGCGAGACATGCTAACCTAATATGACACCGTACACGGCAATTGAAGACACCATGAAGAATTTATAATGCTCAAAAGTTTACACTATTTGGTATGTTCATCGCATATGTGATGTCAAAATGAAAACTAGACACTAAAAACAGTTTCAATGGTTCCGTTAAATTTGGCGTTTAACGCCGCATTCAGCAATATTCGTGCTATATGACGGCGGTTTGCAAATAATCGAGTCGGGAGCGGACAATCCAGTGATTGACATCATGAGCATCAATCAACGCAACTGGGATACGATGACATGTATCAACCAAGTCAACGAGCCGGACCACCCGATCCCTTTACTCGCCTTTTACGACAAGCGTCACCTATTCCACTCTGTGACAATTCAGTTTTTGTATACAATGTTTTACACCTTACCATTATGTGTTTGTTGTTCAGTTGTATTTTAAACGAAACTCTTGTCTAAAAATGTGCTTGAAAATTTGTCACAATGATGAAAGCAGGACCCTGATTAGTCTAAATACGTCAGCAGTGTTGTAGGCGAAACGCAAAATAAATCGTATTTGGTACGCAGATTTAACCTTCTAAATATATTGGTGATCGTAACACATTCCTATACACATTTTATATTTTCTGATTTTTTTTCAGTAATTCAACTTAAAATCGCACTTTTTTGTGACCTGGGAAGTTTTTCACAAAGGTTCTTGACATTCTTGACTTATTGTGACCAATTGGTGTCATTCCGGGAACAAGACGTGCCCCTCTAGAAGGTTTGCATATCGGCATATCAACACGAGAACTGCTTCACACAAGAAGTATACCCATATTCAACCCGCGTCTTACAGTAAAATGTAGCCGCTATAGCAGCGCTTGCGTATTCGTGTTGTCAAAGTATTGAACCTATCTGATATAAATTTAGATTCTATAATTTTGAAAACAAATTGGCAAGCAATAACACTCATTCATTTTTAGCTGACATGACTGAATGTGTCCTTTCATGGACAACGTTAACACATAGTATACACATTTCTTTATGTTTTCATTACAATAATTTTATGAAGGAATGTCATATAGGCTTGCCGTTATGGGTGGGGTGATCAGCTTGGGTAAATAGGTTGATTGCGTGCCTTCGAGCCAACGTGGCTTACAGTATAAACTACTGGTTGGCCTGGTCAAGTCTCGATTATGTACTAAAGTAAAGACATCTAGCTAAACGCAAAATATACGCTTCATATAAAACACAACAGCTTTGGTATAGTTGTAATTTAACTGAAGAAATTGTGTAGGAACAATATCGCTGCTTACAGGGTGGATAAGCCTGTATATCTCCCTTGTGTCAAACACAAAGGTTACAACACTTAGAACAATATCGCTGAATCCCACGTAATCTACGTAGGTTTTATTACTACTAAACTCTATAGAAATAAATAGGAATAAGTGGCATGGTTAAATGTACAAATTGTGTCCCAGGGCAACCAGTATCTGAAGGTTGTAAGCTACGTTACTACTACTCAAACATTTCGAAGATATCCGTAATGAAGTCATTTTGGAATTAGAATGATTGGACACAGTTTCGGGATAAGTTCATGCCAAATGTAAGTGCTTCCGTTGACAACCACATGCTTTCTGGTGCTGAGAAGAAACACATGCTGTCAAAGTTAACTGCCATATTAAAGCCGATCCATCTGTTGACTTGTCTGGCATTTAAGGATACATAAGGTAAGTAAATGAGACAATAACCTGTTAATACACGATTTGAAGTTTATATAACATGAGGGAAACTTATTTAAAAGTGTTAATGTCCTTGGAGTGATGGTTGATCATTGCTGGATCTCGTCGAGTTATTTGCTATATTATGGTAAGTGGAATGTGATCCTGACATTATATGAGGATTAAAGGAGAAGGAAGTTAGGGAAGCAGGGTGAACAGGACCACGTAGTGAATGGACAGACGGGTAGGTTATTATTGTTATCTACGTTACCGGTCTTTTGAGTCTCTTCTTATGACAGCATTGAAACAGAAGGCAATTGCTTTATCACATTAGCTTTGCTAATGATTGTACAGCTAGTTATATCATGTGTCAAACCATTTCTGTGGTCACATAACTTTATAAATGATGTAATAATAAAGAGGTGTTGTTTGTAGGTTGTTTTCATCTTCCTTCAATTCTAGGAGACCGTTGTATCACAGCTATCGGACTTCTTGAAACGTGTATGAGTTCAATAAAGAAGTGATATAAAGCCGAAGGCAAAATACAATTTTGTATTCTACCTGAAATCATATGTTATTTCACCACTAATGTTTGATATTAACATAACAATCACTTAGGTCACCGGTGTTATCTTGAGTTGTCATGTTCAGACACATGTTACTTTAACACTACTCATGCCTGAGTTCTGAAATGTTGGACGTAGACAACCCAGATACTGACTTTTGAATCTGAATATTTTGTTTATTAGAATTGGGCAAGTTTGGTGGGGAATGGGTGATATATGTACGTCACCCATTTAGGTTCTTTAAAACCGCTCATATGTATTGCTATAATTTTAAATTAACCATTTCTGTAAGTATTTCATGCTGATATGTATGCGAGATCGTGCATTTAGTGTACTGTGTGCTAGAGCAAGGGTTTTCTTTAACAAATTTCTCAATAATTCGTTTGCATATCTTCAATAAATATTTTGTCGAAATTCTTTTATTGTACATATAATTTGATTAACAAAGAGTTTGCCGCCGTGTTGATGGATCGCACCAAACGTTTGCTTGTTCTTTATTTTTTCACTTCAATGAAAGGTCGTGATATCGCTTTTAGCCATTGGTATTGTTGATTTTCATTATCCACAGTAACACTTTAGCTCTCTGCTCTTGCTTTAATGCAGTCGTCTACAGTGTTAGAAACGCCTAAAGGCTATTGGCATGCTTCGAACTGGTAGAGCTCTGTGAGAGGAAGCCAAGATGTTCAATGTGTCTCAGTCTGTGATTTGCAGACTTTGAAGCAGGTCTCTGCAGACACAAAACTTTAATAGTCGACCCCCGATATGGTGCCTAATGTGAACAAAACTAACCCATGATCGATTGTTAAGAAAACAGGCTTTAAGACAGCGAGCCCAAACAGCCAATCAAATCGCCATTTACCTGCCATCGCAGTTAAATTTACTGACCAGACGATTAGAATAAAAATACTCAGCGACAACGTGTTGTACCATTCACTCTGGACTTTAAGTTTTGGCGTGGACGTGTCTGGAGGCGTTCCAACGAACCTCATGCGAACGGCAGAGAGGATGGGTCTGTAATGGTATTGGGTTGTATCCCTATGACTGCGAGAACGTCACAGCATTATGTCCATGTTAAGATGGTCACTCAACAGTAATACGGAGACAGTACCATACTGGCACCAAAAGTTGTGTACGTCAACGTCAAATGTCACCCGAACGGTTAGCCGAACTGCGTCACACGCTTCACGAAGACACGCCATCAAATTGTCATTGGGAGTTTGATTTGACCATGTCACGCCGTATAAACCAATGTTTGACCAATCGCGAGGGCATCACCCATTATTGAACGAGTCATCTAAAAAAAATGTCGTCTTCCTTTATTGACCTCCGTTGTAAATGTCACGTTTCAAACTATAAAGGAACACCTATATGTATGGCCACTTCTCTTCCATTCTCGTTCAAATATTTCAATACAGCATACACTTTATTAATCATTTCAAAGTTAGCTCCCTCGCCTCTCGAACAAATTGAAAAATATTGAAATCGAACCTTAGGCCAACCTTATCAAGCACATCTGGACAACATGGGGGTCTCTATAGACGTGTGAACAGCCAGGATCGGATGTTGTGTGCCGCCCCGAGGACACATGCAGACTGACAAAATCAAACCGTATTCGCCGTCATCGAGATGGTCAGCCGGGATTGTTTTCGCGTATCGACTACTCTTGTCACAGTATTTCTTCTCTCAATATATACCTCAGGTAATATCATCGAAGATAAGATGAAGTATACAAGTGACATATTGACAAATCCACCACTCAGTATCATGGATGCGAACTTTTAACACATCTTCGTTTCCATATCGAAATCCGAACAGAGGTGGGGTACGCATGTTCTGTCCTTGTGTATCATTGCTAATAAATCTGTCAGGTGATGTTGAATCGAACCCTGGCCCATTTAGTAAGGATTGGGGTGATATGAACTCTGCAATTATCCAACAAATTAAAGCACCCGAAGATAAACTGTTAAAAGAAATTGGTTCAGTGAAAGAAGAATAACATTGCATTGAGCGGGCACTTAGAATAGGTCAACGTAGCACTGACAGACCACGGCCTGTGATCGCTAAACGTGTGCACTGGGAGGATAAGATGAAGTCTCTCAGTTTAAGAGATTCCCTTAGATCAGAGGGATGTTGCATTTCCAAGGACTTTACTTTGAAACAGGGGCAAGAATTAAATAAATGTAAAGACGAAGATCAATCTTAATATTACTTTTATAAAGGTGGTGAATTGTGTCGACACCCAAACAGGTTACGCATGCTTCAATCAATGTCTCGGGTGGGAGACGAGGTGGAGTCTCTGACACAAACAACAGTCCACCAAGGAACGAGGGGAGTTCGCGCCCCACTATCCGCAGTCGGGCTACCAGCTCTAGGGGCAGCCAGTAGGACCGTACTACCTAGGGGTGTGGCCGCGGCCCGTACCAAGACTCAGATGATTTAAAAAGTGATGACTCTCCTATTATAAAACTCTTATTCTTGCATATACATGTATCTGGATTGAAGACTAAATTGGAAGACACTGACTTTGTTTCATATTTACATTCATTTGACATTGTAGCTCTCACAGAGACATGGGTTCAGAAGTTTTAGAACAAGTTTTCTGATTATTTATCTTATAACAGACCAGGTTATAAGTTAGCAAAAACATGGCGACTCTCTGTTGGTGACATAAATTTAGGTATGGTAAGAAAACAGCTGAAAAAATATATGAAAGAAAGTGGTATTTACATTCTATTAGATATATTACTGTTTGGTATTGAAAATATATGTGCTGTACTGTTGTGCGTATGTACACCCACAAGGCTCAACCTATTATGATAAACGTGCTACTTCTAGAAATGGCGTACTGATGTTCCAAGACGAGCTCCTGGATATTTTATATCAGATCGATGACGTTTCATGTATTTTGAGGGGAAACTTTAACTCTAGGACTGGGACAGAACCCGATTTGGTGGAAGACGACATTTTGGAGTATCTTGAAGGTCGTGATAACTCGTCTTGGGATTTTCTGATAGATCATTTTGATTTACAGAGATATTCTGCTGATAAGATTTTGAATAAGTTTTGTAAATGTTTCTTTTACCTATGCTCGGTCTAAAATATTCATAGTATATATTTGTATGAATGGTCGTTAGTAGAAGATAATTGATAAGCAACCCACCTCCCACGGAGGTGCCTCATTAATATGCAGGATAACTCATTAATAGGGTAATTTATGCATGACGTCACAGGTTAATTAAGGGTCAACTGACCTGATGCAATCATGCAATTAATTACTTGACCCCACTCGTTAAACGTAGAACAAGACGTCACTGAAAACAAGATGGCGGACGTTGTCACGAACGCTAACGAGCGTCACGTGACCTCGGTTTGAATCTCGCGCCTGACCTACGTACCGGATCAAGTCTTTTCAAAAGGCAATTGTCAGACGGACAATAAGCGATGAATCGTACCGAGTACATCTATTGAAACCCTGTACCTACCGACCGTATGACATTTAAATGGAGTACCGCTTGAACAAACATCCTTTTTCAATTTCTAATAGAAAAAATACTATACCTACCGAGCTGTGTCCCTTGAATGAAGAACCGCTGGACCCAAAAAACAGAAGCACCCTACATACCTTCAGTTCACACAGTAGGTAAGACATCTAAATTATACGATGTAGCAATGATGTTATCTGGTTTATTAGAATCTTACACGTGTGTGTGTGTGTGTGTGTGTGTGTGTGTGTGTGTGTGTGTGTGTGTGTGAAGCTAAATCTTTTTTGATAATTTAAAGTAATCTGTTTCATCTTTGAATCTTTTACATCTCTATCTAGTTGTTAGTTTTTAAAAAACAAGTTCTAGTTTCCATCCAAATTATATTTTTTGAAATGAAAAAAACATATTTTGATGATGAAAAATTATACTTAGTTATCGTTGATTCATGATTTAAATTATATTTTCCAAAAATATTGTTTTCATCTGAAAATATATGCATATGCCCTATGGTGCCTTGTTTTGATTTCCTCTGTTTCCCAATAGTACCGCTTTACACATACATAGTCCATGTCGTTATTTTTTTTTTTATAATCTCGCTGGTCACACATCCATAATTTCAATGATCAAAGTCTTCAGCCACACTCGGTGAACACTAATTGAACCATCGTCAGAGATATGTGTAAACCTGGCGCTTTTTATAAGACCTGTTAAATTCCATAAGACATTGAAAAGATGCGATAAAGATCAGTCCAGACTGAGTCTTGGAAGCAGTTTCGAAACAATCGAGATGCTTACAGCCTACACAAGCCAGTCAAGCATAGATTTCGACGTCTACATGAATGAATGGTCCAATTGGCAGGGTCCAATCCACTATGATCCCAAATAATGTCTCTCTATTTCATTCTCAACTTTCTCAACACACTTTTGCCACGTTTCCTGCGTGATGGTGTCTATTGATTGTTGAACCAGTTTCTGTACATCCCGCAGTTTGAATGTTGTATTTTGCCTGGCAACATCCGATTTAAGGATACCCCAAATTAGTTCTATTGGGTCTAAATCGCAATGATAGGGCAGCAATCGCAAAACTGAATGGTTTAAGATACTCGTCAACTTTAAAGACAGGTGTGGTTTTATTAGACTTTATAATATCATACAGAACAGGTTTCATTGCTTTTGTGGATACGGTACTGCTTTGTGTGTCAACCATTCTATCATATCGCCCTTCTTACTGTTAGACGTTGGGGCTTTTGTGTTAGGTACCTGAACGCCATGATATGGAGCATTGTCCATGACAACCAGACTCTTGGGGGGCAATACCATAACCAGTAGTGTTGTAACCCATTCTAGGAATACCGCTCCGTTCATTTTGGTATGATAGTCTCGGTTGTCATTTGATTTTGCCTTGAAGACTAGCGAGCAGCCTGGTAGGAATCCCTCTTGATTAATGCATGTCTATTTACAGAGCCTACTTTTTTGTAACGGAAACCAAATTGGTGTAGCTATTTCCATAACTGATATTTTGAAATGGTCAAAGAATAATTTGTCTCCAAATATTTTGAGTACGGAGAGAGACATAGATATTCTGTTTATACAGAGTCTTAATGGCGTTTCTAACCATCTCTTGTTGAAATGAATCGACTTTAAAACATCGCTTGGGTTTTGAGATGGTCCCCTCAGGTGTGTCACTGCAGGTTGAATCAGTACACTTTTTTAACATAGTTTTAACTTCCCTTCTGTTATCCCAACTGCCCGTGCAGTTCTTGAATGATACTATTTCAAAGCATATTGTGGTCTACCTCTTTCACATTCTTTTAAAAAAATTTGGAGACGATGCAAATAATTGACTTCACGTCGAGTAACATTCTCATTGTTTCAGGTATAGCAATCACGCATCTATGGTTTGCTCAGCAAGCCTTACGTCACTTTCTCACATGAAACTCACCCACCTGGCTGTTCTATGAGCGACTGGTCCTCCCTGTATATGGCGAAAAATGTCAACAATATGATGATCGTTTGTTAAACAATTTTTTTATTCGGGTGTCCAAAATTATGAGACAAACCATCAGAGTTGGTCTGTCCAATTAAAGTCGCTGTGCACATTTTGGTTTTGTTGCAATTATTAGATTTTGAGTTAGTGAGCAATTCATCGGTCTCAAATGGAATCAAACGGACTGTAGATGTCAATTCTGTGTTTATTTCCAGATTTACAAAGCGTTTAAGTACAGGGATAGTTACATGGCATAGTCTGATGAGAGAGATTGCAAGTGTCATCGCGCAGAAAGGGATTTTCGTCTTGGAGGTCCATATTTGGCTGGACTCTTCATATACAACACGAGGTGTTTCTTTAGTGTTGAGCTTTTGGTGTCAGTGGCATGATGCTGTTTCGATTCAGTGGTATGCAATTTCTTGGTGTGTGTTTTCACTATGTGAACAAGTCCCGTTTTCTTGTTGTAACTCGGCATTGTTATTGAGGTTTATATGTGATCGCTGAAACTGTCAGAGGTCAACTTAAGGCGTGACACTTGAAGTGAGGGGTTTTCATCATTCTTGTTCACTCAGTTCACCCTCCTCTTGAGAAGCATCAGATTCCATGTCACTGTCTGCTTCAGTCATGTCTATGCGAGTCAGAATATCTTTCATGATGGGTTTCATGACACGTTTGATCTTGTCTTTGATGAACGTTTGTTCAGTGCTCGGATCAATCTCCTTCAAGCTGTCTAGGATTGGTTGGAACAAGGGTGCCTTTGCAAAATAGCGGGTAAACTCATTGACACAGTTTAACGTGTTTGCCAAATCATTTTTCCACACAATATGTAGTTTTCTTTTGATCCATTCTTGCGATTTTCCTTGTTTCCTGTAGTTTTTCTTCTTGAGCTTCATGTCATGTAGGTTCCTGTCATACACCCTATTCCATATACGCTGTAAACCCACGTTTTGCCACTCGTTGGCCTCGTGGTCATGCCATTTAGATTTAGTATTGACATCACCACCCCCTTTCTGCATGGGCAGCTCTTCGTCACTATCATCATCATCGTATCGTGCACGTTTTCTCTTAGGCTTAAACTCGTTTTCGGGGCACCATGTTTTGATATGTTTCTGTAAATCATGCATGTTATCTATCAAGATGCCACAGTCAGCGCAAGCAGTGGCCATGGTAAAAGTTCCCGAGTCCTCACTAGAAGTGGATGCTGTCTGCTCGTCAAAATCATAAGATGGTTCTCCTAGAGAAGATCTTTCTTCCGGTGTGTACTGCTGGGGTGGACGTTTTTTTAAATATTCTGCTCTGTTGATGGAGAGCTCACTTTTAACTCCTGCTGTTGTGAACCACACTCAGATTCATTATTGATGGTTCTCAATATATTGGCATGTAATCTGTTCTTCTCACTCATGCCAGGTTTAAGATCTACTGTCAAATGCCCATAAGGCGTTTCAACAGCCTTTTCATAAAGAGCCATAAATTTACCGATGTCTTCGGGAAAAATTCTTCTGCCAAAACATTTCACCTGCTGTCTTTCCACGGGTGAATTGAAAAGTGTCACGTAATTGGCATTCAAAGCAATGTCACGTAATTCCTTGCCTCGCGGGAACAGGTTTTGCAATAACAAGAAGATAATCACATTTTTGTGGTGTGAGGTTTGAGTAAACAGGCGCAAAATCGGCCTGTCATTCTTGGCCTCAGATAAAAAATCATCCAACACCATCATGTTCTGGTAACTGGCATCAAAGTACTCGTCATCCTCGAGATTGTATCCGTTTCACAAACTGTACTTGGGGTAGGGTTTCAAGAATGGTATCATAAAGGGGTTGCCATTCAGTGTAACACCATATGATATTGTTGGGTTGTGGATCGATCAGTCCTCTCTGCAGTATGTTATAGACAAACATAGACTTAACACAGCCGGACGGACCTACTGTTACTGAATTTGAAGGAATGTTAAATGTGAAAGGTGGTGATGGTGTTAAGAGTGACGGTGTCGGCGTGGATAGAAGTGTTGGCTTTTGTGTTGTGGATTTGGATTTGGTGTGTTTTCTTTTCTTTACCAATGGAGGAACCCCCCTTCCTGTGAATAGGTCACCCGACTCAAAGATGTCTACTGAACGTCTCTGATTTTTCCCATTCGTCTTCATGTTTTCTTGCAGTGATGTCCGACCAGCAGCAATACTTGAATGTAAATGAAACTTGCAAGAACCAACGTCTCTGTTTATTCTGTTGATAACAAAGACAAGAGGCAAGGTGTGAAGTTGCTCTTGGTTTACTAAAGTCTTCGTTTACAACAAAGATCGGTACGTGCCATACTGTAAAAGGGCACCTTTTTACACAAGACACATCACCCACACACACACACACACACACACACACACACACACACACACACACACACATGCACGCACACGCACACACACACATACACCACACAAACAGACACACACACACACACACACACACTAAGAATACAGGACACCGAGATGTGTGAATCAACTGACGTGTTCACAAGTGCAATTGGGTCGACAGACAGAAATCTACCGTCTACAAAGAAACACCAAAATGTTTTTAAAACCTTCCAAAACAGTATCCGGCTTTTTGTTGTGAAGGACAGCAACCCAAACATATCTTGATAATATGTCAATACAAACGAGGAGATAACATATACCATACAAATTCGGCGAAATCCAGGTCAAACATTTCATTCATGAAATTCACTCTGACTTGTAGACGTCGAAATCTATGCTCGACTGGCTTGTGAAGGCTGTAAGCATCTCGATCGTTTCGAAACTGCTTCACGTGACTCAGTCTGGACTGATCTTTACCGCGTCTTTCAATGTCTTATGGAATTTAACAGGTTTTATAAAAAGCGCCAGGTTTACACATATCTCTGACGATGGTTCAATTAGTGTTCACCGAGTGTGGCTGAAGACATTGATCATTGAAATTATGGATGTGTGACCAGCAAGATTATAAAAAAAAATAACGACATGGACTATGTATGTGTATAGCGGTACTATTGGGAATCAACAGAGGAAATCAAAACAAGGCACCATAGGGCATATATTTTCAGATGAAAACAATATTTTTGGAAAATATAAAATAAATCATGAATCAACGATAACTAAGTATAATTTTTCATCATCAAAATATGTTTTTTTCATTTCACGTGTAAGATTCTAATAAACCAGATAACATCATTGCTACATCGTATAATTTAGATGTCTTACCTACTGTGTGAACTGAAGGTATGTAGGGTGCTTCTGTTTTTTGGGTCCAGCGGTTCTTCATTCAAGGGACACAGCTCGGTAGGTATAGTATTTTTTCTATTAGAAATTGAAAAAGGATGTTTGTTCAAGCAGTACTCCATTTAAATGTCATACGGTCGGTAGGTACAGGGTTTCAATAGATGTACTCGGTACGATTCATCGCTTATTGTCCGTCTGACAATTGCCTTTGGAAAGACTTGATCTGGTACGTAGGTCAGGCGCGAGATTCAAACCGAGGTCACGTGACGCTCGTTAGCGTTCGTGACAACGTCCGCCATCTTGTTTTTAGACACGTCTTGTTCTACGTTTAACGAGTAGTCAAGTAATTAATTGCATGATTGCATCCGGTCAGTTGACCCTTAATTAACCTAATTGACCTGTGACGTCATGCATAAATTACCCTATTAATGAGTTATCCTGCATATTAATGAGGCACCTCCGTGGGAGGTGGGTTGCTTATCAATTATCTACTACTGTCGTTGTGGCAGTGACGCTGGTATTTGGGACTATCCATTCATTTGTAGTAAAGGGGTAAGCTTAAATGACCATATTATCTCCACCGTACACAAGTTTAATCTCTGTAAAACATACAAGATGATGCCGTATTCACAAATATTGATGAAAGTATCGAGTTTATTAGAAAGACACTCTTCTGTGCCGGGGAAAAATATGAAGAAAGTAGTTCACATTGATAAGAAAACGCAAAAAATGGTTTGACTGGGAATGTCAGTTACTTAATAAGGGAGATTTTCATGCCTCAACAAATTCAGAAGAGAATAAAGTCCCTAAGTGAATATACAAGAATTTGAAATATTTACAAATAATTGATAATACAAAACCACGTGCAGGGAAAAGAAACTTATATTTATTGAAAGAAGAAAAACAATATTTGGAAGGTAACATTGAGTCGTCGAAAGAATTTTGGTCAACCCTCGGAAAGCTAAATCCACGTTATGAGTACAAAAATAATATTTAATTTGATAAATAGTATGATTATTTAAAAAAAATATGTTTTGTGGTAATGGTGTTACGGATTATACCTACTTTGAATTATCAAATCAGGGGAAATGTCACAATGACATAACTGCTACAATTCTTGATTCGATAATCACAAGAGAGGAAATTCTAAAAGCTACCTACAATTTTAAAAATAGCAAGACTTCCGGCTTTGATGGCTTAATTCCAGAGATTTTCAAACATTCTGTCAATATTCTACTCCCATACCTTGAATTACTTTTTAAGATACTTTTAGAACTAGAAACGTCTTTGTTCCCAAAAGAGTGCGCCACTGGCGTGATTATTCCACTACACAACTCAGGATCATGTACTGATATAAACAATTATCGAGGAATTACCCTTCTGAGTGTTTTTAGAAAAAAATATGTGTTTCTATTCTCAATAAAAGGCTTACCTTTTGGTCAGATTCATTAGGGAAAATTTCGATAGAACAAGCAGGTGTTAGACAAGCCTACTCAACCACGGATAATATGTTCATACTTAATGCGATTATTCACAAATACATGCAGAGAAAAGGTGGAAATCTTATGCAATTTTAAAATTTCTTATAAATTTATATAAAGGCTTTTGATTCTGTAAACAGAAATATAATGGGGCCATTGTTACTTTGGCGTGAGTAACAAAATGTGTAAAGTATTATGCAATATTTATCAAAATTTAAAGTCATGTGTTAAAAAAACGTCGAACATCTTCTCTACATGTACCATTTGGTGTACGCTAAGGCTGTATTCATAGCCCCTTCCTATTCTGTTTTCTCATCAATGAACTTGCTTCACAAATGAAGGATAATTGTACGGATGGGATACAGCTGCAGCCATATCGTTATGATATTTCTGTTGTTCTTTTTTGATGATTTAGTTATGTTCTCTACTACTATAAAAGGTTTTGCAGAATTTGATAGATCAACTGGAGCTGTACTGTTCTAATTGTAAAGGGGGCACGGGTGGCCCACTCGTCTAAGCTTCGCGATTCTCTGTGCAGAGTTGCGTCCCTTGGGCACAAAAAAAATACTTATCATTGTGGGTTCGAATCCCGGTTCGCCCCAATTTTGTTTCTAGGTTTTTCAGCACCATTCCCGTGCTCGTGGATTTCACTGAAGTGTTAAACGTGTTAGACCTGCATCACTTCGGGCTTTCCTCCCACATTAAGCTGGAATGTAATTGGAATACGGTTAAAAGCGGCGTTAAACCCAACCAACTCACTCTTATTGTAAACGCTCAGTAAACACTCAGAAAACGAAAGTGGTGGTTTTTAAAAAGGAAAATATGCTATGAAGTAGGGAAAAATATTTATTAATTCATAACCGTTACAAATTGTCACTTCTTTTAAATATCTGTGGGGTAACGTTCACAGGTAGATTACCGATGAATTGCCACTACAGTAATGCAGCAATACAGGCTAAAAGGATACAGACGGGAAACTTACATCGTTTTAGAGCTTTCTCTGATCGTACATATAATTTGTTTCCAAATATTTCATACAAAAATTATTCCTATTCTCTGGAGCAGAGGTCTGGGGTCATCCTGAATACTGAGCTGTTGAACTGGTCCATCTATATGCTTGTAAAAGATCCCTTGGCGTAAAAAATAATGTACATCGACTGTTATGGTATATGGTGAATGTGGATGTGTACCATTTTAGGAATCAGTCACACATTCTGGATTTTTACTGCCGTCCTTGATAGGACCATCCCGATTAAATTTTGTCAAAAGTCTGATCAAGATCCTGTGATTCGTGGCGGGAAATTTGTAAAAAATATTTATTAATCAAAACAACAATCAGATATTGTTCTGGAGGCGTCCCGATTCAGTTGTTTCCAACAGAATTCGTCCCGATTCTCCCGTTCTCAATCCGAATCTAATCCGATTCGTTTCTTCAGCATGGTAAAAAACAACCGAATCTGTGCCGACAGCATCCCGATTCTCCCGAATGCGATCCGACAGAGATCAGACAGTGACGGACAGTAAACTGACAAAGACGGTTCGCATTCGGCAAGATCTGGACGCAATCTGGACTCCATCGTCAAGAAACGACAATGAACAATTTCTCCAAATCATGCCCGTTCATCACGACAGCGTTCCAATCCACAGGACACCGTCCAGACTAAACAGGACATTGTTACGATTTTTATCCGATTCAGAAGAATCTGTCACGGCATAGTCACGATTTTAATCCGACTAGACAAAATCTGCTGAGTTATACCGAATGTTACGGGATGCACCATACTGTGATGGAGTGCTTGGCCGCTTTTCCGATCCGTATACGACTGCGTTCAGACAATGATAGGACATTCCAGATCGTTGGGGATAGTAATCCGACTTTTTCACTTTTCGTGTCGTAGCGCTGTCTGATCTAAAACGGGAGCCATAATCGGCACTGTGTGAACGCAGCCTTACATATTTTAAAATGTTAGAATTGTTAAGTATTGGTTCAAGATTCTTTAAATGCCTATTGATAGATTACCATGAAAATGCTATAATATGATGTTATTGCATGAAAAAAACGGAATTCGCAATTGGGTATATGATATAAAGTCGTTTGTAAATGAATGCGGCCCTGGGTATGTTTGGCATAATCAATGTATACCTAACAATCAAGATTCGTTTTTAGTATCTATACGCCAAAGACTTAAGGATATCTACTTACAAAATGGTCATCGCGTGTTTTAAGTCCAGAAAAATGCAATTATTACAGGCTTTCCATCCCCGAAAACAGAATTGTACTATGGGTCTGAGGCTTTTCAGTATGGAATAAAACTTTACTGGAACTGTAGCTATCTTGGTCTGGTACAATCAAATTTGAAAATACATGTATTGCAATTGGACTAAAATGTCCGCAACACAACATCACATATGAGAGTGTCATAAGTACGTGAATATTTTTTATATCGGTGATTAGTTAATTACTTTAATACATGTTTCAACTCTTGGTTGTCTCTACAAAGGGTTATTAAACTGAAAGTCATTTTGGAAAACCAGGACTAGTTATAGCTTAAATGAACTGATGTCGCAGTCAAATGAGCCGATTCCTGAAAAGAAGCAAACGCACTTATACATTAAAATCTATCATCCATCACAGCCCTACAAGTAACAACAACAATACATATAACACATTTCTGGTATCCGTATACTTTGCGGTTTGGAACTGACAATCTACGTTTCCACATTTTGTTATTGTCAAATTGATCTAAATAATCGCATGGCGGCCTTCTGGAAGGTGACGAACCTTCTTTTAGGTAACGGAAACATGCGAGTGGTGATGAAT
Source organism: Haliotis rufescens (assembly GCF_023055435.1). NCBI lineage: Eukaryota > Metazoa > Mollusca > Gastropoda > Lepetellida > Haliotidae > Haliotis > Haliotis rufescens. The sequence continues at coordinate 41,510,750 of NW_025964334.1, read as the reverse complement.
GGTCATATGTCATGTACTCTGGAAGCCATAACAGATTTAAGGTATCCAAGTTCATTTTGAACTCTTTTTGAGACCATGTTTTACAAAACCACCTCTGAAACAAGCCGGTAAAACGCATTCATCTTGTCGACCGTAGAGCCAGGGACAACGGAAATGCAGCCTAATACAGAGAGAACTCTTCCTTCTGTGGAACAACTTGCAATTCACGAATCTGTGACCTTTATGCGATCCGTTCTTGTCTCAAAACGGATTCATTGTCTAACAAATAAACCGTTTTGAGCCATCTTTAACTCAGAAACTAGTGTTCCAAATTGTTTGTTCGATACCTTTGTGTATGTAGACGATGAATGTTGAGTGCCCTCGGAAATGGTATACTTGTAGTTCTCTTGAGAGCAGGGGAAACATATTATTCATAGAAAACAACATATTTAAGGTACTACTCTTCTACCGCTCATCCAATACTTGTCAGATCCAGCAGTTCGATCAGATGCATGTCACCTTTTGTTCTTTGACTTGAGTCATAGGTCATGTAGTCCGGCAGTCATTTTGGATTCACTATTATGAGCGCACTTTACATAATCTAGGCTAGGTATCCTCTGCAATTTCTAAGCTGAACGGTTTTTAAAGCGGCCAAACCAAGTAAAAATCAACCAAAGCTTAAAGTCTAAACGGGAAGAGAATAAATTAAAACGGCGAAAATAGATCATAGTATATCAATAGCGATTGACGATCATTATATAACACTTTTAGAGTGTACATACATTATCGAAATGGTGTCTCTTTGTTGTTTATTCTCAATTAAAATATACCAATGTCACTACTTCCTACGCAAACCATTGTTGGTGTGACAGAGATGTTGCTTTTATAGATCTGCAAGTGTCTGAACTCAAGTCAATAAATTGTTCAACAATTTGTCGTCTTCGTTAATCAATATGTTGTTAAAGTATAGAAACTTTGGACTTTGAAATGAAGATGTTGTTTGTGTTAAATTTCGCAAAAGTAGTAGCTTAAATATCTTAAACATACTGCTGTGTTAATTTATTTGAATCTGTGTCTCTATTGAATATGTACAGACCATAAAGGAAATGTGAGCAAAAATGAAATGTTAACTGTCAACTTTGTGAAGTGTTAGAGATAAGAAGTTTGGGAGCTAGACGTCGTTAATAGAGAGCAGAGAGACATCCACCTCCCCAGCGAGAAACGCTGAACACAGTCACACCTCAGAGGCAGGGAGACTTGTGTCTAAGTAAAAGCCCAGGTGACTAACCTTCGCTGTCAAACTAATTAACGCCAATATGTGATTTAATGAGATCAACTGGTCATAAAGCATGCCTATGTGATATGAACAACTACCGTTCAGCAGAACTCGATAGCAGTCAAGTGGCTAATAGGATTACGTATTTCATTGTTTCAAGGGAAGAGAGTGACTTAGCCGATAGGAAACGACTACTATCACTACCACCTGGAAGCCGAGATGGCTTTTAGAAGACGTCAACAGTGGTTAAAATTGAAATCTTCACCGCATGAATTGGTGAACATGTGCATCAAAGTGTATGGGCCAACGAGGTTCGAAGGATAGATCAGTGCTGGTCAAATCTGTCAATAAAGATGAATGTGATACTTGTTAAAACAATAAATGTTATATACACAGTGTTTTTGTTTTAATTTAAAAAAATGTGTATTGGCCGTTTTGTGTCGTTTTGACTTTACCAATCATGGTCTATCTGTTGAAATGCTTCCAAATTTTCTATGAATGGTTTCCATGCATCCTACACCAAACTATAATCTGACATTATTCGACAGAGTCATATATTTGCAGCCAAATTGGACTTAAAGTATGATCGATTTTCTCATTAATGTATCTAAAAATATATATCTTCCTCGGATCTGAATATAAAACATTGAAAGTTGGCATTATGTATTAACATCGTGTGTCGCACATATTTTGTTCATGGGTAGCCTATCTGGGTAGCGGCTGTATTTGATTTTCAGGAAGTGACAATTTAAGCCATAACCGAAATAACCATTAACTGCGTAACTTAGTCAGCTGAAAAGTGCAAAGGTTATCTCTGTATTTTACACCAAATCCAGTCAATGTAATGCAGGCAGTTAGTGTGGATATGTCCTATATTGTATTGACGTTTCTTTCTTGTGTCGAAAGAAGCGTCAATGAAATACGTTTATAAATACCATTCACTGCCTTTGCAGGGAGCATCAGGAACAGAAAACTGATTGCTAAAGCTATAACCGGAATTGGCAATTGTGTTTGAGTGATCGGTTCTTTGGGTTTGAAGTCATATGTGTTCGGGAACAGGAAGTGATAATTTAAAGGCATAGGTATAAATGACACTGCTTCAGATTGATATGCAGTGATAGGACTTTCAGTTGAAAAAATGTAGGCAGGGAGATCTTTTTTTTATACCGAAAGCGTCATAATACATGCAAGAGGTACTAATTACTAACACACAGAGAAAGCTACAGCCGTAGAACATTCTCGTTTGAAGCTGTAAAGCTATAACTCACACCTTTGTTACAAACTGAGCTAGAAGACTGGGAATTCTGTTTTTAAGGTTCTAATGGAATAATCACTTGTTTTCCGAAAAAGGAAGTTACATAATCCAAACTGGAAGTACTAATAACTTTCTTATACAAATAGCTAGAACCATGGGTTTTTCAGTTATATAATTATTATGAAGTAAACAATAACATTCCATGTAATTATCACAGTTTAGTAATATTCTATAGTTCTCGCCCTTTATATAAATTCACGTCTATCATTTTATTTACTACTGTCATTACATTAGGTATCTTTAGCAATAAAAATAAATGTATCTCATGTATAAAACGTATACTTCAATTGTCGGAGGATATCAAGAATGACAGTCTGTGTGCATGTGTGTGTATATGTACATGTCTGTATGTCTGTATGTCTGTATGTATGTATGTATGTATGTGTAATACAAGTGTACGTATATGTGTAATACGTATTACTTGTATATAATATTACAATGTAATGCAATGTATGCAGGAGAAGGCCTCGTAATTGTGTCGCTTGTGCCTAATCCATTTGATTTTCCGCTATAAAATATGTTCATATACAAACGACGTTTTCTGCCATTTGTGAATCTGAGGGATGTACTAGGATATTTCGATCAGTATTTGTTGGAAGATCTGTACATATCATATAAAACTTGATCCTTAACAAACTTTGTGTAGTATTTTTGAACTGTTCATAATTGTGTTATAACGTGAACTAGAGAGGTACATGTTTCCGTTTTGATATTCTTCAGAGAAGACATCTAATTTCTAAAACAGGAAGTGACGTAATCACAGTAGAATTGCTTGGAACTATTTTCTAATTGTTCTCCTATTATTTCGTAGTGCCACTAAAATTGCAACAGATTGGAAATTCTAAACATCATCCTTTGAAGAATCAGCCCCCTCCACAGCATTATTCCAACCCCTCTGCTGGTGCCGTAAAGTACACGACACATTCACCACCAAAGCCCATCAGAACGACCCCACAGAGCTCCTGTTACATCTCAACGCCCAGCACCAGAGAATCCAGTTCACCATGGAGACCGAAACCAATCAACACCTTCCATTCCAAGCCTACACACACAGACCAATACATCCATTACAATTCCTGCCACCATCCCTAGATAAAGCAAGCCATCATCGCCACCCTAACCCGGCGTGCCAAATCCATTTGCCAACCTGACTGTGGCCAACAGTGAACCTGACCACCTCAAGAAAACCTTAACGTCCCTCAATAGTTACCCTGCCCACCTAGTCTCCAAAACCATCCGCAAGACCCTCAAGAACCCTGTTCCCAGACCCAAACCTGCCCCGTCGCCCATCAGAATCACCATACCACATCAAGCCCCTGTCAGTCATCAGATTTCCAGCCTCATCAAGAACAAAGCCAACATAGATGTCACCGTTTCTTGCGGCAAGTCCATCAAGACCCATCTACAAGCAAATGGCAGAGCAACGAGCAGTGTAAGTCCCAACCCCCGAGTATGTATATACCGGATCTCCTGCAATTGTGGCCACCAGTACATCGGAGAAATCCTCAGACCCCTCAACACCAGACTCAAAGAACCCTGTCAACAAACTAGGCCTGAAATCCGCTATTTCAGAACACATCCTCAAGAACCAAGGCCATAACATCATGTGGGATGCCATCAAAGTCCTGTCTACCAACAACAACTGGCACACAGAAAACTACTAGAAGCCATTGACATCAGGGGACACCAGCCAGCCATGAACCGTGACTAGGGAACCCATCTAACTAGTGCTTGAGACTGAGTGCTTTGATCTTTGTCAGTGCCAATTATTTAGCTGGCTTCCATTTGCCCTTTCTATTCTTTTACCTACCAGTGCTAATAACTAGCACCGGCCTCCCGTTTGCCCATTGTCCATTGCCAATTACCAATCAGTGATAATTTAGTCCTGGCTTCCAGTTGCCCATAACTATCAGCAGTATAACTGTAAAGTGTTGGCTTCAAATGTATATTGCTAATCAACCATTAGCGCCAATTATCTGTTGGCTTCCCTTGTTAAGTTTCCACCTTTTTGTTATCTTATTACTTTTGTTGTTCTTACATGAACATCTATATGATCTGGCTCATAGCATTTATTCTCATGATGAAGGAGTAAGCATCTACTCCGAAACTTTGTGTTCCTCAATTAAGAAGTTGACATCCATAAATTCTCTTCCTTATCATCCTTATAGTTCAATCAGATACGATGTCACAGCGTGAGGAGCTCAGACGCGCACAATGACCCCAGCAAGCTGTTGTCAGGCTGACGACGCATGCACACACACTCAATACAGGGAGCATCAGTCTTTCACATATATTCATAATCAAAAGTACGGGAAGTCCCGATCTCAATAGTGGGTATGCCCTAGGGATGTCATACATGTATCACACGATACGATACATATCTCGATGAAGAAGCCACAACACGAATACCTATCTCGATATAGAAGCCACGATGCGAATACGTATCTCGAAATGGAAGCCATGATTCGAATACGCATCTCTATACTGCATACAAGACATTTTGTGCAGAAAACAGTCATTAAACTGAGAATAGAGTCCGAAACTCACTCATAAAGGTAAAGAAGAACAACTGACAACTGACTAAGTCAAGTCAACTATTCTGTATGAGAAAATAATAAACATACACATTTACGTGCTGTATTATGAACGGCAGCAAGGAAACGCTGGCAAGTCTTGTTATCGGTTCGGTTTCGCTACCGAAAGACGACCAAGAAAGTTATGTTGAATTAAAAAGATAGTTTGTTCTTGTTAATATCGATGCGAGATCAACATGGATAATCGATATGGGGTTAAAATGAATCGATGCCAAATTAAGTGTATCGGGTATCGTATCGTGCAAAGTTTGCCAACGATGCGCCAGTGTACCGGTGATTCGCGACGTGACTAGTATCCTCCCTCTCTGCTGCGCCTCCGTGGTGTAGTGGTAGAGCGTCCGCCCGGAGAGCGGAAGGTCCGGGGTTCGATCCCCGACCGCGTCATACCAAAAGACGTTAAAAGATGGTACTTGTTGTTACCCTGTCTGGCGGTCGGCATTAAGGGGCTAAAACAAGGACTGGTCGGCTCGGAGTCAGTATACTGTGTCTGAGTGGGGTATTCATGTTAAACTGCGACATGGTATGTTAGTGAGCTAGCACTATAAATCGGCATCATTCCGGTCTAGTACAAGCAGCCACACACAGACATACACGTGCATGCACGTCGCTATATAAGCGCAATGATCTTGGACGCGACGTTAAACCCCATTTCACCTCACCACCTCCCTCTCTGCTGGATGCCTTCCTGGCATCAGAGACCAAAAAAATAGAGGGACGACCCACCAGCAAAAGCTGGAAACCTTGAGCGCTACGGCTTGTACTGCGTGAGATGTGAGATACAATAAAAATCATTGTAATCCGCTAAGAGCCTGTCCTTTTATTGGATTGTCGCTGGAAATATCGGCTAGGAGAATTAACTCTAGCCCCGGATATTATGTAATATTGTTTACGTGGTTACCAGAGTAGTCTGTTATGCGTGTCTGCGCATCTATTGCGCATCTGCAGCGTTACCGGTCGGCAAACAGCGGGGTGTCGGGGTGTATCAGTTACATATGTCTGACTGTAGATCTGATTTGTATGATAAACCGCTGGGGGGAGCCATCCCTTTATTTCATGGTCTCGGTGGGTATCGACGTCTCATTGACTTCCCCAAAGCTTGCTAGGATGCTTGAGGAATGAATTGCCATTCTGCCTGCAATATGCGAGTGCCCGGGGTGCCTAGAGATTCGGTACATAGAGGTATTTACGGCTCGTCTTCCCAGCATATCCCACACATGTTCAGTACCACGGGTACAAGTACTGGTGCTAACGCTGGTTATGGCATAACCTTCACGCCGTTCTGTGTTAGGGAAGTATCCCACGGCCCTAACACGATGTGATCTGGCATTTCCATCTCCATGATCAATAGTGCTCGAGGCAGGGAGCTGTCCGTCCCAAAATCACAAGATAAATAGCTCAAATGAGAGTGAAAAAACGAATGGTTTTCCTTTGAAAAACGCAACCAGTTTTGGATTATACATATTATATATTTGGATTATATGTAATGCTTATTTGTTCCATATTTTGTACTCCTAGCTTCACGTTGTATATGTGCAGTCAGGAACAATACATGAGTGTCAGATATTGTTCACATGCCGTTATCGACCATTCGCATAAACAGTGAGCAATGTGTATAGTGGAACATGATTAGGGTGGGATATAACCTGAAGTTGAACCTATTTCCAAAACCTGCAAACTTTGAATGACATATGCGCCCAACCTTTTTCAGAAACCCCTCGACTGGGGTATAATGTATTTTATGAGAAACGCTTGTATACTTGTTTTACTATCTCTCTTCTCATCCTACATTTATACCTTTAACAAGAACGACTTACCAAATGGACCATTGCATATCAGCCTAAAAGCTGTATATTAATCCGTTATAAAACTGCATTGGCATAACAAAACTAACAGTTGGGAAAGAATGTGATAAATCCAGTGTCATTTGAGAGTTTAACCCCGCTCCTTCCTGCCATTGGCTATCTACATCCCCCGTCCTTCCTCTGCATCCTAATTGACGAAGGCGGTATGTGGCCCTGAGGAATGAGGCACTCCCACAGCACAGATGTACACTGCTACTGTTCCGGTGTAGGACTGCCCAAAGCAACAACTGTTTGCTCAGCGTCTGATGGCACATGTGTAATGCTGATTTATCCCTCGGTCATTCCATTGATCTATTTGTTCGCACTGTTAGCCAAGTTAAGTCCGTCGGCAAGCCTTAAACGAAATATTGGGCGATGCTGATTGAAAATAATCTAACTGTACACGTTGTGTAATTATCTAGACACACACCCTTCTAGGATAATCATTTATGCCCTATCACATGTGTAATACGAGGGCCGGTCAAAAAGTTCTTAGCCTAACTTCCAAGTATAGGACATAACTAAGTGAACCAGTGAATGTAGAACATTGTTTGAGTAGTTCATTGTAAGTGTATTTGGTATTTGTAAGTGTTTGTATGTTATTGACAGCCAATTCGAAGTGATAGGATCCAAATGGACATGAAAGGAAAAGGACTAGAACCGAGCAGTCATCAACTTTTGACTTTAGAGAAATATTCTCCCCATGAAATTCATGACCGCATGTCCCAATTGCAAGTGCAAGGGGATAAGTGCCCTTGCTACGCCATTGTTAAACGTTGGGCAGCTATGTTTAAGGCTTTGAGAACTAGCCTTGATGACGACCCTAGGTCTGGACTACCCTCAACGCCCATCAATAAAGATTCAATCAAGGAGATAGAAAAAGCGTATATTGTCAGATAGACGTATTACCATTGCTGAACTTGAGGAAGACACAGGTCTGAGCCATGGATCCATTGAAACTATTATTCATGAACATTTGGAGATGAAATAAGATATCTGCTCGCTTGGTGCCAAAGTTTCTAAATTCTTATCTTAAGATAAAAGGACTGACATTGCCAGAAACAATTTAGAGCTAATTGAGGAGGATTTCGTCAAATGCAAAAAGAGATTAGTAACGGGTGATGAAACATGGGTCTACCACTATGATCCCGCGTCTAAACGTCAATCCATGGAATCGCACCATTCCACTTCTCCGGCACCAAAGAAATTCACGTATTCAAGATCAATGAAGAAAGTTATGGCCTCCGTATTCAGGGATGCAACGGGTGACATCCTTGCTGATTACCGGTGCCTACTATGCTGATTTGCTTCATCGCCGGAGGTTTTTTATCAAAGAAAAGCGGCGAGGACTGCTGACTGCTGGAGTTCTACTATTTCATGACAATGCCTCTTCCCACACCTATCGACTTGCAAAGGCTGCTGTGCGACAATGTGGGTTCGTAGAGCCTCCACACCCTACATACCTGACAACAAGTGATTTCCACCTGTTTCCTAAACTGAAACAACACCTTCGTGGAAAGCGCTATGACGACAAGGATGGCCTCAAAGCTGCCGTGAATGGGTTCTTCAGAAACCTTCCTCCTGACTGGAATTGAAAAGCTTAGGCTTTAAAGGGAGATTATGTTGAATTATACAATTAAAAACACTTTCACATTTGTTTGTCTTGTTAGGCTTAGAACGTTTTGACCAGCTCCCGTACACAATTGTGATTTGTATTTGTAATGTAAATAAGTCAGGTAGAGGTATTTGCAAGTACTTGCCAAAACAAAAGTAGCTCCTGTGCCGCCATTCACCATTGCCACAAAAATCATAACAAACCAGCATGCAACATTACTTTGGGTTTGAGGAAGCGCATGCCTGTTACAGAAAAAACTTAAGCAAGTAGGCGTCATGCCACCACACATGCCTAATGCATTTACATTAGGAGAGCTGAAGGTCCCGTGGTTCGATCCCCGGCCGCGTCATACCAAAAGACGTGAAAAGATGGCTCCTTTTGTTACCCTGCCCGCCGCTCAGCATTAAGCATATAATAATGACTGGTGGGCTCGGAGTCAGTATACTGTGTATACTGTGTCTAAGTGGGATATTCATGCGGCTTGGTTTCTCAGTGGGCTAGCACTATAAAGTCGGCATTAGTCCGGACGTGTATGCACGTCGCTATATAAGTGTAAATTATCTTAAACGCGACGTTATTGTGATATGTGTTTGAAAAAACAATAATTTGTTTCCGCATATACGGAAAAAAGGGTTTCTTACTATTGGGTCATCAAATTAAAGTAGATAGTCACTCGCTTTTTAAATAAGGCGTGAATGAGTATGGTTCGGTTTTGAGCAATACACTGTAATTGGGCTTCACACATTGTACCCCTTCCCTCTGTTCTATTCATTACATACTGTTACATACATGCAAGGTTCGTTTAAGCATGTTTGTTTTTTCCTGCCGAGAAAGTAATGATGGAAAACACATTTTGTTAGGATACTAAAATATACTATGGTATCTTATCTCTTATCCTACTTTAGTGGTTTCAAGTGTTCAGGAAAATGCATAATCTTGAAGCAATTACCAGTTGCTGGATATCCTGACTTTTGTAGAGACATTCAATCACTAGATTACCCCTGGATTTGCAGGTAGTGACTGACATGCTAGCTTTCAGATAATCACAGGTGCCCTTTTGGCCCACAGGATGTACATAAGTTTTAAAAATAGGAAAAATTGTTTTGACAATTATCAGTTCTTTCCCAATGAATGAGAAGTAGAGATTGTTTATTTCAACCCTTGTATGTTTTGACTTATAACTACACTAAATATGTAGAAAAGGCTAAGTTTTGGGCTGTTCAGTAAGTATCTTTTCAACAGGCTGATTTTCTTGGGAGATGTACATAACTCTTGTGTGTACAACCTGAGGTCACCTTGTGTTTTCCAGCATTCGGATGAAAAGATGATTTATTTTAAACTTAGACAATTTAGACAGTGCTTTGATATTTCGGGGATATCTATGAAATCCTAGAACGGACTCTGTTGCCAAAGCGCAACATCCCGACCATGCGACATTTTTACATTTCTCGTTTTGAATATGTTTTGGCCCCACCATTTGTACAGTTTGAATCCCCACCACCTAGGGATGCTTCCAGTCAAATTTCATTAATTTCCAATTGGTGGTTCAGAAGTCGTCGTTTGAATAAATTGTTGACGTACGGACGACGGAATCGCTCGTATAAGGGTGGCGTATGAATACAACATTCGTAGCTGATGATTCGACCATAGACTTTTCTCTCAAGTTGCAAACTTGTAATAAAGTGCACAGCCTATATTAAATTTATAAGAAAAGATGCACATTCTGATAACCTGTTCGTAATAAACACAAACATCTCCAAGTTAGAAACTTCTGCATTCAACGGGAAAGTCTAGCCTCCTAACTACCTCAGTGTTGATTAGGAGAACCCGAGAGACGATCGACCTCTAGAGTCATGTCAAGTGTCCTCACCTGATGTTATTCAACAACGCGTAACACAGCTATATGTGTTTGATATCTCCAACGAGTGAGAAAGATGTATTTCTCTCAGTCCTGCGACTGAGACCACGAAGATAAGATATTTTTTTTATTAAGGAACAGCTTCAGCAATATCACATGCTTGATTATTCTTAAATTTCAATGAAGGTTGCTCAAAACCTTCACTTGTCACGCATCAGTATTCAAATAATATAACCAATACATGCCCGCCTTTCTGCAGTCGACAGAACCTGCGATGTTTTTCGCTCCTTCAAATGCTGCCAGGTCCATTGATGCTTTACCACGCTGCTTGCACAAAGGATGCGATCGGATCTACCCAGCGTTCGGAGGCAACCCAGAATATGCGACGTTACCATGTAATAACCATGCAGACTTCATACGGATATGCGCAACAACACGACGCAACAAACCAACACTCCTGCACTATGATGCATCTTTTTTTCTGTAACCCAAGGCAGCCCACACCAAAACCCGTTCCTTTCAATCACAAGTCCGGTCAGGTTTGGCAAAACAAGACCACAGCACCAAATAGGACAGAAACAAACACAACCACAACCACACAAACCGAAAACGTAAATACTATCGGCTAGCGACACGCATGGAGCAATAAACACGCAAACGAAGTCAACAAAACCTCTGATAGCGCAATTAATAATGCCAGTTGGCCACAAACCACTATACACACACACACACACACACACACACACACACACACACACTCCCACGCCACAGTGGAATTTCAGTTAAAGGGGGTTAACTCGCATCTCTTTACCTCAGCAAAAATGAATTTTAGATGAAAATCAAACATTGAAGATGTAATTGTGATAATGAACCAGAACACATGAAAGGGACACGCAGTGGAACCTGATAAGTATCTCACCACTCCAAGGACTTGCATAAGACATTTCGTGATACAGAACTGCTAATTGGTGCCTTAAGCTATGTTGAGTGTCCTTATGCTCCAGTGTGAGTAGGTTCTAGTTGTTTCCGTTAACAACAAACGCAATCATAACAACTAATTCTCACTTAGTGCAGATCCCAACACAATGTAAGATAGCTTGTTTTGTAAAGATGTGTTGTGCTGAAGATATATATTTGACATGCACAGGAATAAATTCTTTAATAATGGGGTTGACATGGTAACTTTTGGAGTGTATATGTTTCTCTACAAGAAAGTATGCATGTAGACCATTGTACCTCAATATCGTGGCATGATGCTCGAGTGTGCTACACCAGCTGTTGTGCCACTCCCGTAGGTTATTGTAGTGTTCTACCCGACGCTGCAAACTGGCCGTGATGCGTGCTGCAAGGCAGTAATTCGTATCCGACTACAAAGAAACGTCACCTCACTCCACGTTCATTACACAGTTGGAAGCAATTAGTTGCAAAATCTAGTTACAGAAGTCAATCTCCTTACTTCGGCGGTGTATTGTGCCAGAAAGTGAAGACACTCTGAGTTTGACTGATTTTGTTGGGCACAGAGGACGGTTCATTGAGACATGGAGCTATAAATCTATTGTTCCAACACTGTTTGACTCTTGATGTGTTCGTGTATATGTTGAATAACAGTCACTTTGGACAAAATTAGACTCATACTCCAATAGGTCCTTTATAGAACATGTAAAGCAATTGCATGCTGTCAAATTGATTGGTCTGTGGCAACCACTTTCTAAGCTATAAGACAGACACCGAACTCATTATGAAGAACGTTTCAGTGACACAACCAGGACTGAAGCAGGTATAAATGTATATTTCAAGTTCTCACGTCACAAATGTCGGGGTTGGAATGCTGTTTGGCTGAATGGTTCTTCAGTGGAGCGGTAGTGCCATGTTTAAACAAAAAAATGCGCTGCATGTTTATCATTGTTACATTTACGCGTATCTACGTATAAGACACGAAATGACATTGGTTTAAAAAGTGAAGGAGTTGTCATGTGAATACGAATTTGGGCGTTGGGGAAGTAAGGTGGTAACTAGCCGTGATAATCACTAACTCACTTATTGTTTAGAAACAGTCATCTCCTCCATCTCTGTATTATATTTCATCAATACATTTTCAGCAAAGGGTATATGCATGTTAATAGTATCTTAGTGTCAAGTTTCTTGGTTTGAAAACGATGTCATGGTGCGTCGTTTGTCCATCAAAAATCTCAGAAGCCACGGAAACGTAGTGTCTGAGAGGATCCTGCCAATGGATCCTCTCCATACTGATTATGTTTGTTGTTTAAAATCGCAGTCGGTAATATTCCAGCTGTATGGCGGCGGTCTGTTAACACAGTATAGTCTCGACCAAACAATCCAGTGATTGCCATTATGTACATCGATCCCCGCAATTGGGAAAATGATATGCAATCAACAAAGTCGCCGGGCCGGACACTCGATCCAATTAGTCGCCTCTCACGACAAGCAATGTTGCCGGGGACCTATATCCTTGCCCGGATTCCCTACAGGTTAACGGGAGCAGCGATACGAGCAGTTGGGACACGATGGCATTCAATCAGTCCATCGCCTCTTACTGCTAGCATAGGTTGCTTATCCTGAAACCCCAGTTGCAGGGGCGAGTCATAATAGTATGCATAACTATTGTGAAAATAAAGGATCACATCAGGAGGTGAATATGAACACTTCATATAGTAGTCACATTCCATAACACTTGCATTATTCTCAAAAATATTTCCAATTGAATGTACTCAAATGCAACATATACAAAAATGCATGTGGAAAACATGTTAACCAGAATCTGCCAACCATGCATCACCATGAGAGTGTTTGGCTTTGCAACAGTAGTCATTGTGATGATACGATACATAACAGAAGCAAGTGAAGCAATGGACATGGGACTTTGTCGGCGGACAGGCTGCTACAATAATCTCAACCAATCAATTGTGATTTAAAGGTTATGGTATTTGAATATGCAAATTAGTGTGAATGTGTCAATATACAATCAGAGAAGAGTCACAGCATTAAGGGATAGGGAGATTCAGACCACCATCAATCATATCTCTCTGATCTAATGGACATCACCCACAGGTGACTAAGTTATCAGTTGAAAGCTGCAGTTACCAATTTGACTGTTTATTACAAAAGTTTAAGAATGGAGTGGGCACGACGTCAAAACGTGAGGCAGTTGCGTCATTAGCGCAAGCAATACTAGGAGAGTAATCAGTATTCAGTGATAACCAAAGGTTCTCGCCTTCACAACTGGCCAGAGTCGGGGAAAGAGAAGTGTTCATGAGTGTTGCCAGCAGTGCAGCGCAGTACAGCACGATATCTATGGTGGGTTGCTTTCACCTGCATCTATAGGGCAGACTGATTCTGTTTTGAGGGTCACTTTACAGGGGTTCCATATATTCTTAGGACACTTGTACAATGTCGCGGAGGAGCGGTTGTCAGTTTGGAATCCAAGAGGATAGCCAGGTCCCATAAAACGCACGTGTTATTTTTTAGGGAATGAAAACATTGAAACCAACTGAACGTTTGTGGACATCATATGTGACCAATACCCCATAGCCCTACACTAGTCATCAGCTCTATGAAACTCTACAAGACGAATCATTCCAGATACCAAGGTCTACAATCAGGACCCTCACCCACAGCATGCCCAGACAGTATCAAGCAGTTGTCCTGGCCCTCAGAGTCATTATATACGTTCACACTTGATAGCATATACATAGCTGCGTATATGATGTAGGCGTAGTTTGATACTTTACATGACTTTGGCCTGAACATACCACCGTGGCTCAGAGGGTATTTTACCACTGGTGGTAAACCTTTATCACAGATGATTTATGTACTCCATAAGAAACATCACTCTGTCACCCTTGTTCATGACTTATTACAGGAAAACGACAGATTTTCTGTTCAGCAGTTCATCTAGGTTACTAGCATGTGTTTTCAATATCTTCTGCGTTACTACATACAACTGACAAAGACGTCAATCAACCTTCTTTGAGTTAAAAATAGAGTCAGATCATTTTGTAAATATTAATCCTACCGTTAAAGTGAAGAATGCTTGATTGTGATTGGTTAAAAAGAGGGGTATCCCTTTTTTCCACTGTTACATCTTTTAAATTATTAAACCTTTTCACACAGAAACCGTGCGTATGAAAACATCGATCTATCGACATTATTCTCATCGATGCATATATAACGGCGGCTGCCGACAACCAATTATAATATTGTATACGTTCAATATCAGAACAACAGCTTATCAAACATGTTGGAATGTATTTACGAAAACTCTCAATTAGGTATAAACGCATTCAAACTACAAACTACTGTATCATCGGTCACAACAATGAGCAGTCGCCGTCTGCAGCCAGATCGAAGTTCGGGGTCGAGATAGAGTCATTCGTAATGCATTACTGTTGGAGAGTTATTTCAAACCAACTGCTACATCAGAAACGTTATTTAATAAGTTTGTTGAAGAAATTAATTTGTTCAGCTTTTTTTCCACTATATCTTCACCTATACAATGGGAGATGTCATGTTGATTTCAAATAAATAACTTGTCTGTGGATTTGCAAGAAATGAGTCCGAGCAGTGAAAATATGCAACAGGTTGCGATGAAATTAAAGCATATAACTTTGAAAAGCTATGTGTTTTGAACCCTTATTTTGAACTAGTCAAGACTGTGATTATTTTAATCTGGAACTTTATCAATATTAGTTACATTTATAACTACCTCTGTCCACTTTTCGGGGTTTCTAAGATATCGGACCTTTCTATCCATGTGATATTACACGTTCCAAGGGAACATCGTTATAAAGCTCTCTTGCCGTCATTT
This sequence comes from Haliotis rufescens, assembly GCF_023055435.1. Lineage (NCBI taxonomy): Eukaryota > Metazoa > Mollusca > Gastropoda > Lepetellida > Haliotidae > Haliotis > Haliotis rufescens. Next base: position 41,495,447 of record NW_025964334.1, on the reverse strand, counting down.
GAATGGAAATAAACTTATTGGGTTTTTAA